>NW_009952974.1:13835175-13873893 GCF_000747805.2 Chaetura pelagica | reverse complement strand
GCTTGCCTGCCCGCCGCCGCTGCTGCCAAAAGTCCCAGCGCCGCTGAAACCGCCGCGTTTCCAGCGTCTGCACACCTACGGTCCCGGAGCCGCGCACCGACTGCCGCCGCTTTGTGGTGGGGGGGGCGACCTGCGCTTGGAGTGCCTGCAGCCTCTTTGCTACCAGCTCATCGAACCTGCACTGCCGTGGTGAGACAATTCCGGCTACCCCAGCTTATAGGGGAAAATATAATCCAGCCATTCGGGCAAATCCCTCCCCTCTACTTCCCTCACGTGAATAAGATGTGTAACTAAGGTGTACCCATATATGTTTAATGTGTTGTAATCACTCCTTTTGAACCTCCTGCCCCAAATTGCTTTGTTTTCCCCACAATAAACCTTGCTGTTGTTAGAAATTTAGTAAGCACTGAGCGAGTTATTCACTCAAAAAAGTCAGGACATAAGTTCCTGTATCCTCTGTGTGAGGCGATACCCACGTGTGGATCTCTCAGCAAATCCTGATAAGTTAATACACTCCAATAAGGAGATATAATAGGTCACGGATCATGACACAGACATATCTGTTTATTGGTAGAATCCATGCCTTTGCAGTAAACAGCTAAGATACTAACACTTGGGTGAAATTATTTAGTAACTGTTTTCTCCAGCTGGCAATTAATCTCCTGAGATTTCTCATGTGCACCTTGAGAACAATAGGAATGTCATTTTTTATTATATAGGGATATAATACAATGGGTCTGGTCTGTGATGGAGATTTCCTCTTGTACCTAAATAAATCAAAGTGAAGAGTAAGAGTGACTACAAGCTTCACTATGGAGCCCTCCTGGCATCCAAAAATAAACCATGTGACCAGTCTCATATGCTGTCACCCAAATGAGAGCTGAAAATCCAGGACTATGAGAACAACCTCTATAAGTAAATTATAGAAAAGAAAGAAAGTAGGAAAACTAACATAATCAAATAATAAGCACATCATGTCATACCACCAGAACAAAAGGCGAGTGAGTGAATAATGGGTATGTGTATTGTGCTTTGTCAGAGTCCTGAGTCTGTCTACAGAGCCATTAACCAATTTGCTAGATGAAACCATAGCTGCTAAAGTAAAGCCATAATTAAAATCAAACTAATTCCCAAATCCTCTTGCTTTAAGTCCCAGAGGAGACTGGTGATCTGGTGTCTAGATTTTTCCAGTTAATACATTGAGGAAACACTTGAGAGAGAAATGGCTGGCTGTCCAACATAACCCTTCCTCCTGGGTGCTCCTGCCTTCCCAGGTAACTGATCTTATTTCAAGTAGGGAACTTAGATGTGTCTCAACAATTCCCTGTTTTGAAAGTGCAATACTTAGTACAACTACAATTCAAAGCCCATGATTGCCCTAGCACAAGTAATAAAGATAATTCACTCCTGACTGGAGCATTTTTGGAACTCTAAGCCTGGCAACTTACCAAAAGAAGAGGCTGGCCAACTATATGGAAATGAAGAACAGAGGAAAATCTTAATGTACTATCTGAATGGCAGCTCAGTGTATGACTGAACCTCCTGGAGCATGTTGAATTGTGCCAGGAGATCAGGAGGCAAGAAAAAGGTCCTATTCCTAACCATAGTCTTGCAATATGCTTGGACTGTTTAGACCTCAAGACAGGATTAAAAGGTACATCTACAAAGCTCAAACTGTTCCCCTTCAGATATTCACAGAATCAGATTCATAGAATATCTCAAGTTGGAAGGAACACATAAGGATCATTGAGTCCAACTCCCCGCTCCTCGCAGGACTACCTGAAGTTAAACTGTGTGACTAAGAGCATAGTCCAGATGCTCTTTGAATTCTGACAGGCTTCATGCTGTGGCTACTTCCCTGGGGAGTCTGTTCCAGTGATCAACCACCCTTGCAGTGAACAGCCTTTTCCTACTGCCCCACCTGAACTTCACCTGAAGCTGTTTTGTTCCATTTCCTCATGACCAATCACTGGCCACCACAATGAAGAGAAAGAGAAAGGAAAAGGTCATCTTCCCCTTTGCTACTCACCTTGAAGCAGTTCTAGACTGCTTTCTAGTTCTTTGACATGGTATTCTACATCAAGGGAACACACGTTCCATTTAATCCTTTTTGAAGAACACTTTTCCAAAGACTGCCATACAGATTGATGTTAATTGTTAGTTATTTTATTTACTGCAATCTCAATACATAGTTAATATTTTTTCTAAAGTTAAATTTAAACCCCCTGTATCACTGAAAGAAAACGGCCACAGCGCTTGCCATGTTATTGCAAGAGACTCTCATGTTTACAAATATGTAAGGGGTGAGTGTCAGGGAGATGGAGTTAGGCTTTTCTCAGTGATGACCAGTGATAGGACAAGGGGTAATGGGTGCAAATTGGAGCATAGGAGGTTCAAGGTGAATATCCGAAAAAAATTTTTTACTGTGAGAGTGACAGAGCACTGGAACAGACTGCCCAGGGAGGTTGTGGAGTCTCTTCACTGGAGACATTCAAAACCTACCTGGATGCGTTCCTATGTGATGTACTCTAGGTGACCCTGCTCTGGCAGGGGGGTTGGACTAGATGATCTTTCGAGGTCCCTTCCAACCCCTAGGATTCTATGATTCTATGATTATGATTCTATGAAAAGCTCTTGACTGTAGTTCCTGCTCTCTGACAGCCTTTTAGCTCTTGTGTCCTTTCTCAGTTGCATCTCTGCATCAGCTCATTTGCATTCTCTTAGACAGTTTTCAAATAACTGATTCCCAAGATTTGTGTATCCCCCTAGTCTCATTTGCTGAGGTGTCCAAGTGGCCTAATACTTCCAGCCCATTCATCAAAAGGTGCAGAAAGATTTTCAGGTGGTTTTTATTCCAAAGAAATTTCAGAATGTGCAGAATTTCACAGAAGCAGCAGGCAATTTAGATAAATTAAATAAAACTTCTTTTATGAATGATATCCAGTATAGGAAGTTCATATGGTGAATAGGAAGCAGAAAGAAAACAGATTTAATATCTCTTTGCCAGCAGAGCTCTGTAACTTCAAACCTTAATTAAACTAAATGCATGACTGAATGAAATATATTGTTCTGAATGATCCTCCAGGTCAATGAAATTGTTAACTGATTGATCTGCAAAGTAGGACAGGTGATGAATCAAACCAAATTTACTCAGTTTTCACACATACACACACAATATAATTTGTTCTCCGGGCAAGATAAAAATGAGTAAGTCATTCTTTTGATAGCCTGCAAAAGTGCTCTTTCTGTTTGTGCTAATAGTGCGTAGGTGTGCCTCAGATTAATGCCAGCACCTTTTTTTTTTTTTTTGCACACACATTTTTAGGATGCTGGAGGGAGGAGTGAAAATGATTGCAAGATAACAAGATAAGTAGATCCCAGACATTTTATTCAGATAAAACCTAACCTGTAAACTGCGAGTATGGGGACGGTTACAAGGCAAACATCCTGTATTTCAGCTTACCATAGATTGATAGCCTATTCAATCAGCCACTATTCAGATGTTCAGAGCTCTTTCAGAGAATCAAATATTGTATCACTTTACTTTTAATAGTGAATCAAGCCAGAAAGAAACAAAAGCAAGCCCCCAAAACGAATATTCCTATGCACTCTGAAAAAGATAGGAGACACAAAGGAGAACTAAATCTATATTTGCAATCTTTTCATTGCTTTTCTGCTAGCCACAATTACATTTCTGTAAACAAATAGAAGGTGAAAGAAAACACATAGTAATGCCTAATGCCATAAGTAGTACATGAGTGGCCATCTGAGACAGCAAAAAAACAGTTAACAAACAGGCCAGTTTTGTGAAATGTAGCCCTGTAATGCTGCCAAAGACAACGTCTGCCTAGATTATCTGTGTTGCAAAGGTTGGCTGTGTAAACTTAAGTCACCTGGGGACATGTTAAATTGTAGTCTTGAAGGTCTTAAAAATGTTCACATGCTTTAGATCATAAATCAGCAACTTTTGATCACTTGTTTCCCTTATTTCTTGCTCTCTAAACCTGTCCAATTTCAAAAGGTAAGCAACAATTGGAAACTGAAAGAATTTTTAAAGCAAATGCCAGAAAGAATTAGTTTTGCGAGTTTTGTTCTTCCTTGTGAATTGACACAGAATAACAATTAATTAGAGAGAACTGTAAAATTAAACTGTAATTAATTAGAGAGAACTGACACCACACTAGTAGTGTCATTCTCTAGATTGAGGTTTAAGGCCACTGAGGTCACTTAGGAGCTCAGATATTTATTTTTTTTAATGACAGAGTGATTTAAAAATGTTGTGGTTTGTTTCAAAAGTGACTCTCTCCTGTAATGAGGTTTAAGTTCCAAGATCTCTTTTGAAAACATCCTCATGCACTTCACTGCATTTTAGGGTTTATGAATGTAGCTTTCATATCTTTCAACAAAGTGAATTTAGGTGCCAAAATGCCGTCAAGTATTTTATATCTACCTAGCTCTTGAGATCAGAAATTTAAGGATTTTAAGGGTTATCCCTCAATTCACATCTTCTCATAGGATTAATTTGGCAGCTAAACCTAGGTGAATATTAAAACCAGCATGAATGCTCATTGTAATTCTTTGGATGCATTGATACAGCTAAACAAGTTCATTTTCAAATTTGACATGCTACAGATTCTACTTTGAAGGAAACTGCAGCCAAGAAACACTCCTTATGTTTTCTTTGCAGAATAAACAATCACATTTGTTTGCTTTGGAAAACTCATTTAATTATACTGCTTGTCTACTGAGGCAGGAGATGGTGAATCTATATAGCACATGGAACATGTCCCATCGCTTTCTGGTGTCATTAAAAGCCTTCTTGTTCCTGTGGTGAAGGCAAGACAGCCTTGGCCACAAACCTGTCTGTTTGGGCAGAGTCCTTCATCCCATATCCTGCAGTGCATCATTTGACAAAGAGCAGTTAAATAATCTGTGCCTCTCAGTAACATAAGCAAAGCATGTGAGTGGTAAGAATGTGTGAACTGTAGGAAGCTGAGCAAATAGGAGACACAGGGCAAGGACCAGGGAGGTTGCTTCTCTCCAGACCCCACAATGCTACAAGCAGAAGACACTACAAATGCTGCTGATGTGAGAGCTGTCCCAGTAACCATCTGGATTTGATCTATCAGTACTAAGTGCTTGGCCACATTTATAACAGTGCTTCATCTGTTGTAAGATGTATTAAATATATGATGGAAAATTTAGCAACATACCAAAACCAAAAACTGTGCTCGGCTCCTGCAAAACTGCAATTTACTCACTGGGGAAAAAAAAAAATAATAAAAAAATCTTGAAAGTCTATTCAGTCCTATCTCGCTTTGCCTAAAACTCAGGCTGAGTATAGTCAATATAGGTGGGTTTTTTGTCTTGTTTTTTCTTTTTTCTTTTTTATTATTAGTCCTTGTTTCTCTGCTGTTAGACCATAGCCTTTTCAATGTTTCTTGAAGGCAGTAGTTTTAGCAGTTAAATTAGAAACAAAATAGAAGTGCACTGCTTTTTTTTTTCTGCAAACCACGAAAACTGATCTCACAGTAGTAAGGGTTTCAGAAATTGTCCTGCTCCTTGGTGTGTGTACATAAACTGCCTCTTGGTGAAAAGGGCTGTGTGACATTTAGTTAAATGAGATTGATTACATCAGATTATACAGATTCAATTAAATCATCTGTTATTCTGAAAGCAACGAATTTGCACTGTTCATTAAGAATGTGAAAAAAACGATGCTATATCTGCCTTCCTTTAGAACTTGCCCTGTTTTAGACTTCCAGGACATGCTGAGCTGTTGCATAGTACATTTGTTTGGATTACATCAAATACTAAAATTCATCTTTATCTATTCTGGTCTTCTATGGAGATTTAAGCCCTTCCACAGCATTGTTGCAAAGCCAGAATGCTAAAGAGGTTTTCATTAGCTATCATGTTTCTTTGCATCTGCAAACAAAATCTTCAAAGGAAAACCCTTGTTCAAACAACCACTAGAAACAACGTTTCAGAAATAAGTAAAGGCCCGCACAACTGCTCTCCCGTTCCAGTCCAAACTCCTTTGATCAATCCCCTCAAATGCCAGCACAGGGACTAAAAGGAGTGAACAACTGTCATTTGGTCAGCAGTTAATCATAGTGATGATATCAAGGCAACTACAAAGCTACACAAAGGTAGAGTGAGGATGCGATCTTGACTTTAATTCTGGGGCAAGCTGCCCAGTACCAGAAATTACTCCCCATTGTGGATCATGGATTCTTTCACAAGCATGCAAGCATCCCAGAGATACCCATTATTTCAAAGAAAATACAATTATTTTTTCTGATACAAAATCACCTACCGCTTCCAGTGGACAGTTTTTTCCTCTATGAATTCAATAGGCTGTAATAATCTATAGTAGAATGGTATTAATCATTTGAAGGAAAAATATCTCTTCTGTTTGCCTTTCTGAATTGTTTCAGTGACCCTTCTGGGGCGATGGTACCTAATACACTTCTTCTCTATTGTATGTGATTTTGGAATGCATAAGGTCCAACAAGTGTCTGCTCAGAGGCATAACCTGAATCTTAGAAATAAGTGTTACTTTATACTGTAGATAAAATAATTGCAAATGCTTTGATAAGGAAGGTGATTGTAGCTGTGACTGAGCACACTGCTGGTAACTCTTTATTAAGCAATAAGACACACTAATCTCTCTTTAATCTTGGGTAAATTCTACACTTATTTTCCTGGTGATGGTAACAATCATTCTGAGCTCTTGTGGCATTTCAGTTTCATTCTACAAATAGGAAACTAATTAACTTTTTGCTTTGATGGTAGTATTTAAGTCTATATTATTAATTTAAACCTTACTGACTGTGGATTGCCACACACAGCTTTAAGATGCATACTGGATCAGTCTCCAGCAAGTACATAGGCTGATTTCCTTAGTATTTGCAGCTTTCATGCAGTCAGTTCAAATGTAATCAAATGATAAATCACATTCATGCATTTTGTTTACTTTTCTATGAAAAAAAATGCAACAGCTTGAATTTATTAATCCATCTAGGGATTAGGTAATACAGAGACTTGAAATAGAATCTTGATCATATTTCTAGGGCAGTGAATATAAATTATTAATCTATCTTTTCTTCCTTTCTAAAAAAAAATAAAAATTAAATGCAGTTCCTCAGAAAAAATGCTCAGTATAGTAAAATGGAGCTCTGATGTTTAGAGCCTTGCTGTATATCAGCTCTTACTTCCTTTTCATATAATGTGAAGTGCAGCAATCATTTTGTGGTGTCAAAAACTGTTTGAGCTGTAAGACAGATGGGGCTTTCAACATGAAATGTACCTATGACTGTTTGGTACTATATATATAAAACGTCTCATTTAGTCTCATCTGTGATTTTCCAAGAGGAAAATGTTACCACAAAAAATGTATCTCAGTCCTACAGGTTCAGATCGTTGAATGACCACTTCCAAACAGGTCTAACAATTGTGTTTCTATTTTTCAAATTAATCTTCAGCTTTTTCTCTAATTTATCATGAACACTCTCACATTCTTTAAAAAAAAACAAACACACAAACACAATTAAGGTAACTAAATCATGATACAGAAACAAAAATTTTCTTTTTATTCTGTGTTTTGTTGGTTGGAGGGAGGGGGGGTCAGACTTTAATTTAGCAAGGAATATATATAACTTCAACCGTGGAGTCTAGTTCATCAATATAATACATAGGACATATATAAAAATGAAAATAAATAAATAAATATTTCAAAATATAAAAACTCTAGAAGGTCGTTGGTCAATAGGACAGATATCATTACCCCAACGGTGCCTGGTTGAAGCTCAGAGAAGGAAGGAAAGAAGGGAAGATAAGGGTTTCTGTATCAGAGGTCAATCAAAAAGGTGACTTTCTTAGAGCTATTCACCTGATGAGTGAATCTTCTATACCCCTTGGTACAGAAACTTCAGCAAGTACCTTTGCTGTTAACTCTGTAATGGAGATAAGCAAGGGTGTTTTATATCTACAACATGCCTTTTGTATAACAAGTCAAATACATTTGCAATACCAAGGACTAGATGACATGGAATGAATGTTGAGGCTTTAATTTTATTTTCATTTAAGTAGCAGCTATTTTATGATAGAGTTAAATTATATTTCTGTGTAGTAATTCAATTTAAAATTGTTCACTTACTGGCCTTTGGCAGAGTATAAGGATGGTTTGTTGGAGGACATGGCTGCAATGTCAATTTTTAGGCATGTGAAACAAAGGAGTGTTAAAAAACAAACAGAATGCTGGAAACATATAAATAATATAAGGACTTGCAATGCATTTCCTAGATTGTTTGTATGAAAATTCCTGCAGGGCTCTTTTATGAATAGTAGATTTTGTGGTGTTTATAAATATTTTAATGAATTACTATTATTCTCCTGTAAAGTAGCTATTTTACTCTTTAAATTATCTTTTTTCTACCATGTTCTCTTCTCTCTTCATCCTTTTCTCTGAAGTTGCTGTTGTGGCTTTCATTTCAGGATATAATTTGTTCTGTATTTTTTATATCTAAACAGGTGTTTAAATACATTTTTCCACATACTTGTTTAGTTATTGTGTGAAGATTTTCTCCTATGTTAATACTTCCTCTTAGAATTTTAAATGTGATAATCCAATGAACGTGGATAAACCTAAACAAACTGCCTTTTTATCACTGTGAGGTCTGAAGAGAGTCTGACTATAAAGGTATCTTTACCTTTATTGGGGTGGGGGGAAATGTTTCTGGAAAATACCTAAAAGAAAAAGAACAGCAGTCCCCAAGAGCTAGTTAAGAAACATGTCCTACTCTCTATTGCCAACTGCCAGCCCCAGCTACTTAGCTTCATGGAAAGCAGCACTTCAGTTACAGCAGAAACACCAGTGTGTCAGCAGTGCTAGCACTGCATCAACAGCGCAGGCATCACTCTGAGAGCAGTGGATGAAGAGTAGGGTGTAGAAAACCCTCTTCCTACATCTGTCAGTAATTAACTGATACAAAACTACCTTTGGGGCCAGTTGCAGAGGACTGGAGCTGAAATGACAGGCCAAGCATTGGGGGAAAAAATCAATTTACAAATGACAGTTACCAGTCATAGGGAAATAGAAAGTTTTCAAATCATTATTAAAAGCTGGAATTAATGCTTCAGAGCTGAAAGAACAATGACAGTGCTTTTTTTACTTCTTTATGGTACAAGTCTCACTTTGGAAAACAGTATTTTACAATGGTTAAGCCATAATCAACTTTCACAAAAATCAAAAGAATTTTAGACCTGATTTGTGAATTTTTGTCTTGAGTAAGCATGGTCATACAGAAATACAGACTATACTTCATGGCCTGCCTCTTCCCATGTGCTGGTTTTCTCTGGATTCCGAGCTGTAACTTCTTTCTCTTTGATTTGAGCCCATGCCCCCTGTGCTGTGCACATGCCTCACCACGAAGTGCAGTTTGTTAGAGGCCAAGGTCACATTTCTGCAGAGGTCATGGGGCCACCAGAATTCACATTTCTTTCTAGCCACATGTCATTTCTCTCCTGGCATGGAAAAAGTAATTAGCTTTCCCTGTACACCCCCATACCGAGAACAGAGTTCTTAATTTCCTTTGAGAGGAAGGGTGCCGCTTCCTTTCTTTATTGGGTGAACATCAGCAAATGAAAATCATTACTGCGTTCACTCAGTATATTTTTCAGGAGGCTGATTTCTTTTTTTTTTTTTTTAAGTGAAGGGAAATTCCTTTCACAGGACATTACCTGACAAATACTTAATCTGATGTTCAGAGGGAAAATGAGGCTGAAAATGATGGCTTTTACCCTGTTGAGGAAGGAACCTTTTGAAGGCCATATCATATAAGAAGCAGAGCAATTTCCATTACATACGTAGTTCCATTTTTGCACAAACGTCTGTATGTGGGAACACACAAACCAAGGCTAAAGCCTTTCTACTGCTTTTGGCCAAAATCATTATCCAGACTTCTTTCCCTTTCTCTAGGACTTTCTATTCCTACCAGGCCAGTCAAGTTCCGTCGCCATTTTAGTCTCCTACAGATTGGATTAATTTGGAAGCAAAAATTCTGATTCTTCCCAACTCTAGCCATTATGCCATATCTTATCCAAAGTGTTCAGCTATGTGTAATTGGCAACAGGGATGCTTCTACACACAGGCCTCAAATATGGGCTGTTCATTATTCATCTCAATCTACCTGTAGTATTCTTCCAATGTGACAGTTTGCCTACATCCACTCCATAATATTAACAGATTATCAGCAGACAGATAAAGCTTCTCAGACATTTCCTCTTTTTGCCTTCTTTATTTCTTGTGAGATGGTCTTTACTAGAGTGATATTACATGTTATAAGGACAAATTTACATCACTGAAGAGTAATGAAGAGTTTAATTGCACATTTAGGATGAAAGGAGCAGAATTCATATTGTATTGTTCTAACAGTCCTTCTAATACTCTTCTAGCACTGCCATACAATACCTTCTGTCATTTGAACAGTGCTACAGGCTTTCAAAGATAACTAGCATGTTTTATTCTATTGATCAAAAAGCCAAAGCTTTCCACCTCACATACTACTTGTCATTTGAGATATGGCTATTTTCAGCTTGGAGGGATGGCCTTCTCCTTAGCCATAATAACCTAGAATACTGTATGTCCTGCTTTTACTAAGAAATTCAAGGTACTGAGATTGACCAAAATTCTTAGCTCAGTTACTCCACTAAATTTATTTCATTTCCTTGATCAGAACTAGCCTAATTTACACCATAGAGCAGAATTTATCATGACTACTGTTCTTCCTATTAACTCAGGGATTTTAAAAGCTCTAGCCAGAGCCCTGTTGTGCTTCATGATTCTTCTCACACTGATGGTGTAACTCAATTCACAGCAGCTTAGTAGTAAAGTCTCTGATGAAACAGACGTGTACACCTGGACTAAATTTATCACTTCCTTCTGTAAAATCGCTGTGAATACTTGCACAGGCAAAGCTGGGCAGGTACTTGATTGTCTGAAGCTGGCCATTGCTGTGCAGGCAAAAAGAGGATGATGAACACACCAGTGGTGAAATGATGGACTTGTATGACATAGTGAGATTAAAAGTAAGCATCTGTAGTGACTTCTAACTGAAAGCTGCACTGATATTCCTACGAATCAGTGGAAAAATACTTTCATCTTGGACTTCCAGAACTGAATTCAGTCTTCATATTTAGTATGACGCTTTTCAAAAGGAGGATTTATTTTTCTTTTAGTGTGTTTTTCTGTAACAAGGGAACATTTAACACTAGAAGTGCATTACAACTAGAGAGATGCTCCTTCTTCGTGACTAAAATTTTAACCATAAGAACTGTTGAGGCTTCCTGTTTCTCAAAAAAACTGGTATCCTCAGAAAGATTATTACCAATCTTACTCCTCTCCCCCAACTCTTCCTGCACTGATATAAGAATTTAAACTTTACAAGACCTTATCCTACCTGTTGTTTTTGGAGTCTGGCTGATCAATAATTGCTTTTGTCAAATGTTTAAGGGATTGCACTGCATCAAAGATACAAGCATGCTGGAACAAACATAATCACCTATTAGGAACTGCAACAAGAAATAGACTGTTCATTTAATAAATTATTTCACAGAAATCCTTGGTCCCACCATGTCCCTGTCCTCTGCTATTTGATTTCCATAAAAAAGATTCACAGAGCAGGGTAGAGAATGTGATATTTCCTAACTTATGCAATGAGCAAGTCAGGAATAATTTAAATTAAATCAGTACTTCCATGGTCTAGAAGCATTAGCAGAACAAAACTGCAACAGTTTGTGCTCTTAGGTGTGCCAATGTAGATTATAAGAACATTTAAGGAAGTCAGTGCAGTGTAAAGTCATCTTTGTCACATATTAGTCTGAATTGTTGAAGATCTATATGGAAAATTAGAATCAAGCAGCACTATACTGAGAACTATTTAATTTAATAATCTCAGATCTGTTGTTTCAGATCCAGATATGTCCAGCCTTCCAAGAGCTTAAAGTAATTAAGTTTCTATAGCTTACTCTGAAGTAGAACTGTGTGCAAAAAAAAATTGATTTTTTTTTCTTATAAACATACTAAAAAAATATGTCTAGTCTTTAGATTTGCAGAGGAACTAGGGATGAGAAAGAAAAAAACAGGTTCTTTATTGCTTCTATCACAGCCAAATCTTTCCACAGAATAATTTAAACAAGAACACAAACTGCTCAAAACAAATGGGTCTGCAGTAGCCCACTGCTCAGGTCTCTGCAGGATTATTTTGTTCTTCTCTTTTGTTTGGAACAAAGGGCACAGAGCAAGGGATATTTGCTGGATCCAAGCTTCACTGGGCAGCTTCACTGTCAAGAACAGAAGAGTTAAGGCCAGATTAGCTATGTCTCCTCGTAGTTAGTATTACCCTCCTTTCCCAAGTAATTTCATTGATTTCAGTAAGAAAGAATTGTAAAGTGAAATGCTGCTTGGAATTAACAAGCAGAGTGGGACTTGACTTTCTAGATCCTCTGCTTTTAATAGAGCTACTTAATTTTGTCTTATACAGTTTGTTTTTTTTTTTAATTCTGACAGCTGTGCTTTGCATTATGTGTCTTTCAAAAGGCAGAGTGCTAAGCTAGCTGAAGTAAATGCTTCACTAGTCTGACATGTTCAAACTATCTGCATCAAAAGATAACTTTTTTTATCTTCAATTTACTCTGCAAAAAGACTCTGGGGGGTTTATTTCAAAAAATGAAAAATGGCCCAGCAGAAACCATGGTGTACAGCTCCTATTTATCTGTTTTACAGCTATCAGTTTGATTGCTAGAGTAGCACTGGAGAAACTAGATGCTTTCTTGAACATGGTTTAACAAAAATTCTATTAATACAAAGTGAAAGGAAGTTAAAAGCAGAAAGAGAAGCCTGCTATGACAGATGTTTTATTTTATGGAAAGTAAAGTACTGAGTCTGGTCTTGCTTTAAAATATTCATTAGTGACCTAGATGAAGGGACAGAGTGTATCATCAGCAAGTAGTGACCAGCAATAGACATAACCTGGAATGCAGGAAGTTCCATCTGAACATGAAGGAAAACCTCTTTACAGTGAGGGTGACAGAGCACCTGCACAGGCTGCCCAGGGAGGTTGTGGAGTCTCCGCTGGAGACATTCAAGACCTGTCTGGATGCAGACCTGAGAAATGTGCTCCAGGGGATCCTGCCTTAGCAGTGGAGTTGGACTAGATGATCTCCAGAGGTCCCTTCCACCTCCAATAATTTTGTGATTCTCTGAAGGGATTTGAGTCCCTCGATCTCATTAATTTAGCTGCAGAGGTTACTAACAAGGTAAGTTGAGTGAGCTTTTCCATCACTGTAGCTCACACTAACGTGTATTAATGTAGACAACAGCTGATGTCATTGTGCATTGAGGGGCAGAGAGTGGGCACACCACTCACCCTACTGCCCAGGAATGGCTGGCTTGGCAAGGGCAGGGTGTGAGGACAACCACTGCTCACCCAGGAGTGCTCTCTCTTTTTCCAAACTAACTCAAGCTAAATTGAATACAGTTTCTAATGGACTGTTACCTGAATTATCTCATTAAAAATGCAACATGTTCTAGGCACCAGAAGCACAATTTTAAAGTCTTCTCTGATAGGAAATAAGATATTTTTAGCAGCCCATTTCTTTGATCACAACAGTTAATTTAACCACTGCTGTCTGCTTTACATGAGCTGTGATCACTGAAGCTGTTCTACTTTCTGAGCAAAATGGGTAGTGCACATATATACCTCTGCTTCTGTTACAGACACGTTGGAACAGCTTGAGGAGAATTCAGATCTGTCAGATGATCAAATTACAAACCAGCAATAACAGGATAAAGAAACACGTTTGATGCATTATTGCAGCTAAGTGAGAGCAAGGGCAGTCATTAGAAGTCATGTGTATCCTGTCCTGCTACAGCTTTTAGAAAAATTAGAGATCACTTAAAGTTTGTAAGACAACTAATTTATTTATTTTTTTATGTTTTGGAGTTTTTTCCAACACTAGTTGTGTTTAAGGGATTGCCATCAGAAACAATCAGTGGAGACTTTAACAAATTCCAAACGCAGCAAGTAAAACAGAACTTTTATGATATTTGAAAATTTCTCCTTTGTGGTAAAAAATCTAGACTGCACAAATGGTGCCTTCAGGACACCAACTGAGAATAAAGCTGCTCTCAGAGGCAGTAAGTGATTTCATTCTATTAATGTCCAGGTGATTTGTGGTGCCTATTACAGCATCACTAATGTGATGGCAAACATTTCCTGGGCGTGCCATGTTTTCAATGTTCTGCAGAACATAGTCAGCTCAAGTGCTTGTACAGAGCCTGATTGGAAGAGACAGCCCCTGGGGTTCATTCTTTTCATCAGTCAAATACTAATTCTGAAACAAAAGGGGATCTTTTCATTTCCAAAGATGCTGAAATAAAGCTAGTGTAAGGGAGCATAAGGACAAGTAAAAGAACCTCCACAGCAGATGTATAAGTCAATAGAAACAGTCCCAGAATTTTTCTATATACTATTGCTTTCATATAACTTTTTCATGTTTGTTCCTTATTCTTCCTAGTTGAAAAAACAAGTGAATATTTAAACTATGTGCATATGTGTGTGTTACCATTTAATGATGTTAGAAGAGGCAAGGGCAAAATAAGGAGGCTTATACTTTGAGTGGAAAATTGAGATCCTCCTGGCAAGTACAAACAAATGCACCCACTGCAGACAGAGCCTTCAAGGATCTCGCTTGACCGCTGTCCTCTTCCAGGGAAAGTGAGTCACACTTCATCTGTCTAAAGCTGAGTAAAACATGGGGCTAACCAATCAAACTGCTTCTATTCCTTATTGCTTTGCTCAATGGAGACAGCAAGGAAGTTATACCCTGTGGGTCTGGAAAGAGGCAGGTGGCTGCCTGAATCACAGCCTTCTCCACAGCTCGCAGCTCCAGTGAACACTGGGGCCCCTTGCTTGATGGCTCCCATCACTGTCCATCACCAAGAGAAGCTGTGGCAGGGGCAGCAGGCCTGAAGAGCAGGCACTTCCTGTGGCTTGGACTCTTACTACTAATGCTAAGTGGCTTGACATCTGCAGGAGATGATAGCTGTGTGTGTCCTGTCTTGAGAAGTCACAATTCAGAGGTGTCAGTATTACAACTTCTGAGACAACTGTATGGCTGGAAAAGCCTGATTATGCAGAGGAGTAGACAGAAGATATAGATCCCTTGCATCTGTTTGTGATGCATGGAGCTGATTCAAAAGGCTCTGTCTGCTAGGAGGACTGTATAATGAAAGATCTATGGAGGTGTAGTGCAACTGCAGATGAGACAGACTCTGTGACACAATGAATGAAGCTCTGGAGCACAATGAAAACATGTAAAGGGATGAGTGCAGTTGCAGGTCACTGAACAATCCTGCTTATTAGCTGTCTTTCTCCCACTGCCTTGCACTACATTCGCTTTCTACTACTGAAGAAAGTAAGATTTGGTTTGCTTTTTTAGTGGTATAGCAGAAGTAGCTATTGAGGAGCTGGATAATTTTCTAAGAGAATATGATTTTAGAATGAAAATATTATCACTTTATAAACTCAGTCAAGAGTTGGATTCTATATAAACTAAGACAAACTTTAAAAAGGATGATAGAGTAAAATCAGTATTGATTATTAGGAGTAAAAGTGCTATAATTGAGGCCATAAAACCTTTTAAGATCCAACTAAAATTTTCCAGTAAAGCTACAATAAATTATTCCTCAAGAAGAAGCAGAATATTTGCATGGAATTCAATGTCATTATATCAGACCCTGTTTAATGAAAAGAAAAAAATGTATTACTAATTCTGTCATGAAGGCTATTATAAAAGGAGGATTAGCACAGTGATTTTGGCAAGTTACCTTTTTCTACTAATAGTTCATTGCATTCTACATGAATCTACTTTTAAAATGTCTACATTCTTTTAAAATCTCTACATGCTTATAAGATCTCACTTTTCATTGCTGCATGTTTTTCTGCTTCTTAGACCTTTGAAATCTGACATACTAGCTCTCTTATTATAGCTCAGCAAGAGCAAGCCCTTTTAATTTATGGAGGGTCCTAATTTTTATAATCTGATATCAGTACAGGCTGTAAATCTTGTTAATGATAAAATAAATGGAAATCTAACATGGCATTTTTGTCATCACTTCTTTAATGGTTTCTATCTAGGTTTTTTTAGAGTTTTGCAATGGAATACAATCAAGTAATATGGTGAATCTACAATTACAATGTTTGAAAGTTTACTCATTCATGCATTATTCCACTTTTACCCTAAAATAAATTGAAGGTCATGGATTTAACTGGCAGCTTGTACTGATTTTGTGTTGTTCAGTAGAAATATACCCCAGAACTTTTAACTCCTACCAAATGAGGAAATAGCCATAACTAATTCAGCTTATATTTTTCATTTACATACAATTAAAAGTTGATTGCATACAATTAAAAGCCCTCTGAATCTCATGGGTGCTTCTGCTTGTGTAGAAGGCTGTGCCATGTGATGTGCCATGTAAACTGGCTTGGCTTATGCCAGAGAAAGATGCTGTGCATTAACTACCTCCCAATGCACCCACAAAAACCTTTCCTTGCATGCTGCTCTCTGCCTAAAGAGCAGTACCAACCCTGTTGTACTTGAGTGCTCGCTCAGTGGTGAGCAGTGACTTCCAAGATGTGCAGAGCGATCTGGGGATGGAGACGTTCATCACATGCAGGCACGGGCTGCTGTAGGATCATCAGATGGATTTAACAGTGACATTTGGGAGCAAGAGACCTTGGTCTGAATGCAAGGCCTTACGGCAGACAGATCTGCACATGGGAGTTTCTCACCATGGCATGCTGAGAGCATGGAATTTTTCACATCGAGTTCTTGTGGTTTCACACCACAAGGATTGAGCCTAACGTGGTTCAGGAAGTAAGTCAAGATGGGAAACTGGTGGGTGAGTTTCATTAAATTAACTGGTGGTAAGACAGTCTTCTGCTCTGCAGCTCTCACCATCTGGAAGAGCCTTTCTTTCTCTCTCTACCTCATTGACTCTCAGTCTGATTTCAAATCTCTGCTGGAAACATCTCTCTTCTCCTCTGCATTCTAACTATAATTTCTTTTTCCTGATATTGTTTCTTATATATCTCAAACATGTTTTCAGATGGAGCATGAAAGTTACCACACAAGATTAAGTGAGACAGCACTGTTACTCAGGTCTGAATCAGGCCAGGAAGCAGCAGAGACCATTTATTTTCCATTAAAATATTAATAGATTTAAATTACCCAGATGCATGTCAACTGTGTCACTTAATATGTAGATTTCATTTTTTTGTTTTACTGAATGATTTTGCAGAAGGCTTTTTTACTTTTAATTGCAGTGTCCTCTCAAGCAGTTGTCTTAAACAAATTCAAAAGTATTCTGAGTGTTCAGTGCTCCAAACACTACTGGATTTCTTGTATCTCTTGTTTATAATAGTGTATCTCTACTACAAAGAAAATTATCACTCTAGGTCACACACAAATCCCAAAATAATATTAATATGACAAATTAGGTGCTCAGACTGTAAAGCTTGTAGGTTTCAACACTCAGTGTAAGGGTACCCTCATAAAGAGGGTTGAGCTGGACAAGTGTTGATTATGATGGCATTTATATGTTGCAGAACTTTTCAACCAGAATCCTATGAATTTTGGGTGGAGACAGGGAGGAGGTGAAAACAAGTATTCACCTTGTGTCTCATAATAAATCAACTGTCTCATATTAACTCAGAGGACCTATGGGAAGGCAACTTCCTAATGGGCCCTAAAATGGCAATAAACCTTATCATTCTAGTATTTAAAAAGCAAGATTACAGAACAGTTTGTTGCTGTTCAGATAGGCTATATCCTGAATGGTGGTCATCTGAGTGCCTAGTGGGCATCACTCCAATGGGGATTTGCTGTTTCCAGCAAGTGGAGGAGACTGAGCAGCAAGTTTAAAGAGAGAAGTGACATGTTATTAGAGTGCTTGTCATCATTGAGAAAAAAAGACACTCAAACTTTCGAGTGCATAAACCCTCCTTCTGGCCTGAAATAGAAACTATGAATGTCAAAGAGCACTAGCTTATACTGCCCCCATGTTACTTCTTTCTAGGGAAACTCATGGTATCTCAAGAGACAACCAGTGTAGAAACTGCAGTGTAGAGATGGCTCCATTGATTTCCCTTTCTCTTGATCATGGCTTTCCCTTCCCCATGTAACGGCATATGATGATTTGCTGTAACTTCATGTTAGGCAATGTCTGATTGCCCTGCCCCTGCGTATTTCATATCTGCCACACAACTGAAACATTCAGCTTGAGCTATGGTCTTCCACCTTGGAAACAAGGACAGGATTTTCTGGCTTCTCCATAAAGTGATAATAAGATCTAGTTAAAAAGAAAGTATGTGTGCAGACCCCACCTAGCTCCCTTGTCTCGCAGAGATAATGGTAACTTCTAGGAAGACCTTCTTTGAAAGGGTCAGGGTGTATGAGCTTATTACTAAATGGGCTGTGAACAGATGTTAGGACATTTTTTTATTTCTGTATAAAGTAGTCTTTGTGCAGGACCTAAGAATGCATTTCCTAATCTGGGATTGTCCTAAGCAGTTCAGGACATGTGGTAGGGTAATGTGGGGTGGACTGAAATCACTGATCATAAACCATCTTGAAAAGAATAAGTGTGTTTACTGCCAAAAATTACTGAGAGTAAAAACCTGTTTTAAATCAAGAACTGGAGCCATTTCAGTTCCTTAAACTGGCTTTGGTTTAGCCTGGAAGTTAGCACTGCTTTTAAATCTAAAGCACCAGATTTACCCCTCTGTAAAAGCAAAGTAGCATAATAATTGAAGTATAATCTTGTTTATGTACTTTTAAACATGGCCATCGACACTGTAGGATTATACCTTCTATGTCATACACTTATCTGCTGAATAAATACTTACAACATGCTAATAGCAACTGGGAGCCCAATCTTACCAGATTTTATGCATTCTCTGCTGTATTTGAGTTTATTCCAAGTAAGAATTGAGGGCTCTACCTTGCTAAGCTTCAGGATCCATTTGCTGCAATTTTCTTCTCTGCTGTTCTCTTGAACCCTTTATCTGCAGAAGGTAAACAGGACTTCAACAGAGAGATGCTCACCTCAAAAGTTCAGTCATCTTCGATGATAACTCTTCTTTCTAAAATTTGCTGCCTGAACTATTTAATTATTTTTAAGCATGTCATTTAGATCTTCTTATAGAAACCAATGGATTTCTGTGAATTCTGCACACAAATCTGATAATTAGGCCACTAATCGTCCCCGATCAAGGCAATATTGCAAGCTGTATTTTATGGAGCATTATTTTAGTAATTTTTTGTCATGGTTGGTCATTTCCTAATACTTAAAAGTGCTTCAGTCAATAACTGTGGTGATATGTCTGCTGTGAAGAGACATCTGTTTACTCAATAGATCTTTTTATTTAATTTTTAATAGAGATTTTCTAATTTGGCTTGACCATTTGTTGTTAATGTATTTACAATTATTACCATATCTATAATTCATATCTAATTATTTTTTCTGAATCTATAAATATTTATTAAAATATAAAAGTCAATATTTCTTGTAGGAACCATTACAAAAAAGTCAGCTGTTGCAAAATGAAATAAATATATTTCATACCTGTGCTGCAATAGATCAGAAAGATAAACTCTAAGAAGCACTTTTTAGACCAATGCATTTATTTTATCTACCTAATCAATAATGGAGAGTAGAATTTGGTCCTTACTGTGCTCTATTGAAGCACAGTAAATTTCTGCACTGCATATTAAGAAACGACTAGATTTTAACATTTTGGGAAAAAAAAAAAAAAAAAAAGTATATAAGTGAAGCTGATCTTATCAGTTTTGTAAAACAACCTGAGATGCAAGGAGCCAGATTCTGCTGTCTGCTAGCCTGCTGTAGTTCAGTGCTTAGACAAGTGGTCTACAAGAAGGTAGGGGATGAATTCTGCTGTCAGTTACACACCTGTGCATTTGGAGTAAGCCTAAGGAAGTTAGTGCAATTTAAAATTGCAAATAAATATAGGCTCAAAATCAATTTCTTCACTTACCTGCCAAAATTGAGTTCAGGGTTTGACATACACAGCCCCTTTTCCATCTAAAGTATTCATAGCATTTACTAAGGTGAATTAGCATTACCCCCACTTAAAAAACTGAGAGATTAAGACAAACTAGTGTGTTGGTAACAACCCATAGCAGACTGGGCTAGAAATTGAAGATGCTCTTTTTTCTGATCCAGGGATAAATTTGTTTCCTCACTTCTGTACCAAATTCTGAAGGACCATTAAAAAAGATTAGGAAGAAATACTTACAATATTGGGATGTTATCCTTTCTTTCTTAGCATGATATTTTCTAATCAATTTTATTCTAGAGCAGAATAAGTGTGTGGTTTACACACCTAAGTATTTTTTTTTTGTTCTCTGGATAATGTACTCTGATACTTAACCCCCAGGTGCTGAGCTCACAGCTTCTAGTTGGTCAGTGATGAACTACAGACCAGTTTGGTAGTAGACTTAATTACTAGGCAGTATGCAGGTAAATTTAATTTAGTCCTGAGTGAACTTGTACTCCTGGGCCCTGTTCTGTCAACAGAACCAGCCAGGAAGCAGGAAGCTTGATGGAAGCCTATTTGCTTTGGACTGATGGGAAGTCCAACAGGGGCTGCTATGTCTTGCTATGCAGGTCCCATAATTTCTCTGCAGGATGTGGTCGGTCTCCTCTGAAAGCTATGAGAAAAGGGCAATATCACAGTGATTTTGCCCTGCAGAATACATTTACTTATATAAGGCCAGTTCTTAGATGAAGATTTCTCCATCTTGTGTGACATTTTGGTTGGAAGACCAGACTGATACATTCTTCTCCTTCTTAAAAATTCCCAAATGGCTATCAGTGACCAAGGTAAACTGGCCCCTAAACCGCCAGTCTACACAGCTGTGATGAGCCCATCTATCAAGAATTCAACTACTAAGGTATAAAGCACATATTTACAAAATGAACTGTTATTGTAGATTAGCGCTACAATTTCGTATATCAATACAAATCCACATGTCAGCATGTAATATCTTTTATTTTCAGTAATTTAACTTGATATTTTTCTGTATTAGTTAAGCTTTTCCACTAGGGTGCTAATTTGATTATTCCTTTATTTAAAAGGACAGCTGCATGGATTATTTCAATTTATATTAAATAAAACTGTATTGCAAACTGTGTTTTTCTGGCTATTGATAGTTTTGCTGAAGAATAACAACATCAGTAACATCTGGGTCATCCTCAGACAACTTATATGCAATAGAAAATATATTTTTTTCCAATTAGGCTTCTATACCAGCCTCAGCAAACCCCATCTGCCCTGACTCAGAGTCACCTATCGTCAACACAGATATTCCGATAGCTTCATCCAACACAGATAACCATTAGGAAATATTTTTGTCTACTTATTGCTCAAGATTAGTTATATCAGAATGTCATAACACTGCAAAGAAAATATATTAATTCTTATAGGTCCAGGCAAGTTCTGCAATCAAGTGGCAACTCAGAAATACAGTAATCTGCATTAGATAGTTGACTGTCCAGGGGAAATAGAATTTACCTTCTGTTTTATTCTTATGCACATTAACAAGTGCTTTAGAAGCCATTCTTGTTTAATGTGTGCTACCAATGTCTGAAACACAGTAAGAACCTAGATATGTCTGAGAAGTGCTTTAAGCTTGTGGCAGACCACTGAGTACTGACTAGCAGGTGACCTAGGAACAGCCCTAGGCAGAGGTTAGGCAAAAGAACAAGCAGGACAGAAATAAAGGAGAGGCTGGGTAGGGCCAGGAGGAGTCACAGCAGAGTCTGTGGCAGTGCAAGTTCACAGCTCTGCAAAAAAGGGCTGAAAGAAAACATTCATTGGACATTAACTGAGCCATCTTACCATCCTTTTGCGTTTTCTACCTGTGATCATTTTTGCACTTCATTTGCCTGGATAGGAAGACAGTGCATGCAGACTTGCATAGGAATTTTGTGATTCTCCCATACTAGAACTCAGGGAAAGGATTAGCATTATACAATACAGTGTTACTAAAGCCAAATACAGCTCAGCTATTAGTTTCTTGCCAATATTAATCCACAAATTGAAAAATTGCTAAGTCATTACAAGATATAGATATGTCTGTCTGGAATCTAATCAGCCTATGGAGCAACCACAGAGAAAAAGATTGTTTGGTTTTGCTGAGCTGAAATGGGGAAGCAGAAAATAACATACTGAAGGCAAGACAACAACCAGAGTTCTTGGGGTGGAAGTAATTGATCAAAGTGATGAGAAAGAGCAATTATTTCAGAAGAACTAAAACCACTCAACAGATTCAATATTAACACTTGATGAGGTTAGTAATTTCAAGAATGTAAAAAGCACACTTCAAAAAAACAAATCAAATACATTCAAATCAAACATTTCTGTTGCAAAACCGTATAAGTGAAAAGTAAAATAAAATTCTAGAATGCTTTTTATGATCTTGATTTTTTCCTTTAAATTTTATGTAGACCAAAAAATAATGGAAACTGGAGCACAGGCTTTTGTTACGTTGCTAAGAAAGTTATCTGATATTATCTTTAGTAATTCTAAGAAAATCAAACCTGATTTCATACAGCTATTGTTTGTTGCAAGGTTTATGAAATAATATAATTCATCTCTAGACAATAACTAATTATTACTGATTACTAAGAAATAAGACAACAAATATATTTTCCTGTTTACATTCTTATCAGACTGTATCAAGACCATCTGTATTTTCAAGTCCTTTATCCCAAGGGATAAATAATGTGTTGTTCATTGAGTATACACATGCAAACATGTCATTTGGATTTGATACACGTTTACAAAGCCAGCGCTAGAGAATTTAAATGGGAAAACAAACATTAACATACAGGAAGAAAAGCTTAAATATGCAGTCACAGCAGATAGAAAAGTAAATACTTCAGTGAAAGTATTCTGCAAAACTATTGTGCAGATTGCACTGCATCAGTGTTTGTATTCAGAAACTGTTCTAGGTGTTATATTTTCTCTTTGCTGCTGATATTTTTGCAGATATCCACCCCAAGAGTGTGTGGGTGTTTGTGCACACATGGGCATGTGTGTTCATGTGAGAAAACTGTTTTGCTCACAGTACTCACTAGCTGCAGAATTAAAATCTGGACCCAGGAAGGGAATGCAGCTATATAAACTGGGCGATTAAAATTTTAGTGCATGCTTATGCTTAAAGGCTCAAAGCTGATGAATGGCAGCATGTTTGCTTTCCATGCCTCCCATTGTCATCAGCAAGCAGACTGGTCTCACTTCCACTTCTTTCTTTCTCTGCTCCTTCAGACGCTGCTCTTTAGTGAATCTTTTGCCACAACTGGTAGGATTTTGGTATTCCCAGAAGGCTGGGATTCTCAAAATCCAAGGTCATTTCCTCTCTGCCACGGTGATGATGTGAGTACTTTCTAGTGCAGCTCTGTTTTGCTGGGGTTTTTTTCTTCCTTACCCTGATTTTCCTGGCTTCAGAAACTGGTGGGTCAGGAAAAGGCAGGGCGTGCTGGGGACAGATGTGAGGGAAGAGAGTTTTCCTAGTAAAGGCAGGCAGAGCTACCAGGGGACAAGCTTTTCTCCACCTGCCTTCAGGCAGGAGCTGTACCTTCCCTGAGCACACAGGACTATCCCTGCTCCCCTTAACCTTCAGAAACAATATCCCCAACCTGCAAGTCAGAAGAGTGCCCAGTCTTCTCCCTACAAAAGACACTGCAAAATAATTTTCCAGTAATACACTGTTCCCCTAGAAAGAGTCAGAAGTGTGAGAGGCCAATGAAGATTACTAAGTTTTCCTTGCTCTGTCAAGTTTTTGCTCTCTCTATAGCTTTACTGTGATCTTTTATGGCTACATTTATAATTTTTCAGTCCCTAGTGTAATAAGATCTGCCATCTTTTGGCACTTTCCAGTACTAAATAATAGTTAATAAACTGCTCTGACTGGACTGGATGCAGTCTATACAGATGCTTTTATATATGACAGCCCCCACCCCCCATGCCCATGGGGATGTAATCATGGCTCTCCAGGAGCCAAAATAAATGACTTGTTTGTATCTGCTGATCTTTGGTTTGATGACAGTGTTTGCCTATTTAATGAAATCACAGCATCTGTGAAGCTTAGCTAGGAAATGGCTAAACATGTCTTTTCACCTTCATAGTGCCCAAAAACTAAGAACTATTATTGAGTTGTGCCTTGTGTTAGCTACATTGCGATAGAAACACAGTTATTTCAAAAAGGAGTGAAACACCCTTTTTAGCTGTTGGAGCAGTATGGCTCAGTTGAATAAAAAACCTTTGGAGGGCTAGTGGGAGATTATGTGTCCTGAAGAAGTAACAGGCTTCCTTGTGGCAGTGAGAGCTAGTGTGCTGATCACTGCAAAGGCTTGATTAATGGAGTGATTAAAGCAGCAGAGGGTTAGTGCTCTGGCAGCTGGGGCATAGGAAATGGGCATGGAAACTACTGGGAGAGGGGAAATACACAGCTCCAGAATCACAGGGCTGACTTGCCCTAGCAAACACTTTGATGTTGGAGGTGGGGAAGGATGAAACACATCAGGCAAAAGGGGAAAAAAAACCAAGCAAAAAAACCCCCCAAAAAACAACAAAAAAGTCCTCTCACCTCCCCTTCTCCCTTTTCCCCCTTCACTGCCTTATACTTGCAAGGGAAAGCCCCTGGCTTTTGGCTCACTTAGCAGAAGGCAATAAAGGTTCCTATTACAAGGCTTTCTCTGATGTATTGTAACTGGTCTCAGGCTCCAGAAATCTGATCCCTTGGAACAAAACTTACAGTAGATGCTAATAATCTCTAGCTCAGCAATGCTACGCACAATGCCCTGCACAGACCCAGAAAAACTCCTAATTCAGTCACATCCTTTATTCGTCATCTTTACAACTCTCTGGCCTATTTCTTTTTCTGAGGTTACTCCACTTTTAAACAGAGGTGAGCCAAACTCAGACTACTTTTGCTCAAGGAATTAATTCCTGCAGAGCCACAGGCTGCGAGCCAACTTCTTTCTTTGGGTCCTTTGCAGTGGCAACAAATCTACATGTGGCTGTTTGAGTTGGTCCCATTAAAGATAAGGATCATCTGCAGAGTGGGAACCTGCATCTGGAGTCAAAATCCCCAAGGCTCAAAGGATTTACATCAGATGTCTGGAAACAGAGCCCTCCTTCTTCACCTTAGACATCTGATGTAAAACAACTTCAAATTTGTAACTCCTTTCAGATTACCCTCAGCTAGGAGAGGCCTGGGAATTCACATTCTTGGCTTACCAGCATGACTTCTCAATGCCTCACATCACCACAGTCAATTAGAAATACTTTATTAACTTTCAGCTCGTATCTCCTGCATGAAGGTTAATAGACAAGAAGATCTTTAGAGAAGATACCTGGTATTTAATAAATTAAGACCTGGATGGGGGATAAAAAGGGGAATAAAATTCGCCATGAGTCCACTAGAGGGTAGCTCCCCTCAGAGCACAGCTGAGAGCCCTCAGCCCAGCCCCAGACAGAGCCTGCCCGGCTCGCCTGCACTTCACTTGACGTGACAAAGCAGCATTAACAATGTTTCTCACCTCCTGTTACCCTCAGTGAGCTCCAATCTCTGATTTAATAGCCACAACAAAACCATCAAAATTCTATAATGACTCTCCTAGAGAAAGATAGGAAAATTAGCACCCAAGAACAGTATGGATCTGAAATCATTAGACCTTTAAACAATAGACAAATGGCCACTAAGCAATGGCATTTTAATATATAACCTGAATTATCACATTAAAGTCTCTTAATTTTATATCCCTGGTATATTATTTAGTGGTATTTGTGGGCTACAAACATTGATATGAGCAGATAGCTCATGTGCATTACGTGGGAAGCATCTACATTATATATAATGCATAAAGAAATCCACACAGCCTTCAGCATGCCAGCTGTTTCTGTTTATGACACTGAGTTATTCATGAAATTCAGGAAGACATTTTGTAGTAAAATGTGCTTACCTACTTGCCTTTAAACTGCTGGAGTTGTCCATCCAGCCAACTAAATAATTAAGGGAGTGATGTGAGATTAAATATCCCATTTCAATCCACCTTTTCCCTTCATCATTTTTTTATTGTAAGAGTAGCCAGGAACTAGACAAAAATATGACTCAGTGGGGCTGTTTAGGTGTTGTTATTGTATGTACAGAAGGTAAAGAGAATCATAATATGCTTTTCCTGTCTATAACAGTGTTTACTGTAGCAAACCTTCCCGCTTGTTACAGTAGAGTAAATGGAGTGTTTAATTTGGGATTCAGTGTAGTCTGGAGTCAAGGTGCAGCAGTTTTATTACAGAATACAATTTTATTGGAGGCTGAAGCTTTAAATTCCACCATATATACACATATACATGGAAGTTCTGATTTGCAGCTACAAGCTATACACACACACAGAGTTCTTGTATGTCAAACATGCTCGCTGATTTTTCAGTTTGAAGGACTCGAGGAATTATGACATGTTTCTACATTTTCTAATGCACTAAGAAACCTTGTTAGAATGCAGTCTCCTCCAGCCATCAAGAAAAGAAAACACATGCATGCATTCAAAAGGAGCAAGTGCTATTTTTCATTTCCTCTTTAGATTTTTGACAGTATCCGCAACGTCTCCAGTTCATGACCCCCAGAAAGAAGCTTTTGGGTTTGGAAAATATTCTCTTTGTTTAGCTTTTTCCCAGCCAGCAGCAGCATAGGCCCCCCAGCCTCCTGCCCCCACTTCCCCCAGAAAGGTGTTCAGACCATGGAATCACTTCTCTTTTATTTGGTCTATATCTCAAGACAGAAGTCTTTCAATAGAATGATTTTCTGGCAAGGCTACAATATGATGTATATATTTGGAAATAAAATTATTTAGAATTATGACCATGTCATCAAAATAAGGCATTTTGAAATGCACTGCTAGCTCTCCAAACAGATTGTATGGGAAAAATAACACTTGGCTTGAGCCCTTAAAAGTCAGTAAAATCAAAACACTAGGGATCGTTTCATTTCATTTTCGTCAGAACACAAACCCATCTGCGCCCGCGCAGGGCTGCGGCGGTGGGAACCGGCGGGGAGACCGAGCCCCGGCCCCATCCTGGTCCATCTCGGCCCCACCCCAGCCAGCACCAGCCCCATCCCAGCCCATCCCTGCCCGCCCCGCCGCGCGCCAGCCGCCAGGTGGTGCCCGCAGTTTAAGGACATCTGTCCTTTTTTTCCCAAAGATGCGGAGAGATAAATATCATCCGAGCAGGAATCCTGGGCAGACAGGATATTTGACACCCATAAATTTAAAAAAAAATAATAATAATAAGAGAGAGAGAGAGAGAAAAGAAAGAAGTGAAGCTTTTACTTACCCCAGTACAATAAACCTGGCTTTAAGAGCCCTGTTGCTCATAGATTTAGTAGCTTAGACTCTTTTTTTTTTTTTTTTTTCTATTTGCAATCCTGGGAAACCACAGAGAGGAAAATAATATTGTTGTGTAGACCATAAATACCGATCCTGTGGACCTATTTTATCCAAGGGGTGGAAACTACACATAGATTCTCAACTGTCAGCATACTTGTGTGTCATCTGTGGTCACCAGCACTCTGAAGCTGCTGTCTCTAATGCACTACGGTAGCTGCATATCTGGATGAAAGGAAATTATTTCTTCACAGGCAAAAAAAAGGATACTCATCCTGCTGTGGGTCATCACAGGCATTTTCCATTTTCTCAGCTTTTTCCTAACCCTCTTTTGTGGTGCATTTTTATTACTGTCTAGTGGTAGTCCAAGGTCACTGCCTTTGTTGGCCCCTATTTTGCCAGCAATAGATTTACATTGAAGTGTGGGATCAACTCTTTGAATCCAACTATTTAAAAAAAATGAGGCTGAACACATCTCTTATGAAGGAGAGATACCGACAGTCCAAGTATTAACTCCTTTATTCGCATGTGCAAATAGCTTTAGAATGAGGTAAAGCCTAGATCTTGCCAATGACCTCAACCTTGATCTGGAGGGACCATTTATTCATGAGCAAAACATTCATTCTCCATACCAACTGGTCCTGAGACTACTGCCTGTGTGACATTTGGTCCTCTGTTAATAGACTCACAAGACACAAAATTACCAGGACTTTGTCCTCTTACGATTTGGGGTTGTATGTCATACACACAGCACTCTGGCTACTCCTGAGGAACTTTAAATTAGAAGTCAACATTTAGCGGCTTTGTAGATCTCAGAGGAATTATGGGCAGACCTGAGGTGACTGAGGGCTGTGAAAGCACAGAGAGGCAGGCACAAAAGCAAGCACTGGTGAGAGAAGCTGGTCTTGTTTTTTAGCTGGGGTGAGGACATTTTTCATGACTGCATGAGTGTACTGCAGGCCTCTGATCATCAAAATCATAGGGACCACCATTTTGCAGCCCACTTGCAACAGCAATAAAATGGTGGTTCAGAAGGGTTAGCACACCCGACTCAGCACTGGAGTTCCTCTGCTCACTCAACTGCCCAGCTCTTTTTTTAATTATTACAAAATAGCAATAGATTTTAGATTAGGAATGAGAAAGGAAATGAAGTGAAAATCCTATGTGCATCTGGAAAACACACAGGGTAAAAATTAACCTTAAAGCTCAAAGAAAACAACATATGTAAACATGTGAAAACAGTCTCCATATGAATTTTCTAATAACTGTAAGGTGTATTTTCATATTAAAACTTGTAACTTTAAGTATATTTAACACAATATCTGCTGTTGTGATGCTGCAGAAGCAAATGAAGAATTAAAAAAATAAAATTATACAGCAGAAATAATTACTGTCAACTCTGAGCAGCAATTAGCCTAGCACTGCAAATGATGAACCTTGTTTTATAAGAAGGGGTCTTTTTAATATGATGATTTGGCAATTTGGAGGGATGGTTATTTTCATTTTAACAGGCCTCTGCTTAGTGTATGTCCCCTTGGGGATCTAATGAAGGTTAACAACTTACACGTGGGGAGAAGGGATTTTAGTAATTAGGGAAATTGCCAGCTCTAGTTTATGTGAGTCTGTATGTGACACAGAGAGAGAGATGTTCTTCCCCAGCTGAAATATTGCTGCACAAAATGTGTATAAATGTGAATCATTTCTGGGGAAAACCCATGTGTAATATAGGTAGCAGTCCACCGGGGACTGAACTGAATGGCAAATACTGGCCTCTGGGCCCTTCACTGGTGTCAAACTGGATGTCACAGCAGAGAGGGGTAGTTCATTTCCAGCAGTGCGTCGGCATGGTCTATCTTACCAAGAGCTTTGCCTTGACCAGACAATGTGGATCACATGTTGGGCTCAAGCAGTCATACAACTGGCAACCCAGAGATGCAGAGATTAAGCTCTTTTTTGTCTCCAATCCAGTAATGTTTTTCCATCAGATTCGTATGTACTCCATGGAATCTGAATTCAGAACTCAGAAGAGACTCCAGCTGAATTTTTTGCTGTAATGTTTCACTTTATAAGACTTGTTATTAAATTACTTTATAATTGATTTGGTATTAAACAGCAAATCAGAACTCTCCTTTCAACTAAAACCAGCTGTCCACTTACATTTCTGTGCATTCTTGACCCAGTGTGAAAATTACCAGGGGAAAAACATCTCTTTGCAATATTGAACTCAGTCCTGCGCCTGGACATTCAATAATATTCATTGGCCTATATAACTTAAACAAGCACAGTTTGTTAGCCTAATAAATCCAAGATTTGGGCTGAGAAATAAAGGTGCTGTCAATAACCCTTTAGCCAGATAATAGAAAGGGGATTATGTGATTATTCTGTCAAAAAAATAGGTTTCATGCTTTTAATTGGCATCATATCCTGTCATGAGTCTGTAGGGTTTAAATCAAAGTCCACCATATTAGAGTGAGAAGGAAATCCAATAGTAAATCCTTTCATCCCAGAGCCTGTAGGGTTTTTATGTGAAGTCCTAATTTCTGTTAAAATACTTCCAAAGAAAGACAACAGGAAACAGTAAACATGGCAACACCACAAATATACTTTTCTGATGCACTATTTCTGTCAGCGTTCAAAGAATAAGTTGTAGGGCTGGAAAGGAAACTGCTGTATCATTAAAACCCAAGCAGGCTCAAACAGCCGCCCTTTTGTAAAATGGCCCCCCTCCCCACCATCGCTCATAAATCTCCTTTCAAACTGGGCTAAAGCCATGGACTGACTTTGCCTCTTGCAGTAATGGTTTGAAACTGTTGTGCATCACAGTTCCATGTTCAAAGGGAACCAGGAGTCTTTAAAAACAACTTCTGGTGCAGGATGCAATTATAACTGACAGCCAGATGTCTGCCATGTCTGGTACAGCAAGCGTAGAAGAGATTGCAAATGGTCTCGAGACCTTTGGATCTAAACAGTGCGTCCAAGTGAGTGATACACAGATAAACAACAATACCACAAATCACTGACACCAGCCAAGGGTTGCTGGTACTGATAAAGATTTTAGATGTTGGGAAGCAGCTGACCCTTCCACCCTACCCTCTCTAAATTTTTTACTGTTACAAAAACAAAGTTAGTGGAAAAGGACTCAGCCCACAAGATGTGTTTCTATATCCACTGCAAGAAGTTAATCTTGTAAGAAAAGTCCTGTAAGTAATTGTTTAGCTTACAAGGGTTAACTGGACTGAGGTGAAAGATACTGGATATTTTTATTAAATTATATGTCTGGGACATTTGCAGCAAGTTCTCTAATACGAGGTGTTCCCCCTGGATGTATTACCTACTGAAAACATTTTTAAATGGACTAACACTAAAAATGGACCCTCTTCTCGCCACAGTCTGGTTTGATTATTATGCATACAAGGCACTTATGTTTCTTAGAGGACTTGTAGGAATTTTTAGAGATTTCTCTCTGCTGTTCAAAGCATCCTACTTCATTTATCTTTTCTGAAGAAAGTACACAGACCTACTGTTGTGCTGAGCACAAGCGTTAAGTGTCAATACACTGAAAATTGTACAAAGCTTTTGGGAAATCAGCAGAAATTATTCTTTTCATATCCTTTACTAACATTCACTATAAGAACAATCAACTGAAAGGCTTTAGAAGTAACTGAAAAGCTTTAATTTTCCATAAACAGTGGATCAGGCCCTATCATCTGACTCTAGTGACATTGTTAAAAAAATATACTGGCATACATTCACTGTATCAAAATGTTAACCTACTGGGAAATGGCTCAAGAGTGGACGGTAACAGTTTGAAGAATTGCAAATAATGTGAACAAAAGATAAATTGTATTTTTTCAAACACTTTTAAAATAAGTATTATATTTTATTTGTCTTTATGATCACCTTCTTCCTGTGATATTGTTACTGTATTTTTAAAATATCCTACTGATAACAACTTTATCTGCTTTGAATTATCTTGTGGTTTGTAATGGGATTTTATAGAATTTATAGAAAAAGAGATGTCCAGGAGACATCTTTTACTTACATCTCAGTGAGAAAATTTGCTGCATGAGTTTATCACAGGTCTTCAGTGTGTCACAAAGACAGGTCTATGCAATATCATTAGAATGAAAGATAAGGGACTCCATAATACAAAGATGTCATCAGTGATGGGAAAATTCCAATTTTGAAAGAGGATGCCATTCCAAATATGAAGCTTGAAGGATTTAGTATCTTGAAACATTTTTCAGGTTGGTTCAATGTCATTGTGATGAAAATTATGTCACTTAAATCACAGCAACATGCCAGATGAATTGCCAAACTTTTATTCACAGAAGACTCATTCCAGCTAGTCTTAAAATTCACCAAACCTTTGCCTGTTTCTTGAGCCAAACTCACTTTAGGGACTTCATGGTGAAGGATGACCAAAACCTGTCTATGTAGCCTCCATTCCATCACTGGCTCTCTGCCCCTCCTTCTTGAGTCCCATTCCCACAACAGGCAGTGCTTGTTTGGACATCACCATTTGGTACTCTACAGCAGTTGACCCATTCAATGCAAACTGCTGTAAACTTTTCATTTTACAGAAAATAATTTTGCAAAAAATAGATGGTTCTTCTTTCTAGGTGTGAAAGACTTGAGCTAAGATGTGTAAACAATGTGAGAAACTAGGAAGTTTTTCACTGAAGGTTCTATAAAAGGTAGAGGTATTCCTTGGCCACATTCCCATGGCAAAAGTGGCAACTTGCAGTGTGAAAGAGCTGCAGCAACATGGCTGGGCAGCGCAGCACCAGCTCAGGCACTGCTGTAGGTCACCACAGGCTGCATGGCAGACATGCCCTAGCACACCTTCACTTCAAGAAAAAAGGCCCCAAGCTTATCAAAGAATCATAGAATCATTGAGGTTATGGTACACAGCAAGAAATTGCTAGGTTGGTAGAAGTGTTAAAGTATTGCAAACCATGTCTTTTTTAAGTGTGAGTGAAGATTAAGGTGCTATAGTTCCCCAAGGAAAATAAAGAGTTTCAAAGAGTGTTGGTGTGAGAGGAAAGACTGTCAGGTTTGAATCTTCTGTGAAAAGCCAGATCACACAGAGGGAAGGACCTGGGGCCCAGTGATGGCTGTGTTTTGGCCAGCATTGAAGTCTGGGGAATAATTAATGAGAGGCTCAAGAAAGCCTCTGGATTCTTCTTTGAATCAAACTAGCACATGAACAAGTGCTGCGTTTTAAGCATTCCAGTTTCTTCTTCAAGTTCTTATTTTGATAAGCTTTGAATGGTCACATAGCCCAAATCCATTTTGGTTTGTTGAATTTTATTTTGCATGTAAAATTGTTTTAATCTAATGATTACTGTATGATATTATGTATGGGACTCTTCTTGGAGAAACTTTTAAACAGCTACTGCTGATGTAAAAAATTGTTATGGCACTTCTAATGTTATTTTAAGAATCTCATCAATATGGGAGATATTTATATCTCCACACCCTTGCCTCAGAGTGCATCAGAAAAGCAATGCACACCGATCAAGAGGGATAAAAAAGCCTGCAAGTACTATCAGCTTTCCCTGTTCCCAGCAAATCATCCCAGCACTGTGGCTGGGACTGTGCCAAACAAGAGGGAGAAGCAATGTGGGCCGCAGACAGTCTCGATAATTCTCTCTTAAAGGCAGAATCTGGGTAAAAAATATGATGCTTGAAATTGTCCCTGCCCCCAACCACACAAAGGGATACCAGAGCTGCCTCTCTAGCCCAGAGCAGAAGGGAGGGCAGTGTCCATTGCCCATGTTTCCCCATCCACCAGCTGCAGTGCAGGTGCTGCTCCTGAAAGCCCTGGCCCCCTGATGCCTGCACTTTACTGGCCCACACGTGACACCCAACTTAATCAGTCCTGCTGCCCCTGGCACCCACTTGCCCATGAGACCTATGCAATATGTATCCTCCACACGCAGGCTCATTCCCTGCCATGCCACGTTTTACACATCTTCTTATTTTGCCATTCAAATCTGCAAAACCTTGAAGATACAATTTAATCTAACAAGGATATTTTAGGCAAGTAAGAATCAAAACAGAAGCCATGCAGATTCTGTGAGAACAGCAGCTAGTGGAGTTTCACTACCGATCTTCTGAGTACTTCAGTTTATCCTCTGGAAAACAGTTATAATTATTCTGTACCCAGCAAATTCTGAGGTACTGTCCTGCAGTAGTAACCAGAGCAGCACTTGAGTGGTCAGAGACTTCTCAGTGGCTCTGGAAGCATCCTTGCCATGTTTGTTGCTTCTGCCAATGCCTCACATGCAGAAGGCACAGGACAGGTACAGGGGTATAAACAGCAAAACAGCCCCTAATCCCTAAATATGCAGCAGGATGTTTACAGCAGTTTTGTAGGACTTTCCAAGATTGGGTGGGAAATTCTCCAGTTGGGTTTGCTGTTTATAATTCCTCCAGCCAAGAACTGTATCTCAAGTTCCTTGTGGTTATTTTGAGTTGGGTGTTTCAAGGCAGTCACGTTAGATTCTCTTTCTGTATTACTATGGTTACTGTTAATAAAGTCGCCTTCATAAGTTACCAGGAAACAGACAGTAAAGAAATGTTAACATTTTCTTGAGAATTAGTAATGAGAGAGAGAAATATATATGTAGTGCAAAGAGAGGAAAAGAAAAATGGGACTAAGCCAAAATAATGAAGAACATGAAATTATTCCATAAATACCACTTAGCTTAAGAACTTAAAATACATTGCATTACAATTTATAACTATGTTCCTAAGCAAGAAAGCAAATCCCAAGCTCTGTCTTGAGAACTATAAATGCTATCCCTTTCTGGTCTCAGCCAGAAACCCTATAGTCCGGAGCTACTTCTTTCTCCCTGGGAAGGGTTTCTGTGTGTTCAAACTTACCACACTCATCAGAGGAATTTGGGAGACAGTTTGTACTTCAGATTAGAGTTCAGAAAGTAAATCCAAGGATGTGGGTAGTTTGAGCTAGATAGGAGCTTCATTGATTGAATAATCTATACCTGCAGAAAGTACAGCTATTTTTCTACTGAGTTTCACTTATCTGACTTTCTTCAGAAGAAAGATTTTATGGGGTACATCTATCAGTTTGGACACAGAGGTGCAATGCTCATTGGCATATATCCATTAAACCATAATAAAACTGCAATGCAGGTAGCATTTCAACTGTCTTTTTTTTTAATATTCATTAAGTTTATATCATTATATTCATGTACTTTCATTCTTCTAAGCACCTGCAGTATTCTAATATCTGTAGCAGATAACTACATGGAAAGGAAAAGGCTAGAGGTTTTATAGGAATGTGTGTTTTTCTCAATTTGATGACCCAGTCAGAAGCTCCAGCCTTGCTTCCAAGCCACAAACCACACAAGCTTCAGGAATTTTAATAAAAATTCATGAGACAGGTTAATTAATCTTTTATTTTCTCTGTTCCCTTGATCTCCCTTGAGAGCCCCCATTGGAAGACCTATCTTGGAAGACCCCATCACCTAGACATTAGGCCTTTTGAGAGGTGGAAGATGCGGGCTCAAGTCCATGCTTTAATTTACAGAGAAGGAATTGTCTTATTGTCTTCTGAATATCAGGGGCGTACATCAATATCTAATCTATAGCAACCAGAACTTCCTTCTCAAGTAACAGTAACCAAGACTCTGGAAATGTTTACATCTCTTTGAGGGACCCATATTTTTTGTTACATTTTCTGCATTGATTTGTGGAATGGCAGCTTTCAACAAGCAAATGATTTGCCAAACAAACAAACAAAAATAACAAACAGCCCTGAAAAAGTACCTATCCCTTGCTTTGCCAGCAGTTCCGCAGAAAGAAAATTAAAGACCTGATTGAAGTCCCTTTAATAGATTTCAAAAGGGAGTGTGCTTGGCTTTGTGGCTTCATCATCAGCTTTTTTTTTTTTTCCTCCCAGAAATTTGAATAGGATTCAGCTGCACAAACCCCACTCTAATCCGTAGGAGTTTTGTGGCTAAAATCCAAAAATGGCTCTCACAGAACATCTTGTCTTCTTTAATTAAAGACTTCTGGATTGATTTTCATAATTCATTGTTTTCATAGTTGTTTGGGTTTTTTTAATTAAACAGGCTTTTGGCATGTTGCATGTTAATATGTGTATGATAAATTGTTAAATTACTGTTATTAATTTCAATCAGTCTATAGCATACCATAGCCCAGCTTGGTGGTTTTGATAGTACAAAGTCATTACAAAGCTCATAAGTTAATGCTTATTAATAATTAATATATCATTACTGTATTTTCTCTCTCATGATAGACAATGCCACAGGTTCCACTAACTTCAATAGATGTGGTATTTGGCCTCTTTGGTCCATTAAAAGGATTAATTTGTATCTTCTCATTTTCACCAGAGCATCAGTAGATTTGGCTATGTATTGTGTGCCAAGAGCATGCTGCATTTCACTACTGTGCCTGCTTGACCTATTACAGAGAATAACTGTGCCATAAACAGGGGTTCCCTTACTTAGTTCTACTGAGAGGTTGTCCTCTCATCCAGGACATTCTTGCCAGCCTTGCTCACCTCACTTAGGTGCCAGCCTCACAGAATCACAGAATCACAGAATCTTAGCGGTTGGAAGGGACCTCAAAAGATCACCTAGTCCAACCCCCCTGCCAGAGCAGGATCACCCAGAGCACATCACACAGGAATGCGTCCAGGTGGGTTTTGAATGTCTCCAGCAAAGGAGACTCCACAACCTCTCTGGGCAGCCTGTTCCAGTGCTCTGACACTCTCACAGTAAAGAAGTTTTTTCTGATGTTTACATGGAACCTCTTACGTTCCAGTTTGCACCCATTGCCCCTTGTCCTATCACCAGACATCACTGAAAAAAGCCTGGCTAAGTCAGGTCCAGTTACTGAACCCTGCCTGTCTGTTTCTGTTCCCATGATGGTGGGAATAGCATGCTTGCTTCCTCAGGCCTTTTCTGATATTCCAGAAAAAAACTTAAGCCCTCCCCAGAAAGGGTTAAATGAGTAACATGCTTCATTGATTAAGTAATCTGTAGCATGTTTACATATTTGTACTCAAGGCATTTCTAAGTTTGCTCTTTCTCTCAAAAGAACAATAGCAAATGCTGCTCTTCCAAGGTAAACAGTTTCCAGTCCATCACTTCTTTCACCACATCATTTCATCCTCCAGGTTTCCAGTTTGATGACCATTAAAGGTTTAAGAAGCTTAAATTGACCTTGACCTGCAAACATGTGATTTACAATAGATTATATTGTTCTGTAAAAACAAAACTTCTGTTTTGAAGCTAAAATGCATTTAATGATTTATATTACTTCTCCTGGGCCAGGTTCTACTGTATTTACTAACTTTTAACTCCTCTAGAAGCCCCATAGATTTTGGAGGCACTCTTCCAAGGTGAGGCAGATTCACAATATGCATAAATATACCAACATGTGGTCCACTAATGTACTGTCATTATTTCAAAGTTCTTTGATCACTACTAACCCTGTCTTCAGGTCTGTGTGTAAAGTCCTAGCAAATTATTCAAATGCATTTTTAAAAATACACAGATAGTACTGTTTTTCTTTAAAAGAAATCCCAATCGGCAGTATCACAAGATACCTTGGAATATGCTACATATGTTTGTGCTGAAAGAAAAAGTCCTTCTTCTACTTTGGCAATTGTGAAATACAATCTAGGTGCAGACTTTAAAGGGACAGGTTTTAAATCACAGAGAATTAAACAATTAATTGTAAGTTGATGAAAGAATGTGTTTCTGGTGTCCCTGTGAATCTTCAAAGTTTGGAACAGTGTGTGTTAAAGAGACAAGACTGGCACTGAAGTGTTCCTGGTACCCCTGCTGCCTTTTATCTTTTCTGGCATGCTCTTTAGGAAACAGCACAGAAAGAAAAATATGAAATTGAACACAGCAAATTTAATTATAAAACAAAGCCACCCACCTTGCTTTCAGGGTCAGGAAGTATAATGGCCTTCTTTTGACGCAAGAATGAGTTTAACAACATATGTTAAATGAACAATTATTTAAAATAAAAGGAAATGACCTTAAAAACAGCTGCAGTATCTCAGGCTATAGCACAGACAGCAGTGCAGAAAAACAGCCCATTGTGGAACGGAGGCACATGCAGAAATGAGAGCAACCCTGCCCTTGCAAAGACAAAAGCAAAATGCCATCATTTCACAGCACGCTGTAAAACATCTCGCTCATATTTGATCTCACCAGCTTCTTCTGACTCTGAGTTTTTATTTATGCTTGTTTATTTTGGTCTTTCTTTTTTCTGTTTATTTATTTATTGGCTGCAAGACCAAATCCTAATGCCCAAAGCCACCGTTTGCCGCACAATGGCACAATGACATTGATTGTGTTCCAGTAAATCTTATTTTCATGAACGTCACGAGCAGTGGAAAAGCCAGAACAAGCACATCAGCACTAGATGCACACCTATGAAGAATAAAAAGAGCTTTTTGCTATAGAATAAATCCATTTTTCTGGAAGCTCCGGGAATCACATGACCAAGCCTGGAGCCTTTAGGACAGTGCAGGACCAGGCTGCAACAGGGAAGAAATGAAGCAGGTCCGCCTCCTCCTCGCACACGCTCTCTAGCCTGTCGACGCGTTGCCTGTCCGTATCCCTCACAGCGCATCTGTAGAGCCATTAAATTGGATAATCCCTCTGGCCTTTGATACATTTCTGGACATGATTATTTCATTACTCGCAGTATATCAGTAGGATCATAATAAAAAGGACTTCTGACAACCTGCCAAGAGTTTTGTGGCCTTGTAAACACAAAAGTGCTCTAATAAAATTTTATTAAGTGTTAAAAAGTCATAAAAAGTGAAATAACATAAACTACAAAATTTACTGTCCTCAGCAAATGCTGAAAATATCGTCCGTAGTAAAATTAAATTAGCATGTAATAGCGCGGCTAGGATCATAATAAAAAGGACTTCTGACAACCTGCCAAGAGTTTTGTGGCCTTGTAAACACAAAAGTGCTCTAATAAAATTTTATTAAGTGTTAAAAAGTCATAAAAAGTGAAATAACATAAACTACAAAATTTACTGTCCTCAGCAAATGCTGAAAATATCGTCCGTAGTAAAATTAAATTAGCATGTAATAGCGCGGCAGTGTGGAGTGGGTTTAAAAGAGGATCCTGGAAGGGGGGCAAAAAAAAAGGGAGGG
>NW_009952974.1:13819963-13834681 GCF_000747805.2 Chaetura pelagica | reverse complement strand
GGGCCGTTGCCGCCGCTCGCCGCAGTGCCCCGACGCCGTGCCGAGCTGTGCCGGTTGCCCGTGAGCTGGGGAGGGGGGACCGCTTGTACCCCGCGGGTTCTGGCGCCGGCAGCGCTCTGCTTCTGGGGTGTAGGCAGTGAGGAAGCGGATGAGACGGCGATGGCAGGTTCTCGTGGCATCACTCCCTCCCTCGGGATGTCCGGATGTCCGTCCGTTGGGGCTGTGCCGGGATGTACCTGTGGTTGGCCGGGAAACAAGCGACCAGGCTCCCGTCACATGGAGCCGCTTGGCAAAGCCGCTCGAAACTTCACGCGGGTGAGGGGAGGAAGAGAAAATAGTTTAAAAAAAAAAAAAATAATAAAAAAAAAGTACTACAAATGTCCTTCAGATTTATGAGTAGAAAATATTTTAAGTTTCACTTTATTCAGTTGAAGAGGATAACTGATCCTCATGTGGCAAGGCTGATGTTCAAGGCCAACTACTACGAAAAATAGTGACTTGCTGCCTAAGCCTGCCCTGCCTTTGAGGCTGGGCTGCTGACGATGCAGTGGAGCAGAGGGGCAGCCGGACCAGCCCCTACGGGGAGCGGCAGCCAGAGACCTGTAGGCAAAAAATTTGTTCTCACTAAGGCTTTGTTCTCACTAGGGGAAAACAAACAAACAAAACCTGTGAAGTTATTTTTAGTAGAAATTCTCAGAACCTTGTAAGTAAACTGCACTTTAGTAATTTTGGATCTATACACTGTGACTTAAGGCAGGATTACAAAGGAAAACATAAACAGTATTGTGCCTTATTTTGAATCATCTGAATGAATGGGAAAGTTATAGGTGTAGCATTAAGCAGTGTTTGCTTTAGCTTGACTGTATTAAATTGACTGGTTTCTAAAAATAGGTATTTCTGTTTGTACATAAAGTTGGCTAGACCTGTGTGCATATGCAGACCATATAGCCACAGAATGTATATTTATCTCACTGGTTCAAAACTTGTAATGTTTTATATACTCATATGTTCACAATCTCTGATTAAAAAAATAAGGATATTACTATGTAATTCTTATAAATATATATATTTACTGACAAATTACAGAAATAAAATGTTTGAATAAACAGGAAAAAACCCTTCCTTTTTCTTTCATCTCAGAGTTTTTTATAAATCCTCAATAATTTTACATTGATGACTGCAACTAGTAATGCTCACAGAAAGAAGTTGTACTTTTTAGACTGAAGAAAATGACCACATCACACTGTCTCCTGTGTTTTTAAAAAATCTGAGCTCTAAACTATCTGGAAAAACACAAGTTTTCAATGAATGCTAAATGATTTTTTTCTTTGTCATCTAATGAAATTTTCATTCTGTCACCAGATATAATGTAAAGTCTGTAAAAATGCAAACAGAAACTGTAGCAGCAGTGTGATCAAAGCTTTGAACTTACATGAATTAAGAAGTCAGCGAAGCATTACAGAATTCCACACACATGTGGCTAAGGTGTGTGCGTGCCTACATAACTTTGAAGAGTTTTGAAAAGATATGAAGGGGGTTGAGAGTTAGTTTGCGTTACTGAAAGATTCTTCAGGATCAATTCTGATATTTGTTGGCTTTGGGGAACATTCCTAGGAAATCCCTCTTTAGGCTATGGTGTGCAGAGCCGCACTCACTGCCTTTATTTTTAAATCTTAAAAAACCTAGCTCTGCCATCTGGTTGATCAGCTGTTTGCTATTTTGTGCTGCACTCTGCCCAAGCAAGTACATGTACAATATCACTGTGTGAACAATCCCGCTTGTTCTGTGGGGTTAATGGACACGAATCTAGGTACGTGTGTGTGTGCAGGATATGGGTTTCATCAGTGAAACTTTTTTGACCCTAAATGTAGCATCCTAATTTATGGCAGGAGGTTTTGAGTATGCAGCATTACTCCAACAGAATTTAAATATCAGCCTCATGTGATGTAAAATTCCAGTAAGAAGATATAAGAGGCAACTATAGGTTATGTTTAAATGGACACAGTAAAGGCGAATGTCTGACCTTGCATTGAGCAAGACTGGAACTCAAATTGTTACCGCCAGCTGCAACAAGCCAGCTCAGGAGTCTTGCTTAGGGAAGTTTGCAGTCTGCCTGTCAGCAGGGCTTCAAAGGGTGAGGAAGAAAAGCACAGTCACAGCAGACCACGATTCTTGCATGAGGAGAATGGATATTGTCTGTGCTCAGGGACTGAGGCTGCACATGCTCAGTTTTGCAGGGTCTAAGTGCTCACAGGATTTAAAGGCACGCACCATCCAACAGAGGCCTATCTTGCAATACATTAACCAGACCTTTCTGAGTTGAATAGTTGCTTCAGGCTCTTTTAGTACGATTTTTTTAATTATTTTTTTTTTTAAACTGTAGTACAGCTGGGCCCTACACTACAAAAATAGCTAATGGATGAAATCTTGGCTCTCCTGAAGACAGTCACAAAACTCTTAGACATCATTGGAGCTACGTTTTCATCAACTACATAATAATATTTTGTATCAGCCATATGGAGGAGATTTAAAATTGGCTTTAGAAGAAATAGAAATTAGCTTCTCTACAAATGAGTTGCATGGGTTGTTATCTGCTTTTTTCTCCAGGTAGTATAAATGGCAACACTAAGTATAAACTGCCAAAAAGACAAATAGCTGTGTAACATTTTGATTTCCTGTAACTACAGCATAACTCAACTAAAATATTAACTTAAAATCAACAAGGTTGGATTACTGTACTTAAGACTGCCAGGTATCTGAATGATGCAAGGACATGGGAAGACAGACATTCAAAGGCACAACTGGCTATTTGTAGTTCAGACACTCTTTAGGACCACAGAGATGTGAAATTGTATGTCAATTATGCTTTTACACAAGAGGCAGTTAGTTAAGCAGGTGAGACTCTATTAGTTCACAGCCCTCACGTTTGTGCATTTAGTGTTATTGAATTGTGCTTCCCCTTGATATTTTAAACAGATGCATCATAATGGACTTCTTCAAATCTGATTTAAACCATAACACCAGGAAGTACAATTTTGTTAGAAATGGAGGAGGGGAGAAGAAACTGCTGGATTCCCAGCCACTCCCACATTCATCTTTTCAGTTATTTTTTTCCTGATCCACTAGCCTGCCAAACAAGGATGGCACCTATCCAGTGTAAATATTCCATTTTCAACATTTGGGTGGTGCTTTGAGGAATATTTCTCATCCCCAAGAATGTGTGCTTTAAAAATACAATATTATCTGCAATTCAGAATAGGTTGTGGTAGGATGTGACTTTAGAAAGCAAAAGATATTTAAGGAATCACATGTGTATGGACTCACAGGAGAATAAAACTTCTTCCTTCCAGTTATTTAATTTACAGTGAAAATGATTTAAGCATAGCATCAAACACACCATTTTTATGGGGTTTTTTTCTTTCTTTTTTTTTTTTTTTTTCTGGAATAGGGAGGATCCAGACATGATTTTGGAGGAATAACTCCATGTGTAGACAAGCTCTGTTGCTACTGTTTAGCAGCATAATTTGCACTGTGTATAACTTCAAGCAGAAAGCCACACTAGCATCTTTGGGACCTAATATCCTCATTGGAATCAACTCTTCACAGGGTGTATTCCAGTAATATCCCATTTACAGTGTCAAATGCTGACAGAATTTCACATTGGAAATAATTATGAAAATTAGTTGATCCACATCCATAGCAAGAAGTGGATATTATTAGAGAAAAAAACTTGTTCTGAAAACCCCCTCTCTACTTTAAATCCCTCTCTTTCTCATCTAAGGGAAAATGTTCAATACTCGAACTGAGCCTAGATTTCTTTTTTCTCGTTCTTTCTGTAAAAGCAAGTACCTGGTTTGTAGTCTTGTGTAGGGGAGGAGGAACCACACCCAAGCATGGCAGTTATATCACAAGCTTAGGCTGGTGTGGATTTACACATATGAACTATATGCCCTGAAATTTGTGTTTACAATGAAAAAACCTGACCTGTCTTTAACTGCAGCAGCATTGCTTAGGACTGTTTTAATATATACCAGATACAGTCCATTAAACTGGAACAAATACAATTCTGAAAATACTAGCTTCACATTTTCCTGGTTGTAGGTAATTTTCCATACTCATAATCTGCTGTTTTGAAAGAATGTCCTTATTTCCTGACTTTGAAGTACAGAGCAGTGTTTTTTGTCTCCTGTTTAGCTTCCCCGCCTTCCCTTCAGTTTGTGGCTCATGGTAGTTTGTGTCTTGGGTACTGTATTTACCCACTTTCCATAAAATGTCAGCAGCTGCTGCCTGATTCTCCTTTGCGAGCCACTGCGTGCGGGTATCAAATGCAGAGACCTGGTAGTTGGATGAAGCTGAGGTTTTGGAGCTGAAGTGAGGGGGGAGCTTGACACCCACCTGGCTGGGGTGATAAAGAAAAAAAGAAACTGGAGGTTTTAATAATGAAAAGCTGGATAAGAACATTCACGGCTTTCAAGCTGGTTCAAGTGTTTTACTATGGACCTGAAGAAGAGACAGGTCAGTGTGACTGGGTGGCTCTCGGCTTGTCGCCAGGGCGGGAGGGTGTCCCTGTGGAGCAGCCGTGGTTTTCCCGAGCCTGCCCCAGCAGGCAGGCAGGCAGCAGCTGGGGCACAGGCAGCAGGGCTGTGCCGGTGCTTCCTGGCAGAGAATCGGGTCTTACATTTCCAGCCTTTGTCACTACAAAAATAACCACACAAACTGAGTAGACTAAGGAGCTGGCAGGAAGCTTGGAATAATGGTTCTGAGAAGTGTGAATTGTGCCCATCAGCTGTGGTACCTTAGAGGCCTGATAACAATGCATTCGGTGAAAGACAATATTAACTATGAAATGGCAAGCCCTATCAACACAAATAAATTGGCTGAACTGCTTATCCTGCTGGTGGAGTCTGTCCATGTGCAGAGGAAAAGCAAACTTATCAGGCCTTGTGCATTCCCAAAGAAAGGGAATGTCCCTGGGAATGTACCCAGTTTGGTAACAGGACATCTCATTCCCATCACTCTGCTCCCTTGTGCAGCATTGTGTACTTTGCTGAATCAGCACGCACTTGGTGTGTCCTGCGAGGGAAGTGAGATGGAAAATAAGCAGAAGGAATACAGGTGGATCTAGTGTTTCTTTCACTGGAGAATCTGGCTTATGCCTGCATCAGAACAAAGCAATACAGGATTATGTGGAGTGCTGTGGGAAGAAGACAACTGACATGTTTAGGAGGGTTAACATTTTGATGACTAGCAAGAGAGAAACAAAATAAGACATTGGGTGACAGATACCTGCTTTGGCTTTAATCTAGTGTGAGTAATGGTGAGACCATTAGTCCCATCTTTTTGTTTTCTAACAGCAACTGGAATATTTTGTCAGAGGAGAGTTTTGTCTGGGAAGTGAATTTTCTTACACAAATCACACAACCAGAGTTACAACAAGGTACCTGGCAATCCAAGACAGAAAAGAAGCTGAGTGTATGATGTCCTGGTTGTTCTGGACAATTAAGTTTCCTCTTCTTGTGTCACTGTCCCTGTAGCAGGTGAACTTAAGGCCTCCTCCTGAAATGCTGTAACTTTTGGACCCTTAGAGCAAGGGCTCAGGATGAATCCAGCCACACGGGATGGAGCCCCTCTGCCACCCTGTTGTTCTGCCTCACTCATGGCTCTTCAGCAGCACCCACCTAAGCACACACCCACCCCTGCTTCATGGTGAACACGTTCAATCCATTAACCAGTGAAGCGTCTTGGTTGCCTCAAAGTTCCCATGACTGCTGTGTGAGCAAAGCTGGCAGAGTTTTGAAATCAAATTGGAATGCACATCCCTTCTGGTATATACTTACACCAAAATTTTGTGTGAGTATAGACTGTCATCCATCCTTTGCTTACTATTGTTTAGCGTATGCCGCATGTGAAGGCCAGAGCTGCTGGAGTAAGAAGAACAGCTGAGATATCTCTAATGACATCCAGTGCTAGAAAGTGCTTTGAAGTTGTGTGGCTGCTATTTCTTCTCTATGATTTCCAAATGCGGGGAAAAAAAAAAAAAAAGTCAATATTAAAAGCATCAGTCAGTCTATTTAACTTGACAATAGTTGTCTGTGTCATTTCTTCATATGATGATCTGAAATGAAGAGGGGACAGCAGAGAATTTTCTTGCTGGTCATGAAACATGCAATATTTACTTCTGAGACCCAAGAAAACCCTGCATAGCATTTGCCAGGCGCCAACATATTAAAGTGCATTTATACCTCTTTATAGTTATATATAGACTCTTGATAGTGTGTCTGACCATTATGTGGATTGCTAAGGGCCTCTAAAGTGCCACCACAATTTTTCATCATTCATCCATGAGTGACACTGTCACTTTTTTAAATCTAATAAAAGTTTGCTGACTTTAATGTATTCCCATTTCTATCAGATCACTTTTATCCCCATACATGACAGGGCCAGAAAGACTATGGGCTCAGCTTTAATAAACTCCTTCCACAGACCTTGCTACTACACTGCAGACTGCAAGTTGGCGGGCCCCTTTTAGGAAGACCAGTATCATCCTTTGTGATCTGCTTGGCCAGTTTTGCCAGCCAGCGTAAGAAGATACCCATTTGGATGAGTTTTTGATTTCTCAGCTCTGAGGTGTGATGTAAGGACTGGGAGCAGGATCAAACTCCAAGGCTGGCAGACCCCACTCTGAGCTGATTTCTCTGAGCATTGCATACAGGCTTCTCCTGAAGCAACACCAACAAGTGCTAACACAAGATACCCCTACAATTTACATGGATGGTGAACATGTAATACTCAGCTCGCTCTCTGATTTATTGCATCTGGACCTTGCAACAATCATGACATCCAGTCCATGACTGTCATTTATTGTGTCTTTTATTGTGCATTTTAGATTATGATTTAGTCCATGGGAAAAGGTAAGACTGTCTGTCTAAGACCAGATTCTGCTCTCTTGACTTACATAAGCAGGTTCTTCAGCTGACTCCAGTAGGAAAGGTGCTCCTCAGCATGAGCAAACCCAGGAGAACGTGAAACCCTGGTCCTGCACTTAGCTCTGCAAGCTCCAGTGAACACAGTGAAGCTGTGCTTGACCACTAGTTCCTAACTGAAGGCTGGGGTAGACATCAGTATGTGCCTTGGCCTGTGTTGTAGCTGAAATAGTAAGATTTAATTAGCATTTCACTGGTTTTACTACTTAACTATTTCAAAGCACCGAAAGTACTTTGAGGTTTTCTTCTGGTACTGTTCCACACTTCCTATTCCTTGTATATTAAAGTGCTGGTTTATAACAGTCCACATCAGCTAGTAATTTGGAAATCACAGGCATGTCTGCAATAACATTTAATGGCATAGTAGGTGAGAAAGAAGTACAAATTTCACCTGTTACTCTGCCCAATGACCCAGAGAAGAGAAAAGAAATATAAAAATGGAATGCAACTTACTGGTAATAGTTTTTGGCTTAATTTTGTGCTTATATGTGACTTTAATTAATGCAAACCATTTTCATTCCTTGCTAAAGATCTATTTCCTCTCATGATTGCATTTAGGTACAACAAAACTAAAGCTTTCTAAAATATAATTGCCTGGAAAAGGGAGCTGCTGATACACTTTTAAGTATAGCCCCATGACTGACATCTCTAGCATTTTGAAATAAATGCTTAAATAAAGTTAATTGCTACATGGTTGGCACTGTGAAGGAATTGTCATACATTTATATATTACTACATTACATTGTTTAGATAAATTGCCTGATGTGGGTCAGTAAAGTGGGACCGATTCATTTTTGTCTGTCTTACAAAGGACTCAGAAAAACATAATTCCTCATCAAACATCCCCTGAAAGAACAACTCACTGTAATACACTGAGATAAAAAATGGGTTCAGGAGGGGAACATGATTCTTTCTCAGGTGTAACCTACTTGTCTTTGACAGCCAGTGAAAAGTCACAAGAAATTTACGTTAATTGATGTTAAGAGCTTGAAATGTTGTCACTCAAAAGGAAAAACAACCAACCAACCAACCAAACAAACAGAAAGGTATACAATGACCCATTTTATATAGTGTTTGACTGTACAAAAGTGCTGTTCTTTAAAAGGGCTTGTCACCAGAAAGATGCAGAATGCCTTTACAAGTTTTACAGACTTTTTCTCAGCCTGGAGCCTCACTGGCTTTCCTTACTGTCCATTGCTGCTGCTAACATTTCAGTTTTTCCACTGTGGGCTGCAGCGTCACATTTATCTGGTGCTGAGCTCACCTACCCTTAACATCTCCCTTAAAGATGTGTTTTCTCCCAACAATGCTGGAGATGGCTTTCAACATGAAAAGTTTTTGCAATACAGGAAGATGCTGACACAAGAGATTTCAGTGAAAAACTACCAAAAAAAAAGTCCTTACTATTGGCATGTGTTTATGTAGGTTTTATTAGCAAAGAGGGAAAACTGCAATGGAAAGGAAATCTCTTCTTAAGTTTCCTTAACTTTTTTTCTGGGTGACTGATGTTATAAGTGGTGTGATTACTGGGCTAAAGTCTGCCTGATTACCACTTTAACCTTGCTCTTCTCTGCATATTACTGTCAATAATATATATTCATATAATCATCAGAGTATTAGGTTAGATGTGTTCTGGATATGAATACTACCTGCTTATGAAAGGTTTTGATGATACAGAATTGGTAATCAGAGCTGGGCAAATGCTTTAGTTGAGTATTTTATTTACCCAGAATTTTGCCTAAACAAAACTATTTTTTATTATTTTCCCCAATGGAATAGTTTTTTTTCTTTAGACAAATTCTTTTGGTTTTTGTCTTTAAATGAAACTTATTTTCTTTTGTTGTCCTAATTTTCAACCCTAAAAGAGTAATCAAGACACTTTTAATTGTGCAACATTTCTAATACCTAATATCAATTTCAGTGAGTTTGCAGCATCAGGTAAAGTCAAATTTGCTTGTCCTAATTGCTGAGAAATGAGGTGGTGGTTATTGCATAAGTCCAAATTTGGTTTCTGAGTGTTTGATTTGGTGGGATGTGTCACTCCTGCCTGATGATGAATCTGTTCCACTGTGTTACCGTGGTGTCAAAATGGGTTAATGCAATGTAGCCCGCGGTCATCCCTGCTACCAGAGGAACATTTATAAATGAAAGGTCCTGCCAAAAAGGGGGGATGAAACCCTATAATAGAAAATAGGTTTTCTTTGCTCACTCCCATTAAGTCATCCAGCTCAGTGCAGACAGACGTTCACTCCATGCACACGTCTGGCCCAGCCTCTCTTCATGTAACATCATTCATCATGACCTGTCATGTTAGCCATGCTGCCCACATTCCCCAGCATGCCACAGAAAACTTTCCTTTCTCAGCACCTTACATTTCAGTCCCTCGTAAGCAGCCTTTGTTCGTTTTAAAAACAAAATGGTGCTATTCGGGAGCTGTAGCAACATAATTGGTAGTTACACACCACACTGCTCCAGTCACAAAGAGGTCTGTGAGTGCAGGATCACACTAGGATCGCTGCAATGTCATGCAATGCACTGCACTGCACTGCACTGCACTGCGCGCGCACGCACACACACACACAAGTAAATTAGTATTTTCATTATGCTTTTTGTCCCTGTGATTTCAATAATGTTTTGTAAATATTTGTCCTCTCCACATCCATACTAGATAAAGCCAGTCCAGAGAATGACAAACTAAGGCAAGTTGTGGCAATGAAACTCAACTTTCTTCATTTTGATCCTTTGCACTCCAGTCATAACCTCCAAAAATGCTGATCTCTCCATCCTACTGATTAAATATTAAACTTTTTATTTGGAGTATGTTAGCAAAAAATACAGTGAAATATGAATGAATGAATGAATGAATGAAAGAAAACTACTGAAATAAAGAAAATGTTGGTTATTTATTAATTGGTAGGGCAACATATTTGAAAGTATTAAGTCTCAGTGGAATATGAGAGTAAAAAACATTATAACACTTGTCTCATTGCTGCTATGTAGTTGCTGTGAACCCTGATGGTTTAAACCACTATTTCTGCTCTTTGAACGTAATTTCAGATTTTTTCCCTTCATACTTCAACTCTGCCAATGCAGGAGGCCAATGTATTGCAGGTTTATGACTATTGAGATCAGAATCATGTAGACAGAGGTGTCTTGCTGCCTGTGAAAAGGGAGACTACAAGGGAAGTGTCTCCCAGGTGCAACCTCCATGGACGGCTCAGGGATAGGGCCATCAGACAACCCATGCTGTTGATAAATTGGGCCACTCCTCAAAGGCCGATATTTTACCTTTTGTTTTTATTGCGTTTTCATCTGCTGAGTACCTGTCCTAGGCCATTTATAAGAGGCTTCCATTGCTCCTACTTAGCTCAATATTAGTGAGGATGAGGGAAGAAGCTCCTTATTTGTGTACTTTACTGCATACTTCAATCAATTCATGAGTAGGTTTATAAGGGAAATGTGAGAGACTTGCAGTCTTGTAATCTGTTTTATCCCATTGTAGTTCTTGTTTGTTTTCTTCTCTTTCCACCCTTCTGCCTTTTTTCAACTTCATCTTCTCCAAATGCCCCTCAAAGCCTGCTTTTTGCCTCTGTGTCTTATCCAGCACCCTTGCCCCTGTTGCTTTCACTGCTCTCTCCTCTAAATGACTACATTTGACTGCCATTCACCAAAATAAAAGCATGATATTATTTCTTTTAATTTTTCTCTGGCACATCCCATCTGTCTCCTCAGTCATCTCAACTCTCTTATGTTGTCAGGCTCCAAACCTTGGCACCATCATTAGGCATTTGCTTCTTCTGTCAATATCTATTCCAGTGTTTGGTATTACAAATAACCTTTCCCTAGTACATCTGTTTTAATCTCTTCCTGTACATCTTCTCTCTGTCCAAATTATGGAGTGATTCAGCTCTATATACCCTTTTCTTCACATGGCTCTGTTTATATTTGTTTAAATGAGATTCACCTCAAATAGTCATTAAAAAGTTAGGCATGTAGAGAGATCTTCCTAACAGATGAACCAGTGCTCCCAAAGCAGGAGACAAAGCAGAAGAATATGGCCTTATGTTGGGTAGCTGCACACACTTATGCTTTGTGAGAGGCAATGAAATTGCATGCAAAATCTGGGCCAGTATTCCAGCTGTGGTTTTGACCTGCAGCCTGGTTGAACAGGTTACTGTTTTGAGCTGCTCAGAGTGTTTTTTATCAGCTGCTTATCACTGGAGAAGTGTCCCACAGGTACACATTGAAGCTAGGTCCTTCTGCTAGTGCAGTCAGCAATGCAGGGGAATTCAGGACAAAAAAAAAAAAGAAAAGAATAAACATAAAGCTTCTGGGAGGAAACTACAATAACAATCACTGTTTCAATTAAATTCCTCCACTTTTCCCAGCAAAAGAACATTAGCTTCTGGCAACAGAAAGACCAACATCCCTGGCTGGTTGACTGACTACTGAAAACTAAACACACTGAACCCCTACTTCATAACTTAGCTCTTCTGTCTTATAGCCACTGCTACCTCCCCTTTCTTTTTTTCCAACTGTTTTATTTAGGTTGTTTAGGGTAAGACTTCTTTCTATACCAGCCTGTGAATCACCTGGATCACTCTTGGTGTTGAACAAATAGCAGTTAACTCAATAAGCCAATGAGGTTTCCTAACACAGTACCAGCCAGTTCTGACATTACACTGTAGACTAACAGAGCATTGGTTTATACATGAACACCAAATTAGCTTACATATTTCAGTAGAAAAATTATTTGGTAAGGGTCTATTTTCTTTCCTCAATATTTGACATGCAACAATGACTGTGTCACCACGCCCTGAATATCTTGTTATTGGACTATGACACAGTCCACAGGGCACAACAGCTATGAAATGTGGGTCCTTCCAAGACATTTTATGCTTGTCAGGTTGGCAACAGATTTGTGCTGGTGATGAGACTTGTCTGAGTTACTGAGCATTGCAAGCCTGTTTCTGTTTACCTTGCCAGCCCGTTTGCAGCCAGCTGTTCTCCAGCAGGAGACAATGTTACAGCAAACACACACACATGGAAATTGTCCATAATAATTAAGATCCCAAGGCAGCAAGCCCCTTAAGCGCATGTTTAACTGTTTAATCAGGTGACTAGTCTAAAACTTTTCCTAAAATGTCTTCTACAGTTGCCCAACCCATTAAAATCTCCTCAAGCTGATAAAAAAGTAACTATTTTGGTCTTCCATGCATGTGTCATCCAATAATGCACACATGGCTTCAAAGTGGGCATTTTCCTGTAGCTGTCCAAGGATTTCTTTCAAGTTTTTTATTCCTCTCTCCTGTTGATTCTTTGATAGTACTTCTGCCTGCCAAATTCTCTATTTGTTGATAATTTATTTTCTCACTCTTTATATCTTGTGTTATTTAAAAATAGAAGAAGACTCTTCATTAATTTTAATAAAAGGTTTTATTTATCCTATCTCTGTATCAAAAAAAGATGATAGGGCTCATGTGCTTTATGGGAATAAATGTGTTCAATAAATGTGTTTGAATGTTATCACCTTGGTCATTATCCTCAGTATTTAGGAGATGGACTTCACCATATTTTCTTCGTACACATTACAAGATTAAGAGTTGTTGATGTACAGAAATGGGAGTGGATATCTGTAGCAACTAATTAATCTTGGAGGAACACTAGTGATTAGACAGATTATAAATCCTGATGTAATAAAAGGTATTAAGAGATATATCTTATAAAGCAGACATATTCATGCACTCAAATATTTTTCTGAGGGACAACACTTTTCAGACCTTTTTTACTCCTCTTTTTTACAAATTCCCAATTTGGATCTGCCAGGTGAAGTACTTCAGTAAAAGAGTTGCCCTTGAGGAAGACGGAGGCTTTGATAGGTTAAGTGAATAAGGCTTCAAGAACATAACTGTCACCTCTTCTCAGAAGGTTGTCACTTGTCAGGGACGTGAAAACAGAGGTTTCATGCACCTGGTCAAATCTGACCTGCCTGCAACATGGGCAAGCTTACTCTAACTTTGCTGTTGCTTTCAAATAGCACAACCTGGAGCTCTGAGTATTTTTTTTCTAGTGCAGAGGCAAGCAAAACCATCAGTAATTTTAAAGGTGGAATTGTGTAAGAGGAAGAAATGTAAGAGTCTGACCAGCCTTTACTGCAAGGCTTTTCTGGCCATTACTGCTCTGGCTGGAAATTTATCACAAACCTGAAGTGAAAAAGCAGACAAAACCCTCATGTCAATTTTATACAAGTTTCTCCATCCTGTTTAATTCTTACACTGCCTGGTACAGAAAATTATGCCTTTCAGGATCTGAGCACCAAAAGCTTCCTGATCACAAATCTTGCCTCAGACAGCTGTATGCAAGCCAAAGCCTCCTGCTTGATTGTTGGCTCCCATGCAAACAAAGAGCTGAGCTGATCGTTTCCCCTTCTTGTAGACTCCCCAAACCTACCACAGTGGTCTGAGGAAATACCGGAGCGGCACATCTCACCACCACACTGTGTGCCTCTGAGGAAAAATAACCCCTGTCACCAAAAAACAGAAAAAAGGCTCCACAATGGCTACTGCCAAATGCCATTAAACAGCTATCAACAAAAATCTACTCCATGGCATGACAAGAAATCAATGTTTCCGTGTATGATGAAGCATAGTGGAGCCATCTGCTCACAGTGTGTGGCCTACATCTCAGGCTGCAAGAGCATCTGAAAAACTTGTTGCACATTTCTGAATGTCACATCTCTACTGCAGATGTTTTCTGCACAGTAGTGTGGTGCTCTGCATCTTATGTTCTGCAGCATTTGCAGATTCTTAGTCTTGGTGATAGGTGGTTTTAATCACATTGGTTGTCATTCGCAACCACCTTTCTTCCCCTCCTGACTGGATGGCATGAGATATATTAATGGTGGCAGTTTAGTGCTGCAGCAACTTTCAGAGGACCTCAGCCTTCTGAAGCATTGCTATCAGAAAAAAAGGAAAATATTGGTCCAAATGCTTTCCTTGAGGAGCTGCAAGAGCGTGAATTTCCCAAAAGACTCAGACCTGTATCTAGTTGAATAGGCTTTCAAATACAAACTCTGTTCTGGCTGTGGTTTTGAAGAGGAGCAAGGTCTCTCAGACCTATCTTTCTTTGCCTTTAGAAATTCTCACCCATCTGATTTCCTCTTGTTGATTCACATAATGCAATAGATACATTTTCCATTGCCACATCACCTTTCAAAATACATACTGTTGCCTACAAACCAGGGAATATTTTCCTTCAAAGCTGAGAAAGAGCTAAGAAACTCAATACTGAATTTCAATCTTGTGGAGGATATTTCTGCACAAAGCCTCATTAAAATAATAAAAAAGAAATTCTAGACATTAGGAAATCTTAGCCAGCAATTTCAGACACCATGAATGCTTATTACCACGTCCACATTGTAGGGTTTTTGATAATCTATGATGTAGCATAGTTAAAGTCACAGAGGCTTTACCTACCTGCATTTATCATTCTGGAAAGATCATGTCTATTAATCACAGATAAGAGCACAGCCTATTGTGTCGCTGACAATTAGAGCTCTGTCAGCAGAGCCAACGTAAATGCCAAGATGAACGAAATGTAAGATCTCTTTACAGGGTTTGAAGTCGTTTTTTCAGAAAATCTTGTACATGCTGTAAGTAGGGTCTTGAATTTTTGTAGTGTTCTGCAAGTGAATCTTAAGCAGCTCTAAATACCTGTACTGAGGGCAGGGAAGAGC
>NW_009952974.1:13796410-13819646 GCF_000747805.2 Chaetura pelagica | reverse complement strand
TACTGAGGCCAGGAAAGAGCGGCCAAAGTCCTGTTTCTAGCCACCACAAAAATATATTGTAAATTTAAATAGTGCTGGGGAGCTGGGCTAGAGATAACTCCCAAAATGCAGGTTTGAATATAGAGGAGCTGACCTGATGCTGCAGCACGAAGCACACACAAGTTCCCACTTTCAGAAGTGAGGGGAATGACCTGGAGCCTTTTTCTGAGTTCTGGACTTTTTAAAATTTGCAACACTTAGCTGCTTTGTGCTGGGACAAGACCAAGTCTCTTAAAAATAAAAAAAGGAAACAAAACAGAACAAAACAAAACAAAAACATCTTTGTAAAATGTGAGTAAAAATGAGAAAAATAAACCATGGCCAAAAAAAAGGAAAAAGAGTAAATAAATTGATATAAAGATCATAGATGTGACTGGGGGTTCTGCAGGTCATGCTGTTAACTTTTCCAGGCAGATCTCCCCTGTTTTAAGTCTGTGACCCTTCTGCTAGGCTGGGCTGAGTCTGCCTATTCATTTTTATCCCTGTTTTTAACCATAAAACAAAACTAAGAAACCTTTCCTGACAATGGAGCAATTCCCATTTTCTCTTTAACATGTCTCATTTTGATAAATAAGAATGAACAAATTATCTAATCCAAAAGTTCCCAGTGATCAGAAACAACCTACCTATTTAATGCTGAGCAAGATCAAACCTTTTAGCATTTCGTTATGCATTTCACAATTTAAATTTCTTTTTGCCTAGACAAAAAAATAGTAGAAAATAGTTTTGGGGCTGTTTTTTTACAGAATAAGCCATGTTATTTGTCTCTCACTCAAAAAAGATTGCCATAGGAAAGTGCCTGAACTTCTTCATCTGGCTTTGCTACCTTCCCAAGTATTAATTGATATTTTTAAATACATTGAATTCACAGAAAGAACAGATTTTTTTTTATCGAGTTTATTGTATATATCCCTTCTGTTGGACTCTTGTACTCTCTTGGTGGCAGATCTCTAGTCTTCATCTGTGAAGCATCTAATACCTAAGACTGTAAAAGTACTGATGCAGGGACTGTATAAGCTGCTCTGGATTTGTGTGGTTCCCCATACAAAGGGGTCCAGGTCGTGACTATTCCAGGGCTGGGGAAGCTGGTGCTATGTGCTGGGAGCTGGCACCCAGGAACCCTGACCAGGCAGCCTCAGAGTACTCAGGGCTCCTGTCAGATCTGTGCCCTTCAGTTTCCCTTCAATGAGAAGATGAGGGTAAAAGAGAAGCTGGAGGAAGAAAACCCAAGCACATCTGGGTCTTAGCTGCAGGAGGCTCAGTGACCTCTGGAGCAGGCACTCCCCTCACTGGGTGCACATTCCAGACGTACTCTTGGGTCTCCTCTTGCAGATGTGACCTAAGGGGCTTTTTCAGTGCAAGTAATTTATGACAGCAGCACATAGTTACACCTATAAGAATAACATGTTCATAATAATTAATATATGCTTTCAGAGTGTTCCAGTGGCCATAACAACACTTTAATTTGTTTCTTAATTACCCTAAAGAAGTTATCTCCTATATGAGAAATTCAAAGCAGTGTTTTTCAAGCCCTAGCAAGATATACAGTTTTGCAAAAAAGACAAAAATTGCTCCAAATTTTTTTCCTATGAAGTGATTGGTAATTTATTTCTGCAAGTGTTCTGAACTCTGAGTGAGCTTGCTTCTGGAAGCCCAGAGACAGAGAGCACATTTTGAGACTATCTGTTTTTTGGAGTTTTACAGGTTTGATAAGAAAACCTTACTTTTGGTTGCTATGTATTTCCCCTATATTTATTTTCAAATCAGCTGGGTTTTCTGCAGAAAACAGTACTCTCCTTTTCTTTCCCTCTTACAGAAGGACATATTTACATTTTAAATCTAGAAGGTTGCCATTTGGAGAGAGTGGAAGTTCAAGGAACGAGGTTGCAGTATGTGTGATTGAGGCAGTTCCGTATATTCTAGTGCTGGGTCAGGAACCAGAATTATAGTCATTGGCTTGTGTCTTCAATGGAGGAACCACTGACATTCTGGGCCTTGATACAAGCTGTTCCAAAAAAACATCAGCCTTGCTCACACTTCCCCAGTCCAAAAGCTGTCCTCTGCTCTTGTGCCTGCTCTCACTGCAACATACCTTTGGAGTGAATCCACTGGCCAGTGCAGTGGCATGATGGAGGATTTCAGCTCTGTGGCCCTTATTATTTGGGAGACGGACAATAGTGAGAGAGACTGTCAGGCAGGGAAAACTCTCACTGGAGCCAGTGCTGCTAAGGAAGGAACAATGTCCTGCAGCAGGAGAAGCAGAGGTGGGAAGGGTGAACCATGAAGAGAAGGAAGTTAGAGTTGAACTCTAAGGAGGATTTGACCTCCTGGGTTAAATGATGTTTTCCCCTACTCATTTTATAAGGTCACATAGTGATAGGATAAATGGTAATGCCTTTAAACTGAAAGAGGGATTTAGGTTAGACATGAGGAACAAATTCTTCACTATGAGAGTGGTGAGACACTGGAATAGGTTGCCTGAGGAAGCTGTGGGTGGCCCCTCCATGGAAGTGTTCATGGCCAGGTTGGACATCACTTTGAGAAACTTGGTCTAGTTGGGAGGTATCCCTGCCCATGCAGGAGGATTGGAACTAGATGATTTTTAAGGTCCCTTCCAATCCAAACCATTCTATGATTTTAGATAATCCATCTCACCTGAACAATGTAGATCTGCACACTTCTCCTCTGTCAGCAATAAAATATCTGGATACTGCATCACCACTGACAACTCACTTCCCACAGGCCACGTAGGAGACGTCAGATGCCAATGAACTTCAGCCTTTGCTGAGGTGATGTAGTAGAGTAGGTCATGGAGTTAAATGAGTGGAATCTACCCAAAGACATTGATGATACATGGTTAGAGAACATAATAAAAATATAAATTAAAGTTACACATGGGGAACCAACAAAAAATACTCTCCTTTTCTTTCCCTCTTACAGAAGGACATATTTACATTTTAAATCTAGAAGGTTGCCATTTGGAGAGAGTGGAAGTTCAAGGAACGAGGTTGCAGTATGTGTGATTGAGGCAGTTCCGTATATTCTAGTGCTGGGTCAGGAACCAGAATTATAGTCATTGGCTTGTGTCTTCAATGGAGGAACCACTGACATTCTGGGCCTTGATACAAGCTGTTCCAAAAAAACATCAGCCTTGCTCACACTTCCCCAGTCCAAAAGCTGTCCTCTGCTCTTGTGCCTGCTCTCACTGCAACATACCTTTGGAGTGAATCCACTGGCCAGTGCAGTGGCATGATGGAGGATTTCAGCTCTGTGGCCCTTATTATTTGGGAGACGGACAATAGTGAGAGAGACTGTCAGGCAGGGAAAACTCTCACTGGAGCCAGTGCTGCTAAGGAAGGAACAATGTCCTGCAGCAGGAGAAGCAGAGGTGGGAAGGGTGAACCATGAAGAGAAGGAAGTTAGAGTTGAACTCTAAGGAGGATTTGACCTCCTGGGTTAAATGATGTTTTCCCCTACTCATTTTATAAGGTCACATAGTGATAGGATAAATGGTAATGCCTTTAAACTGAAAGAGGGATTTAGGTTAGACATGAGGAACAAATTCTTCACTATGAGAGTGGTGAGACACTGGAATAGGTTGCCTGAGGAAGCTGTGGGTGGCCCCTCCATGGAAGTGTTCATGGCCAGGTTGGACATCACTTTGAGAAACTTGGTCTAGTTGGGAGGTATCCCTGCCCATGCAGGAGGATTGGAACTAGATGATTTTTAAGGTCCCTTCCAATCCAAACCATTCTATGATTTTAGATAATCCATCTCACCTGAACAATGTAGATCTGCACACTTCTCCTCTGTCAGCAATAAAATATCTGGATACTGCATCACCACTGACAACTCACTTCCCACAGGCCACGTAGGAGACGTCAGATGCCAATGAACTTCAGCCTTTGCTGAGGTGATGTAGTAGAGTAGGTCATGGAGTTAAATGAGTGGAATCTACCCAAAGACATTGATGATACACGGTTAGAGAACATAATAAAAATATAAATTAAAGTTACACATGGGGAACCAACAAAAAATTTGCATAATGAAATATGGAACTTTCTTTTATGACCCCACACACATGATTTTATATTGCAATGCTGGTCAGAGATGGAACTAGTCATGCTCCAAAACTGGCCCAATACAGTCAGTACCCAAAACTAAAAGGCATTGCCTTTCCTTGCACTTAGCCCAGAGTGCCATCTCATTGTGGTAAACTGCTGGTAGGAGTGGAGGTAAGGTGCTGGATGTAATGGAGGCACCTAAAAAGGACATATTTAGAAAATCTGTTAAGCAGCCATGATGCTCACAATGTTCAGAATTTCTAAGTGTCATGTAGACCATGTGCCATGGCAATTAAGGGAAGACAGTGAGAAGTAATCAATCTGTGTCTAAGTTGTTCTATCCCCTGCTGCATAACACAGGCACAGGGGTAACTTGCTGGGTAGCCAGTGATATCAGCTACATTTTGTTGAATTAATATACCTTTAGAAAACCTCTGGGACTCTACCACACTACTGCCTATGAGTTCTTCCCTCTAGTGAAAACCTTATCCACATCTTCAGCCTTTTGTTGATGTTCTTTCTCTTCTTACACTTCTTCCAAATTTTACGGGGAAAAAAAGTATCAACTCTGCTCAAGAGTATCTCTCCTTTGCTGAAAAACAGCAGGAAAGAAGGAGGAGAGGATTAGAATAGAATCAGTCTTGTTTTGATGTCAGTATGAGTTTCACTTAAGTTAAAACAGCAGTTCTAACAGAAAGGACTCTGTAAGACACTTCTTTTATGAAGAACAATTTTAAATGTTATGTAACGTGAACTGATCTACAATACCTAAACTTTTAATTGCTTTTCATGGCAGAAGAAAGAAGATATTATAAATATGTAAAATAAGGCACTAGTACATTAACATAAATAACTCTGATAAATTGTAAAGCTGTGTAGGAAACAGAAAACTGCTAATGGAATAATGCACATTTGTTGATTCTTGGAGTAGACACAGGCCATACCTTACGCACAAGGCAAGTGTTAAGAGCATCACGTAACAGCATTATTTAAACTTCTGTTATGGGCAAGATTAAACAGTCATCAAAGCAGCCCATACCAAGAGTGCTGATTGGTTCCAACAGCCAATTATTCCCTTTTCTACTTTTTGTTTGCATGTAAGAGACCGCACAGAACTTCAGTGTTTGAGGTTCTCATTAGTATTTACATCCTTAAAGCAATACCTTCGTGGCAGTTGATCACATCACCAATAATGAGAACTGCCTTTCCAAAAAGACCAGCCCAGAGGTCAGAAGCACAAGATCCAATAATTCCCTTCTAGTACCCTGCTTCACTCAAGCTTGCCAGACAACCACAAGAAAGGATTATTGTGTGGTCTGTCCCTCTATTTCTTTCCTGTTTTGACCAACAGAGGCATCAATAAAATGTATTCCTGTGGGCAAAATGTGGTGTTAGCTTATGGCCCACAGGAACTGAACCAAATCCATCAATTCATTGCATGCAGAGAACTGAATACAGTGACACACTAGTTGGTCACTCTAGTCTGTCATTTATTTGAATGAAGGAGTAAATAACATAGACAACAGCACATGATGATTGAAGTTCCTGCAGAGGTGGCTAATGCCCAGGTTTCCCAAAATATGGATTTTTATGCAGAGACCTTCATTCAAGCATTTTTGCATATATGTTCCTGCACTGCATGGGTTTATTCACATTCTTAAAACTAAGCCAAAATGGAAGCCAACAAGTACCACCCCGAAAGTCTTTCTCCATTCAGTGGTAGGAAAAAAAGGTATCCCACTTTTCTTAGAAACAAATCTATTGAATTGCACACATGTGGCACGTGGAAAGTCAAGAGCCATAGCTGTGCTCTGGTATATTCTGTAGCTTTGCAACTTTAGCCCATCCTTTCTTGTTAAGGAATGAAAATACCAAATTAAAGACATGAACTGCAGATTGAAAGTCCTTGGGTTGTTGATGCACTTTATGCCAGATAAAACAAATAATAGAGCTTGATAGAATGGAATTCTCTATATTCTGCCTTACATTGTGTTTGCTTATGGTTGACGTGGCATTAATATTTTTTTTTCCCCTTTGGCACTAAATGGGCTTTTGAACTGAAAGTGAATTTTGATATTAAAAAAGCTCTGGCTGTAAAAATGGACAAATTAACAGGAATGAGCTCTTTCACACAGGAGAAAATGATTCATTAACTGCTCTTTCACCATTGTAGAAGAGCCCATTTTTGGCTTGTCCTCAGAGAGTCCAAGGATACTTATAATACAAGAAACGTTTAGAAAAACTTCATTACACAGAGAAAATTCCAAGCTTCAATTTTTCTTCTTGAGAGAGTTCAGTAGTTGCTTTATTCTGTGTGTGTGTGTGTGTTTATACACAAAATTAGGTTCTAGCAAGGGGGAAGTGCATTTATGCAAAAAGCAATTCATCAACTACTTCTGTGCTCAGAATTCACTGAGGTAATTTAGATACTTTAATGGCAAGGTAGTGTAGCTAAGGTATGCAATAAATGTTTCCCCCAACCCCTCCATACAGTCAGAGTAATGGAAAGTGTGTGCTCTAAATGAATGTTTTCAGTAAAGTAATTCTTGTTTTAATTATTTATCAGTTGGAAAGTATGAAAAATAATGATGTAGGAGACTTCTCTGGAACCTCTTTCCATGTTGTGGGATCACTCTTACATTAGGTGGAGTTTTATGCTGCCTGTAACTAAAAGACTAACATCATGCAGTGTGCAGCAGTAATCATTAAATGTGCAGCAAGCAACTACCTCTATGAGGAGACCCTTTCGATCTATTATTTGCAATATTTTCACCATGGCCTTTGCCCTAGTGATGTCAGGCATATATTACATCTCCACAATAATTTACTATTGACATCATGGATTAAATTTGTTGTTTCAGCTAATGCAACAGAGCAAGCAAGGTAGATTGTGAAACAAAGCCAGCTGCTGAAATACGAGGGTTGTCAAGTATAAATTTACAAAAGATATTCAGACTGAGCACAGAAGACAAAAACAAATGGACAGAGAAGCTGTTTTTGACAGACTGCAAAGGGCTAGAGACTTAAACTTGAGCATTGTAAATCCAAATGTCACAAAACACTGCTACGGAATGTGAGACATGTCTATTTCTCAGGAATATAAATGGTGCTATGAAACCAAACTTTCAAGATGCTGTGCATTTTTGAAAAGTCTATCACTATCTCCTGATAAGAATTTTAGTGATCTTTTCCTCTTAGCTTTAAAAGCAGAGAAATTCATCATTTAAATTCAGCCACCAATGTATAATAACCGTATTGGGGACAGATGGGTTATAAAAATAGCAAAAAGTAAGCTTTGTATAATTTCCTGGATTTCTAGAAAAATATATTCAGCTGAGTGGTGTGTTCTCTTGGTGAAATGTAGCCAATCACATCTAATTAATTCTTATTTGGGTATTCATAAAGATAGATGGAATTTTTCAGCTAAGTTATGTGCTTGTGGAAGAACAGCGCTATATAAAAATAAAGTACTTTATTATTTCATATATGCTATGCTATTCACATAACTCAGGATGGGTTCTCTTGCCAAGGATTTACTGCAGTTTTTAGAATGACATACTATCTCACGACCTGCTGACAGGACTCAACAGAGCGAGCCATCCATGGAGCAAGGTGGGCAGTGGTGCTCGTGCATGCCCACTGCTGAGGCCAGGGAGCATCCTGCAGTTGCTTCAGCTTCGAAATTCTCAAATCACAAAGCAAGTAGCCGAGACTGAAAAAAGAAGTACAGCATACTGGACAAAGCCTCCACCTTGATGATTTTCAGATCCATGTTTGACTCGGCAACAAGCACACCCTTTCTTATTTCTTTACAGCTTGAGAGAAAAAATCTAATTTGAGGAAATTAAACTCTGAATCCATGACCTAAATAAGTTGTCATCAAAGACTTAAGAGGAACATATCATAGACACAGGATCATCGGTGAAGTAACTGTGGGTGCTACCAAAACATACATAGAGGGCACCATTTTGGGATAAACAGAGAGACAGGAATGGTACCTTTCTGTGTGATATCTGGAATAGCTCCAAAACAGCTACAATGTGCAGAATTCTTTCATCCAGTGCAAATCTAGTTTTGGTCTGATGGATGGGATGGCTACTCTAGCAATCAACGAGCAGAGGATGTGAAACAATGGCAAACAAAGGTAGTTTTTGTTTCAAAGGGGTTCAGGCTTTTTTGTTGTTTTGCTTGGGTTTTTTGGTAGCCAAAATTCCTCATCTTAAGTAAAAATTGGGATGGGTTAAAGCAAGGTTTTTGACCCATGACTAAAAGCAGTGTTAAAACAAATGGTCTTTAGCTTTTTCCTATTGTGTCAAAGATGCTGTGGGAGATGATCGATATAGGCCAGACCCAGAGAGATTCCACACACCACTGACTGCAAACACCTCTCTGGAGCAGCCCATATACACTGTGCTGCAAGAGGTAAGAGCAAGAGTATGCTGCATGAGTGTAGCATTAATTTTGATTAATTTTGCAGACCAAGCATGAAATGCCTTTTGTAGTGCTCTCTGGCACTAAACAATTTACACTAGTTTAGAATCTTCCAATCTTAGCATCAATTATTTGTGACAATTCCAGATAGCTATCTAATTTTGGCAATGCAGTATTCATACCAATGGCTTCATTCAGCCTACATATTGATTTCCTCAGAGCTCTGCTTTTTTGGGAAAATCTTTTACACTATACACCTGGCCAACAGATGTTTCTTGGCTCTTATATGTGATGCAATTAATCTGGAAGGCTGGCGTCACAGTCCTTTCCATGATGCCTTGGCAGCATTATTGTGATTCATTAGTGTCACTTCCTCAGCAAGTTGTAATTGGCAATGCTGTCTTGTGTCTGTAAAAAGCAGTGACTGCTGTGGTAGGAAAAAGAATGGCATATTTTCTTTTCCAAGGGAAACAAAGGTTATCCTTGTTTACACATCTAGTGTAAATGTAAAATGAACAAGCTCCATCCTTAATTTACCTCTTCTACCTCATTGCAAAGCCTAGGTGTTAGAGGATGGCGTTGAGATGCATTCACCAGACAAAAAGTGTTTCCTATTATTAATGGCTAGAGGAGCCCTTTATGTAATCAAAGGGCACAGCTGCAGTGATATACGGCCAGTGACAAACGGAGAGATCTTTCCCTCTCACTGCTACAAGCTCACCAGTTTGCAGCCAGCAACTTCCAGCGCTATATATCTGCAAGATAAATAGCACAAGATATGAATATACGCAGTGCTTACAGTCTTGAAAAGTATTGTTATATCCCCCACATACAATCATTCTAAATATGACTCAAGTGCATTTTTCACAATTTCAGAGCTATTCTTGCTGTGTGTAAATAGATACAGTTTCTGAGCAGAGATTTAAAACCCTCTAGTGGAGCTGCTTTCCGAGGTCTGGTCTGGAAGCGGGTTCTGTACAGCTGATGGTGTCAGCAGAGCAGCTTTTGTGAGATTCATAGCCCTCTTTTGCAGTGACAAGCAGCAATGAACTTATCTGTGAAAGAAATCAGCTAAAGAAAATACAAGAAATCATTTTTATTTCTCTTATGCACCTAGGCCAAAGCAATCTAAGGGAAGAACTCATTCTCTTTAGTACGTGTGTATTTAAAAAGTCATGCTAGCCATTTCTTCTGAAGTTGTTTCTAGGCTCATTTTCATCCTTCCGTTTTACAAAACCAGATTCTGCATAGTGCCATTTCCTTAAGCTAAGGATCTATCAGAACTGAGACAAAGCTTTAAAGCTAAATAGGGAGCAATTGCCAGTGAGAAGTAAGGCAAACAAAGGTGCTTGGTAAATAAAAAATGGTGTGCCCTTTTGCCTGGTTTGATTTTGTTGCTGTTGGTATAAGCGGGTCCAGATTTCCACAAAAATGAAACTAAAGCTGTCAGTGGGGAAAGCCACCCCTTCCACGGGCTCAGTGGCAGGAAATTGTCCCCACGTACACGCAGGCACACAGGCACACGCAGAGGAAGTCAGCGCAGCTCAGTGACCTTCCAATGAACTTTCTAGGAGATGCAAAGATCAGCCAAGCAGGCAAAGGTCAGCATTCATGCTGGTCACAAACAAAAATCAGATTTAGCCAGTCACTAGGCTAGTTTTTCCGGGACCTTAGATTGCTGAGCAAAATACTAACAAATACATTTTGCACAGTGGAAATTGACTCAGTGAGTACTTATCGTCTCAGCATAGCTCAGTTCTGCTACACACATTTGACAACATGTTACAAGGTATGTTCATTTTTCCCCTGTAATATATATATGCAGAAGAATTAGTTAAATAATATGAAGGAAGTGGCACATGTGAGAAGAATCCAGGAATTTGGAGTGAGCAATGCCACTGCTCGTGTTGTGCAATGCAACCACAGGAGCTAAATAAAGGAAACTGCATGTAGATTGCCTATGAAGAAAAACATTGAGTTAAAAGCAAGGCAACAGTAAATGAAGTCTGCAATTTCAGATGTAATTGACTTCTCCAGCCTCTTGCACAGTACTTGGTATCAGATTATACCACAGTGGTATCTTTGTTTAAATCGGGGGGGGGGAAATATCAGAATGACATGTACAAGTAATGTAATCCTACTTTCAGCAGGTCAGAAGTGAAAACAAATGTGGTGATTTTGCTTCTGCTGTAGCCTGAGGTGGACATTTGCCCAAGTGACAGCATAAAGGATACATTTTAGCACAAAACTCCTATTGACTTCAATGGGGCCCTGATCTAACCCAGGCATAGCAAGTGCTGTAGCCTAGCAGAAGGACAAATCCCTACCATATGAGCATCTTTACTACAGCAGTCTGGGAGGATCTTGTTCTAATAAATTAGCTTTAGGAACATTATTTTGTTTCCCCTTGCCTTTGCTTCTCTCACTGGCATAGTCCAATAAACTAAAGCAAATAGTTAAGTTCCAGTTAAGGAAAATGAGGAGTGAAGCTCAAGAATGATTACAGAGATGTGACAATTTATTTACAGCTTGGAAAATACACTTTTAGCTTGCAATAGTGTACTTTAATAATGGTAGGTGTCTCATCAGTACACTTTTATTGGGCAAATTATGAAGCTTCTAAATAAACCCATCCACTCAGAAAGTCTTCCCAAGTAAAAGAAAGTAAAAGAAAAAAACTTATAATATTTTGTCTGTGTACAATTGGTGACTTCAATTATTTCTTCTCTTATTCTTTTTTAGAGTCATCTGGATTATTTTGACCACTTACCTTTGTCTTTTATTTCCTAAAACAAATGCTCTTTCACTAGTAATTGATCACTGTGGGGCTAGTTTTACTGTGCTTTGGTTTGTATTTAAAATAATACAAACAGACAAGCAAAACAAACAAACCAAGCAAAACAAACCAACCAACCAAAACCAAAACAAAACACAACTGGGTTGTTCTCCAGCTTTTGCAGTAGAATTTCACTGAAAATGTTTCTGCAAGACCCAAACTCTGCAGCTTTGGGGCACTTCCTGCCCAGTCACTGAGAACTGAAGTGCTTTTCAAAGCAGGAGGAGATGTAAGGAGCACTGAGGCTGCTTTGTGCCTGCAGGAGCTGTGGGAAGGCAGCTCCTCACGGCTGGGGGCTGGTGTGCGCAGACGGCCACCTGGACCAGAGCTGCACTGAAGCTTCCAGCTTCTCCATGAAGGGGTCTGGGGAGTATGGCCTGGATTGTAATTCTAGATGAGGCTTGGGCTGGGATGGTGAAGCAAGGCATAAATTTGACCAGCTCAAGGCAGGTCAAAGTTAATATACGTAATACATAGAGGACTTAAAGCCAGGGCTATGCTTCTGTCTCCATTGCAGAGCAGAATAATGGAAAATCTGATCTTTTAAACTTTCTGCAAATATTTTAACTCCTTTTAAAGTCTTTTTAATGACAGCTTTTACTTCATACTTCTGCCAGCATGGCTGGGTGTGGGAGTGCTCATAGATCCTAAAGTGGCTGTGGAGCCTCTTCCTGTACCATCAGCCAGCAGAGAAATATTACTCAGCAGCAAATAAATGGCACTGGCCAATATTTGCTCAGGCGTATGAAAGCGTCTGGCCAGGGAACGCTCTGATCTACATACACTGACTTTTTTAAAAGCTGGAAGAGTCTGAGAGGACTGTAAAAGAAGCTAAGGCCATGCAAATATTTTTAAATGGTAAATGTGACAACTAATAGACATTCAACCTATTAAGCTGAAAAGAGCCATCGTACCAGTCTTGGAAGCTTAACATTGGAGACAATCAGTAAATGATTAAATTATGGCAGCAGAACATTCCTCTCAGTACATTTTCAGGGAAGCCAAGTCTGGTTAGACAACTGTGATCTTAGTTTTTTTGATGAAATAGCAAGTTCTATTCATAAAGTTAAAAACAACAAAGCAACATATTCACATTAAATGGACTAAACTAAACAAACAGATGATATTGAGTAACTGGGTCCTGGAAGCCACTGTTCTCTCTTGAGGCCCCACAGGCACTGGCCCTTGTTTCACTCCTATTCCAGAGCTGAGGGTGACAACGAGGCAGGGGCCACCAAACAAGAAAGAGTAGAACAGGCCCAGCAATAGTAGCCATGTTCAGCTCAAATTTAAGTCACCTCAGACAAGTCCATAGGGCCAAGGCAGGTCTGTAGTCAAGTTGGGAAGTCAGGTCAACAAGACCAGATCAATATTGGTGCAATACAAAGCTGGCACAAGCACACCTAAAATCTGACTTGGGCAACAATCGAAGGCAAAAGCCTGAGCTTAAATGTAGCTTTCAAGTCAGTGTCAAAAGCCCCACATGAGGCTTCCTCCAACTCTTCCTCTTGCAGCTCTTTCTCACAGTTTGGCTGCTTTCATGGAAGCTCAATCCAACTGCACTATGAGTGGCCCTAGAGCGCAGGCAGCCAAAGCTATGGCAGGGCTGAGGGCAAAAGAGCATGCAGAGCAACTCAGGGCCCCAGCATGGATTTTGGAATAATGTTAGCTAAACAAAGGAACAAGGACTTTCAGTATAACATACAGAGGAGGATGTGAAGACTAGAAGAGACGTATCGTTAGCTAGATTTTAGAAGGTGCTATTATACTTGCATATAGCATTAGTGAAAATGCTCTTAGGAATATTGGGTCAGTTCTTGAATTATATCATGAAACTAGGAAAAGGTTTAAAAAAAAAAAAAAAAAAAGAGTTCAAAGGAAAAGAGAGTCAGGAAAACATGTCTTAATCTGTTAAGGTTATCCAAGGAGTTAAAAAGTGACTTAATCAAAGTCTGCATGTATCTACATAAGGAAGAGATTTCTGATAACAAATAGCTATTTAGTCTAACAGAAAAAGGCACAATAAGATCCAGTGGTTGGAAGCTGCAGTACTTCTCTAGCATGGGCCATTAATCATTGGAACAACCTACCACAGGATGTGGTAGATCATTTAAAGTCTTTAAATCAAGAGTGCATCTTTACAAAAGAAATTCACTCTTTCAAACAGAAAATCTGCATCTGATGCAGAAACTTCTGTTCAGGGTTTACACCCTGAATTGCTCAAGGATTGATGTGAAAGTCCTTAAAATCTATTAAATTGAAAAGAGCTCAGTGGAAAAAATAGTAAAGACAAATAAGTGGGGTGTTATAGGGCAGCATAACTGATCCGTGTGCCTTTGTCACTAAAACTCACAAACCTATTTACAAGAACAAACACAGAAAAACTGCAGAGAGAGTAACAGAAAAAGGTATTCTTCCTGAAATACAAGTATTCTGTCCTTTAAACACAGTGTGATAAAAATAAGCTTTTTTCTTGAAGTTAATCTGGTAGAGTTCTGAGTAAGCACTGTGATGAGCTCATCAATTGTTATTTATGAAGCCTGGATTCTTCAGCATGGTTAAAAAATATCAGCTGGCTTTCTTTCAGTTAAATCCTGTTCCTTTGAGGCCAATTTAATCATGACTGAGAGAGATCTGTAAAACAGAAGTACTTCAAGTTTCCTACAGAGAAAAAAAGGAAGACACCAGCTTGTGGGAGAGAACACAGCTCTAATGTCAAGAAGAGCAAACACACAGGGTGCAATTCCATTGCTGTACTTTTGAGTTCAGACTTTACGGTGAGAACTCCCATGGGGATGGGCAGTATATGAGGATATTTGCTATTTTTTATAGTAATAGCACTAAGCATTTATATAATTCTATCATTCTGCTCTGATAAAACCTTCTTTGTGCTAGGAGATACACAGACATGGAAAAGGAAAAAAAAAAAAAAGGGGGGGGGGAGAGGGGGGGACATGACAATCCATGGAAGAGCACTGTAGACCAAAGCCACTAGCAGCCTGCACAGAAAACCTGACATGGTCTTTCAGGGCTGCTGCCATGACAGAAAAGGAATCTGATTCCCTACCTGCTTTGAGCCTGAATTAAATATCTTTTTCTCAGATTTTATGTACAGTTTCAGCCTCTGATATGCAAGCAACTGCTGGATGAAAGTGTCTGTTATAAATTCACTGGGCTTTTAATGATCAGAGAGTAATAGTAAAGAGCTGGATTCAGAGATTATGCTGGCTTTGCTCCATCTGTCCCTTGGGATCCAGTAGTTATGTCCCTAACCGTTCTGTGACCTAAGCATATGTAATACATGTAGCATGGCTCAAGATTGCATACGAGGAAAGGAAAACGCATAGGGATATATCTGCTTATTTGGATATGTGCATGGCAATGAATGTGGCAGCACAGCTGCACATGCAGGCTGCCTGTGTGTCTGTGCATGCTGCATGTGTTTGCATGCTCTGTGAGTGTGTCTGTGCATGCTGCAGGTGTGCACCAACCCCCCTGCAGGAATATGACAGATGTCCAATTAAAACTGGGAACTCTGTGGAGTAAGTGCTTTATGCCTGTACTATTCCTGGTAAACCTGCTACAATACAACTAAGAATCAGTTGCTACAGTTCAGTGGGGTTCCTACTGTCAAGTCCTTAAATTCATTAGCCATTTCACATATTTTGCCATTTACATTGTTGGATCACTTCTCCTCTTTCCATAAGCTTACAAAAACAAACAGTTAAGAAAATGTCCAGGGCTTTTCTCCCTGCACAAGCCATTTTTAGTCTTCCTTTTCCTAATGCCTGCTGTTGAGCTCAGCAGCATTTTTACCCCCTGGAGTCTGTGTTTCACCAGTGGTGGCAGCCAGATGAGGCTGTTTCAGGATGACACATGCTACCATCTCCACAGAGCCCAAACACCTCTCTGAATTACCCCACCGGCACTGCTGACTAGAGGAGCCAGGGAGAAGGCAAGAGGCTCAGCTGCTTTTGGGCATGTCACAGCACGGTCAGCCCAATGTGTCAATGCCCGATGTGTCAGTCATCTCAGCCCTGATCCCACACCAGCTTTGAATCAAACCTTACACATTCTAGTGCTCTGGGTCTGTGTGTGCATGTTTATGGTTTCTGGGTGTATGTTTTAATTTTGTTTTGTTCTGGAAATACCAAGTATGTCATCTGAGACCATTAGAAATTAACTTTATGTAGATATGCTTAAAGACCACTGTAGGCAAGGATAATAAAATATTAGATTATTATGAGAGACATAACAACAAGTTTAAAATAGGAAGTGCTGAGTTTTTCAAGTTCAGCAAGTATAATTATTTTTCTCTTTCATTTTCTGAGCATCTGTGAGTATATAGAGTCCTAATTTGAGAACTGGAGCAAACTGGGTTCGCTTGTGAGCAAGCAATAAACTCATCTATCACACTCATCAGTACATGGGCCAAATCATAAATTACCATCTCACTGTTGGCTTTAAGAGAACAATGACACATACCCTATGTGAGGATGTACCCCTTATTTTTGAATCAGAAAAGCTAAGAGCTTTGCTGCTGGCAAGGACAACTCTAAAAGGAATCATTCCTAAAGCAATCTGTCCTTGAAATAAAGCACCCTCTCATCTTCATTCCCTATGTCATCTGATATGGGCTTCAAATATGAAATTTTGATATTTTCTTAATATGACATTGTTGGGACAGGAGAAAATATTAGCAATGTGATTCCTAGCAGAATCTGCATGACTTCCTACTAGACGTAAATCCATTATATTTTGAACTATGTTGCTCACATGACATTCCTACTAAGCACCTGCTGTTGATAAGAGCTACTCTACATAATTTGCTTTGAAGTATCTTTGAAATAGGATTAACCAGATTATGTGCTCTTTTCTTTCCCCTCCCTTTCCTTCTTTCTGTCTCGTGTTTTTTTTTGTTTTCATTGTTGTCATTGTCATCATAACCCTGTTCCAACAGCAAGGTTTGTGGATTATAGATACCCATATCATATGTGTGCACCTTGTGAAGAGATTGTCTATATCTTACCCTAAATGTGTTAATGTTTGAACTGCTAGAAATAGCACAGAGAAATCTGAAACTGCTAAAATCAGACAGCAAAAAGCCACTGCAATTAGCCAGTGAAAGTGCTTCATGATACATCTGATTTACCAACAAATGACTTCTATCTTTCTATCAGCTTGCTTTCAAATTCAAGTATGCTTTGTTTTTCAATCATTAGGTTTTGAAACATTATTTCATTAGTAAGAACACTTTGGCATTGCCTGCAAAAGAGAAGGTATTTATATTGAGTGTCAACATCCCTGTCTTCTGAGACACTGAATTGTTTTGTAGCTTCTTCCAAGGGATAGTGTTGTTGAGTGAAGAACCACATCTTTGCTCACTCATTTTCTGCATCACTTGTCATACACAATGCAAAGGAAGTGACTATGAAAATGCAAATGAATATCCTCATCTTAGTACTGCTAATATGACACCATGCTGTACGTCTGAATGGCTCAGAAAATTAATGGGCACCATTCTGAGCTGTGGAAGCATGAGCCATGGTGAGAAAGTTGGGATTCAGATTTACTGCTTCTTCCTTCTCCTTTCCAATCCTTGAATGAAAGAAAGAAACATTTATAGGGTGCAAGTTTAAGTACCTTAATCTTATCAGCTTAGGCTTGGCTTTTTGTTCTTCTATGTTCAAATGAAGCACCTCATCAAAATTAGATTAAGATGGTAAATAAAACCAAGGTCAACTTTTTATTAGCTTTTGATTTTTACCTCCCCTCTATTTGAAAGCATTGACTCTTAAATCTCCTGGCTGCAGCCGCTGGATGTTTAGAGGCAATACTGCAGACTTTTAGGTTTTATGGATTCTACAAGAACAATATAACGTGATACTCACAATCATAAACAGATACTAAGTTGTTTCAGTTTGGAAACAATTGCAGCCATATAACCCTTGGTGGGCTCTTTTATATGAACTTTTATTTTTCTCTGTACAATAGCTAACACGGGAACTATCCCACATCCAATAGAGCAGCTTGTATTTGCTCAGGAAATGGTTAAGCTACAGCAGGTCATCCCTGTTGCTTCATGGAAATGCTTTGATTTGTCTTCCATACTAAAACAGTTAGAGTAATTTGTTTTATTAACAACTCCCCTCAGAGCAGAACCTCAATACTATTTTAAAACAAAATTAACTTCACACATGACTTTGTCAAGAAGCTTATTTCCATCTAAGGAGTGTTCAAATTTTGTAAAATCTGGACACAGTGTAGTTAAGAGGCAGACTTCAGAAATGTTATTTTCTTTCTTTTTACTGCGCATACTGCCTATTCATCCATGGATCTTTGGGTCACATAAATGCAAAACTTTCCCAAGTGTATATAAATGCCTGTACTTGACCAGGCTGCACGGCTTGGCCATTACCAACAGGGTACTGGGCAAGATACTGGTTGTGTCTCCGACCTACATCCTCACTCATTCAAAACCCAACCTAAGGGATGTGTTCACAACAGTTGCACTTAAAACACACTTTTTAAATCTTCTGATGATTTGAAAAATATTTGGCACATCTTAAAAAAGAGGGTAATGGCTAATCACTTTCAAAATGTATTTGCAGCCCCCAAAATCTATTGGCAAGGCTGCTTATAGTTTCAAACAAGAGTAGGTAGACAGCAAACATGGGGTTTGTTTATATCTTACTCTACTATTCTCTGTGTGAAGCTTTTTACTGTTAAATTTGAGTAATTTTTTTCCTGTAAGGAAAAAGTAGAAAATAAAATAAAATAAAATAAAATAAAATAAAATAAAATAAAATAAAATAAAATAAAATAAAATAAAATAAAATAAAATAAAATAAAATAAAATAAAATAAAATAAAATAAAATAAAATAAAATAAAATAAAATAAAATAAAATAAAATAAAATAAAATAAAATAAAATAAAATAAAATAAAATAAAATAAAATAAAATAAAATAAAATAAAATAAAATAAAATAAAATAAAATAAAATAAAATAAAATAAAATAAAATAAAATAAAATAAAATAAAATAAAATAAAATAAACACAACTAAACAAAACAAAAACCCACAGTTCTTCATGACTGTGCCTCCTGTTGTTTAATCGTGGTAGTTTAATAGTGATAAGTCTAGTTTGTCTTGCACATCCAGATTGGTTGAGAACACTTTCTGGACTTGAAAAAGAGAAAAGTAAGAGCTTTCTCTTTGTTACAATTTCAAAGCACTTCACATTCACCACAAACCGCTTGCAAACAGTAAAGTATCAAGTCATTAACCTTTTAGGACTCAATGAAAGCGGTGTTGCATGACACTTTATTAATGAATGCTTTAATGTGGTATGTAAAGGCTAACAAACAGGGAAACTGGTAATGATTCATCAAATTTAATATTCCATCAAAAAATTAATTTTGAAGACTGATACTTTAAAAAATAATCCAATGGAATACAAGTTCAGAGGAGTGCCTTTAATGAAATTAATCCCCCTCATTTTAGGACCTTTCCAAATTCTATTTAGATGCCCAACAAAAGCTAGAAAAGTGCATAAAAACTGAAACAACTATGTGACCTTCTAAATAACATTTAATCATATTTTATGTAATCTGTTGTGAAGAGTGAAGGAAGTTTTCCTTATAAATACACTTGCAGTTTAAGTCACACATTGTCTGCAGTCATTGCTAGGAGGCAAAAGCCCTGTTGTAAAACAGCTGGGCTCCTTGGCTTAGGGCAAAGGCAAATTCCACAGCCAGAAACCTAATTAGACACATTTTGGAATTCACGGCCCCCTTTCACGCTATGACCTTTTCCTTTCTGTCTTCCCCTCACTTCTCTCCAGCTCACCCCCATATGTCCTCCTCCCCTCCCTACCCCCCACAAGCATTTGATCCTCTCCTTACTAAATATGTTGCTTTTTTGCATAAATACTGTCTACTGGCCAAATTCAATCCTGCTCATAATGAGAGCAACTTGGAAGTCAACAACTTTATGTCATGGCTAAATTTGTCCCTGGGTTCCATTTAACTTCTAAGCAACTCTAAGCATTTCCAGTTTCCTAAAAAATCGCAAAAACATGGACTGCAGAGGAGTTATGTCAAAGAAACAGCTTTATCTGTTCTGGAAAATTTCAGAAGTCCCTGAAGTATTCTCATCTTCATCTGGAATGAAAATCAAAAATATTCTGACTTTTTTCAAAATCCACCATGGGCTGACCAGGCCCCATTGCCAGGGTAACTCACCTGAATGCAGAAAGACCAGGTTCATGTTCCTGGAGGAACTTGAACCTGGGTCTTCCTTGTGTCACAGGTAAGTACACCAGTTCTTAGCCTTATATGGGGTTCTTTTTGGACTGAAGTAGCAATTCTGTTCTGAACCTGACTGTTCTCATTAGAAGATTTAGCATATTCACAAAGCATTTTTATATTGCCACACAGGTATTTTTCAATGAGCTCGAATTTGCCAACTTCCTGTATTCTGACACAAACACATTCAAAACTTTTCTAAAAGGATGATACACTTTAATTTAAATATCACTTGTGTCAAGGGGAAATAATATCCAAAAACACCTAGATACAAGAACCGTGGTGTCTTGTAAAATAAATGAGCAACTGACAGAAATTAAAAGCTATTACATGCCACTGCAGACGTATAATTTACAGCGAGGCTATTATATATCATTGTCTTAAATTGGTTTTATAGAGTAAGTTGTAATTCTTATCCAAACTCATTTCCAGCCAAAGAGCGCATTCCCTCACATGGATTTTTCACTTAACTAAAAATTGCAGGATTCATCCATTTAAAAAATAAAAATTAAAAAAAAAAAAGTGTTAAATAAGATACTTTAACTGAATTGGGTAGTGGAGAACTGCTGTGCCACTCCTGAGAAATGCCTGTAACTCACGTATGCCTGCTGGTATTTGTATAGCGTGTTGATTCATGAATCACAGAGTAGCAATCATAAAGAAAACAATGTTTCCTTGACAAAAAATATATTTAACTCAGCTGATATTTGCCATAAAGATTCATGCCCACATTTTAAAAATCACAAATGCTATTATGTTACACGCAGGGTACTGTTTTTGTAAACCTGTGCACTTCAGTAGTACATTTCCTGTTGCAAGTCCCAGAAAACTCTAATCAGTTACTTCTCCCATGTTCCTGGAAGGATTATTCTCCTTTTACAGATGGAAAAACTGAGGCAGAGGAGCTCCCTAAGGTGACTAAGGCAGAAGTGAAGATCAAAGCATAGGGCAGGAGTAGATGCTGCTTTGGGCAACTCTAGAAACAGGGACCTTTCTTCCACTCCAGCTATCCACCAGCAGTACCTTTCCTCTAGCTACTTTTTTTTTTAGACTAAATTGACTTTTTATAATTTTATTTTGTTAGGGAAATACATTTTTTTTTCCTAGCCAAAGATATTATGATACAGTGTGATTTTGTGAAGAATAGGAGAATTTAGGCAGATTTGGTTAAATGTGCAGAGCACTTGGGATAGGGAAGGTGAGAGATGCCCACCATGGGATGCCAGTATGCATTTGTGATAGATGGGAACAGTTAGAAATAGTACTTGTTACTGTCACTGGCAGTAGGAAAGGGAAAAAAATAGCTACAGGGTGTGTGGGGGAGTGGACAATAAATATGGGAGTGGACAATAAATACCTGCTGGTACTTGAAGGGTGTCAGAGGTGCCAGGTGAGAAATCTTGCTAGGACAAAGCCCCAATATCAAGCAAGAAAGAAACAAAAATCACAAGTCACACTTGCGTCTACCACTGCAATTAGTGAGGCACAGACACAGGCTCTCCACACCACAAGCAGTTGGACATGCTGGCCATGAATGCTGGGCACCCTGGGCTGACTTCCATCACGCCCCAGCTCCATGACTCCAGCCAGGACTGAAGCATTTCCCTCAGCCTGAGCCCTAAAAATGTCACACATTTCACCTTCCCAAACAAGTAGGTATCCATTACATGCTCTTGCTATTTGCATGAGATTAAATATTTAAATCAGAGAAAAATATTGTTCATTATTATTTACAAGCATCATTTTATTCATAAACTAAACCTCAAAGCAACTCTAAGTGTGCATGATTGCTACCTGGTCAGCAGCATCCAGGTCCCCTGGAAAAACTAACTAGTATGTTGCTATATGTCTGCATACCTTGGAGATAAATGTTGTTTGCATCTCCTTCCGTAATGATAGACTGGTGATGGTTCAGTAAAACACCCCATCTCTTAATATGCAGGGTTTGTTGTAGGAGCAGCTCAATTCATATTTCCACCAGTTTGATGGTAAGTGAACAGCAGTAGCAATATTAATCTGCAGTAACCTGTCAGTGAACTCTACAGCTAATACGATGTAGTTATGATTTTACCATCAATCAGAACTGAACAGGCCCTGGACAATCCTTACAGCACTGCCTCAAAAAATCTAATTGTGCAAAAGCTTCATCGGTTTCCAACATTTCTTTTTTATCTGTCACAGACTTTTGGCCTACTACACAACCTTTTATTATTGGCCTTATTGCATTAGCTTGTTGGACAAAAAAGAAAAGGCTAAATCTAAGAGATCCCCTGCATTCCATCATTTGTTACCATGTGGGATCCTATTTGACAGTTCCATATTATTTTAGATTTAGATAAATAATATTAGGACATATGGTATTGCGTGAACTTTTGAACCACTGATTGCCAATGTATCAAAACAGGCTAGTAATATTGTTACCTTTATATTTGCATGTTCAAATGTATAAGAAATAGATAACAGAAACTGAAGGAGTAATCTGTAACACAGGACTGGATTTTAGATCAAATGTAAACCCAGACTTTTTTTATTTAGTTAATTGTATGAATTATTAACAACATGAACACTCACAAAAGTTAGAGTTCTACTAGCAATTAAGATAACTGTTCATTATTCCTTTTAGTACAACCATCTATTATGTAGTTTTGTAGCTTAAATTAAATGTGTGTGTGTAAAGACCATAAAAGAAGCACAGACAGGCATTCTCAGGGAGACCCTTTCTTTCAAACACTGGCCGTAAGAGATTACAACTTGTGGTAAGATACATTATGACCATACTATTTCTGGTGCATTTCCTATGCAAGGAGTTCTGGTTTAACTTTTGTGATTTTAAACATATAAAAACATCAAGGAAGATGAACTATTAACATTATCTGTTCAGTCATTTTAATCTTTTGCTTCTTAAATGTAATCAGGCTTTTCAGAACTGAAATTGCTAATCAGCATGTTGGATAAATGTTTCCATTTTAAAATGTGCACATTTAGGGATAACAGCTGGCTGTAAAGAATATATTTATATTTGTGATTTAATGTATCACAAACTTTATCTTTTATTTCATTTAGCTCTACCAAGAAACTGAGAATATTTTTGCTAGCATTATCTATTTTGACAGCAGTTTTACAGCAGCAGAAAACCATAGGGTAATAAATGAGGTGTGCATACAATGCATTATGTAGTCTTTAAAGCTAGCATGTCTTTTTAACAGAAGAAAATTTTTTTACACAGTTTCAAATTATTTCATCCCTTTTTATGAGAGATGAAACATGAGCTCAATTCATGCAAATCAATAAAGCTTGTGCATACACAGAACACAGACAATATGCACTCTTCTGTACTATAGCATTTGTTCATTAATTTAGCAAACGGTATACAAAATTGGGATGAAATATTTCTTAAAGAAATCTAATTTCAAAGAAATATTATTTTACTATATGAGCATCAAATGAATAGCTGAGTTTTACCCTCAATCAATCATAATGTAAAGTAATTGTAACCTAATAAAAATAGCCATACAAAATAAGGAAATGGCAGTTGCATCCTGTTAAAAACATGCAGGAA
>NW_009952974.1:13779519-13796329 GCF_000747805.2 Chaetura pelagica | reverse complement strand
AGCTACTGGGAGAGCCGAGGTTGTAGAAAGACAAAAACAGGATGTTAAATTCTTACGACAATTAGAAGCAAAGGTTTTGTGTTTTTTTAAAAAACCTCCCACCACCCGTGATAATTTGTGCAACTGCCTCTAGGGGGTTCTGTGCGACTGCAGAACCCCACAATTTAGAGAGAACGCACCTAAAACCAGGTTATTAGAGATACAGGCAGAGGAGGAATGAGAAGTGTTTACACTGATGTTGGAAATGTCAGCTGCATTGTCACTGCTGCAAATTTGACCGCTACGATAGTGCTGATGTTCTCTAAAATGAAACTAGCAAAAGAAAGCTCTTCAAAACTGCAGCCCACTTCAAAACTCGTCATTACAGCAATAATAGAAAAATTAGTTATAATTAATAGTTACATTTAACTGTATATATTAACTTCTTACGCAAATGTATTAAAAAGTCAAGCACAAAATTATTCACTTCATGTTTCTAACAATTATTTAACTTCATAGTTTAGAAGGCTGTCAGTAAGCAATGCTAGTTTTGCTTCATAATTTCACATTCCTCTTTTTGCAAGAGGTTAGATCTTTACTGCCACATGCTAACTCTCATCTGTACTTCAGGAATCAACTACAGCATGTTACATAGCATGCCTGTTCATTAAAAAACAAATAAATCACAAGACTGTTAATAATAGAATGAAATTTAAAAATATATAAGTTAGTGTGGTATAATGTATCGCACCTGGCCAACCACAAATATAGCAACAGAATTATAAGCTCAGTTGGCTAAAGAACAATAAAGCCACATCCATTAAAAAGACCCCAAAGATTAATAACAGTGTAATTAAGAAAAACTTCAAGCCATTCCTTAATGAATATTTTAACAAGCGTAACAGCATTTGGGGATTTTTGTAACTAACAAAAACTCTACTAGTCTGGATTTTTCAAACATGAGAACATATAGTCAGAAATAGGCAGAAAATCTTCTCCAGAGAAGGTCAGCAAAGGAAAGGCTGAGTATTACCAGATCCTACTAAATTATTCGGGTTTGTTACATTACCTGCAAAACAGCTCACATGTTACAACAAACACGTCTTTTTAGTCATGGCTGACACAAGAGGGTGATTCTTACCCCAGTATACTCAGAGGGAAACTGAGGGAACTGAGGTATTCAAATAATTCAGATAATCTGGATCTTTTTTAACTTGTGTTATGCACATGGCCTCATTTTATATAAAAGGAAAATAAATGGAAGGTTCTAACTGGCACAACTTTCACTCCAAATTATAAAACTCTTGCTATTCGGTAATTGTGAGGCCCTATTTCAGCAGAGAACTTGGAGATAAAGTCAGTTTTAGGCAATTTTGAAGTCAAATCCAGACATTATGCAGGAAAGGGATGGATGAGGCCAGGAATCAATGACTGGCTGAGCTGGTCTCATCGTTCATAGCTAGATGAATGCTGGAGAATATTTATTTTTTTAACATTGTCGTTCTTGTGATGGAGTAACCCACTCAGGCAGGGAAGTCACACCAGTGAGAGAGCTACCCACTGTCCCTCAGCACACTGCTTCCTGCCACCTTTGTCCTCCCTCATTGGAAATCCAGATTCAAATAAGTGTTGGCCAAAATCAAATCAAATACTTTGGGAAAGTTTTGTCCCGGTCACAAACCACATTGACAGACAGCCCTCGCCACAAGTATGCTGTCTGGGTCAGAGGTTTGGTGGTTCCTGTTGCATGGGAAAGCTTTTGGGCAACCTGGCCTGAAAACATGGCTCTGCCTTCCCGTGTATTTGTGGTATGGAAATCAAAATGAGACAAGTAAAATCAAAGTGATGGGCTATAAAAGGGGCAGAAAAATATCCAGTGAAATTTTATATTGCCGAGCTCATGAGACCATCTTATACTTAGACAAAATACCCATGACCAGTTTAGTCGCTATGCCTGTACATCTCCTTTTTGCATTACCCTGTGACTGCAATACAAGTTTGAGTGAAACCATAACCAGCAAGCAGGGAAGTAGACTTTTAAAAAATGCCAGGTTAGTCTGTGATAACATTGACATATACTAGGTGCAACACTTTCTCATTTCTCATATTGTTTACAATGTATGTATGTTTCAAGACAGTTAAAAATAGCCTTTTCTTACACTCGGACTACAAACCTCCCTATATACATTACACCAACTGCTACTTTTTTCATCCCACAAAATACATCTTTATCTAGTGAAAGCAGGTGAGCAGGACAGCATCTTCTCAGCTTCTATTAACCAAGAGACAGTTTAACAAATCCTGGATGTTTTGAACACCCCAAAAGGATCCCTTTTGAATTCCTTTTTTTCCAAAATGTCATCCAGGGGTGGGTAACATGCATAAATGAAACATGGGCTATCTCAGAGCCAACCCAGCAATGTAAGTAAAGAATGTCTAACTCTTAATTTGTATTCTGTCATAGGACACTTCACTCAAAGTACAGTCAGGTCAATAAGATTTTGTATATTTACTCCAAATAAATTTGTATCAGAGCAACAAGTAAGGAAAGGCTTCCTTGTGTTAGAAAAATATAAGAAATCAAAATTCACAGAAATTAAAATAAAATGGGTTATGGTTTATTAATTTTAAAACATTAAAAATATTTCCCTTCTGATCATTTAAGTTTGCATTGAGTTAGCCTGAGTTACAAAGGAAAAGATTGCTGCAAATATTTTTTTTTTCTCCTTTAAGAAAATGTTGACACAAGTGCTTTAAAACTTAAATAATTTTCCCAGTAGTTTCTGAATCAAACAATTTTGAAACGGACTCTTCCTTGAAATCATGTTGATTGCAATGACTCAGTGGTTTTATGGGAAAACAGGCCATTGTTTTCTCACGCAAAGCTACAGCTACCAGTCTACATGTGACTGCCTATTCCCTTGCGAAATCTGAGAGGATTCCTGTCTTGTCACATATTGGGTCTGTTGCTTAATATTTCCATGAAGTGGGTAAACAGTTCAGGAGTATTTTTAATCTTTCTTCATGCACACAAAAAATAATTCATTGCATTTTGTATCCAATGCAATAAAGAGATTAATGTCAAGCTTAAAAGGGACATTAACAATAAAATAAGATTCATAATCAGTGCATGAAAGCTCTTGAAACTAGCTGCTCAACTGGCTGTTTTCTGATAGATTGACCTTCTGTACACAGTGAGGGTAGTGAAGCCTGTTCTCCATTCTCATGAGAGCTCAGGGGAATGCTCACAACCACAACCCATCATGCAGCCTTTGTGCTTTTTTTCTAAGCCAATAGCTTCCTCTGTAATTGAGCTGAAGGACATTTTAAAATAATTAATAGGATTTGGTGCAACTAGTATTATTTGTTGTGTTGTGTGCATTCTAGTTTTTATTTCCTGCTTCCAGAGCTCAAAGATTTTTCTTCAGAAAGGTTGAATACCACTGGTTCTGAAAGCAATCCCAAGGCAAGGCAGAATATAAATAGCTCAGCAAGAACAACAAGCTGAAGGCTCCACAGAGGCAAAAGTACATCACGTAATTAAACAATACTCAATGATATAAATAGGGAATAGCCCTTTACAGTTACAGACCATATATATTAAAAATGCTATCAGGATCTGAGTTGTTTTTTAGCTGTCACGCTGATGGAGGTAAGACATAAACATGAAGGGTAAAGGAACAGTCTGTTTTACATGCAGAAGCCTCCCTGCAGTAGGCCCACTTTCCCCGCTTCCCCTAGAGGAAGAGCAGACTTTTGTCACCCCTCTGAAGAGCACATAAGCCATGTGCCCCTGCTTCCCCTTCCTACAGCTGCAGAGCCACCAGTAGCATCCTCCTGAGCAGTCCAGCCCCTCACAGTTCTTGGCTTTTGTAGTCTCCAGCAGACTTATAGCTGCCAGAGTGATGGGTATGAGCTGGACCCATGGTTCAAGTCTCTACCACCACCTCCTTAACTATTTATTTACTTATTCAATTATCACCTACACCATCACTGCTTGATTTTCACAGGGTCTGGTTTCTCCATGGTTTCTGGTATCCTTACATGGTGCAAACCCAACCACATGTGCTAGTCCTCTGCAACAGCCCTATGACACTTTCAGGTTTTCACCCATAACACAACTGAATTCTTAGTAGGAAACCCTCCTCCTGGATAAAGGTGTTAACTGCTGATTTTGCCAGCACATTAAACCCCCAGATTTGGCTTTTTTCCCTAGATGTATCACAGACCTCTCCCTCCAGCACTATTTAGAGCTACAGTAACTGCTGTTGCTTCATGGAGGGAAGATGTAGAACCAAGATTCATGGGACAGAGAAAATGAGGAATTGATGCAGACATGCTCCATATGAAGCAGCTCTCTGACTGCACAGTGGAAAGCTGTGGGTTTATTTAGCTTTTTTTCTTGGTCCTTGCAAACTGGGATTGACTTTCCTTCTCCATAGGAAGTCCTGACATGCAACCAATGCATGAGGCCTTCTGAAGACTCATGAGACTCAGAAGGGAGGGCTAAGTAGGGCCCTACCTGATGTTGCAGCACTATCCATCATGTCAGCAACCACCACAGCTCTGGCGACATGATTTGTTAGTGAACGTAGCCTTTGTTAGCCAGCTCTCCAGTAGCACACACCAAAGGAGATCTACAGCTTTCAGAAAATTTCCAAGATACAAGACAGGACATAAGCAAAAACTAGGCCAGGTCCAAACTATGCACTGATTTGAATCAATAAAAAATACTCGTTACCCAAATTATATTCCCTGCCATAGAATCTGAGGCAGGTTACCTTCTGAACCAAAATGAGACTGAGACCCCTTATAAATCTAGTTTTCATTTCATTTTAAACATGCACAAGGGGTAGAAACCTTATGTATGTGGACTTTTCCCTGTTGTTTTTTATCCCTTTATTTATAAATGTAAGAGCAAGCACACTCACAGCAGAAATATTCTAACAACTACCAGTGGTGCACTGTATGCTGTATCAGAGGAATAAAACAGGCTGATGGAATGGGAAGAGTAATTTACTGTGTGCTGGTCTCAGCTGCCAGTGATTGCAAAGGGAACTCAGCAGATGTTTTTTTGATAAAGGTTGTTTCTTGTTGCAGCAACAGCAACGGCAGCAAAATCCATAGCATTATTCTTTAGGACTTTGCCATTTCAGTTAGTCTTAACAGCTGGAGGATTAAAAAAAAAAAAAAGTTCTATTGCATTATTTGAAATTTGTTGTGTTGATTTACTGTCATTAGTGTTATTAAATTTTATTCTGAAATGGTTTACATATCAAGAATAGATAATAGGTTTCTGTGTGGCCTGGGATTTATTCCTTGAATTAGGAAAGGATTCTACTGTGACAAAGTCATGAAGCCTTATTGTCTTGATCCTTTGCCATAAACACAGGATTCAGAAAGTTAAACTGAATATTAAATTGATACGATGATTGTATTTTCATCAGGAGAATAACTACTTCCAAGATAAAACCTCACGATTAAGTCTAGATCTATGGAAATGTTTTAGAAATCTGCTATTCCTAGACATGAATAGGAAAATATTCTCCTAATTAGGCAATAAGGGTGAAGAGAACCAACACAAATATGCATATTTAATATACTTTCCAGATCCTGAAGCAAAATAAATTTTAAAAAATGTAACAAAAATGTACAGTGTGTAGACATATGGAAGGATTTAAATATGTAAAAGGTGTTTCTAAACAAAGAAATACTGAACACAGAAAGGTCTCTCAAAATTGAAGTTATGTTGAAAGACAAGGTGAGCCACCTGAAATCCTACATCCAAATAAATTGAAATTACAGATGATACTCCAATTTTATTTTAATTCAGTTTTTGGATCTCTGCTAATGAGACCACTCGCAACTCTAAAAACTTTTGAGTTGGATACCACTCTTGTGGTATAAACCAGCACTTAAATGTGAGTGACTGCCATTTCGTCATGTTTCTGGAGAGCAATTTGCAAATAGAAAAAAGTTGCTGTGTCATATATCGTTAATTATTCAAGATTGCATGTCACCTCAGAGAGATACATGCTTGCTGATTTGTAAATTAAAGACAAGCCACAAAAGTTCTTCATGCCTTCACAACATAACAACTCATGAGTTTCTGCTGAAAGCCTGCCATCAAAAGGCAATAAATCTTCAGGAAATAATATCACAGTGCTAGCTCTAAACTTTCTCTGGAATATTTCTTCCAAAGAAAGCAGATGGCAGAATACTCAGTGGGTCAAATTTTGTGTTCAAACACTCCTAGTGTTTCCATTAATTCGAATTGTCTCCACACAGACACAGAAAGGAACAGAAATAGCTGCCCATCCCTCCTTAAGATCACCACATATTTCCTTGCTATACTCTAGCAGAGGTATTTTGAAACCAGCATTGCTATTCAGTGCCCTGTGAATGCAGAAGCATAATAAGAGAAAACGCAAAATAACTCTTCTAATGGACATGGATTCACAGGTCCAGGACACCCCTGAGTCCATCCCAGATCCATCCTTCTCCTAGTGAAGCCCTTGGACAGATGACCTGACCTTGCTGCTCCTCTGCCAGCCCAGCTACCCACCCAGGCAAAACCAGGTCTTCTCTGGAAGTCACAGACCCCTGCTGAGCTGAAGTTTCTCAAGAAGCCAAATCACTATAGAGCACCAGATTTATTTATTTACTGGTTTACTGGGGAAAAACAAATTCCCTAGAGGACAGATTTTCAGAAGAATGCAGTGCTGACCTCATTCTGTCGCTATGGATGTCAGCAAAATCCACTGAAACAAAATAAACCTAATGATGAACGAGTCTGAAAATCCCACATGCTGTAAACCACGAAGAAGTTAATGGCAACTTCATTAGCTGCATTGCTGCTAATGAACAAAGCCCGGCTGGGGTTAAGGGCTGTCGCTGGCAGCAAGCAGGGCAGCGTGCTGGGCCCCCGCAGCCCCCAGAGTGGTGTCCACAGCCGGGTGGGCGCCAGAGACGTGCGCCTGTACATGGGGAACCACCATCCATCGTGTTTGTGCCGAGGTGCCGGGCGTTGCCAGGGGTTACAGTGCACACAGTGAGGAACCGGGGCCGCACAAGGCCGGGAAAAGCCTTTCAGCCCAAAAAAGGAAAACATCGGCTACAGAAATGCAACAGTGGAGGCAAAACACAAGAGATAATCAAATGTTAATATAACTGCATTCCTCTCCAGCATGATGAATAAACATCAGAAAGCACAAAGAACATGTTTCAAGTAACTGAGGGTTTTTTCTAACAATAAATTCAAATAACTCAGGTTTCACTGTACAAAGAGCAGCAGGAGAACCACCGCAGACCTACAAAAGCAGATTGGCAGCACCTCGATGTGGGAGAGCCACGCAGCTGGGCTGGGGCCAGGCAGAGCCTCCCCACTTCCATCAGCTGCTCCCAGTGCCCAGGGCCACGACAAGCCTTGTTGTAGCAGAAAGCAAGGGTGGGGCTGAGGTATTGCTGCTGGCACCAGCCAGCCACAAGGTTCAAGCAGTCCACAACTGGGAGTCATTAAACCTTGATGCCTCTGCATGCACCAACAGCATCTCCTGACCAGCTGTGCAAGGGAAGCGGGAAGAAGCCCCACGTGAACCTATTTTGAGTGAAGGCAGCTGGCAAAACAGCCAACACTTAAATGGTGACTGCTCCATCTTCAAACCACATACATTTGCCATTAGCCACCTAAATGCACACGGTTGTCTAGGTGCTTTCATTTCTTGAGCTTGCACAGTGCACAGAAACAACACTGAGTCAGTCTAAGGTTAAAAAAAAAAAAAAAAAAAAAAAAAAAAAAAAAAAAGGCTACATTTTAATAAGCAGACAAAGCTGTGAGCTTGACAGTCCTGTTTTCCATAAAACTCACATTCATAGCAAGCAATAAAGCTGGAAGTTTGCTGCAATGTAACCCATGAGTCTGCCTAAAACACACATCTGAAGAGGTCTCCATTAAAGGCACAATGTAGTATAGGCTTCGTGCCAAATCAGTCTTTTGTTTCTTTTCAAGAAGAGAAAGAGTGCCAACTGTGATAAAGTTTTAGAAGGAAGTCATCTATTTTCTAACAACATGACTGAAACCAGTCATTTGTTGCCTATAAGGTTCTCAACAGCCAATACTATCATTTAAAAACTCTTTTCTCCTCATCTCTGAGTAAGCCAAAGATACCTTTTTTAATTCTGTTTCTAACTCAACATTGATATTTATTGCATTCCATATAAAATTAGACATTCCTCTGTTTAAAAGGATAAAATCAAATTAAAGCCAGAGACCTGGTCTTGTTAGTGTGGTGCTGTTTGCAATTTTTATCCATTACTTTCATGAGATTCATGTGTAAGGCATAGGGTTGCAGCAGATCATTTGACACATGCAGAATAAACACACTTTGCTTTAGGTCCATTCAGCAGAAGCACAATGGATTCATAGCACGCTGAAATCAATAGCAGACTTTGCATAGGTGGTATTGAACTTCAGCAGCACCCAGCACTATGGAAAAAGGACAAAAAAGAGAGAGGTAAAACAATGGTTCTGTCAATTAACTCATATACAGTGCACTGCTTAGCTTGTCTGAGGGGGCTATAGACCATGATTAGAGCATATTCCAGATGAACTTGTTTTCTGAAAGAGTGAGCCCTATCTGTAATCAAATTAATCACTGTAAAAAAAAATTCCCTCGTAACACAAACGTAGATGTTGATAGAACTGGCTAGCATTTGAAAAATTTGCTCTATCCAGAAATATGACTCAGAATGGCAAGTATTAGATACATCAAATAATAATTAAATCAGATCTCGTGCGTTTCTCCTGACAATGCACCATTATTTCCTAGTGCTTTTGTGTGCTTGTTGCTTTTTTTTTTATATACCTAATTGCAGTGTTAAAGTAGCTTGGGTAAACAAAATAAGAAAGAGATTATTTTTAATGGTACCTCACTATAGATCTTGTTCATGCCACACCATCGATTTGCCTCACTGCCATCCCTTTGCTTCCCCATCTTTAATAAGAGAGATAGTACTATCTCTCTATTCCCCAAGACAGTTATGCTGATTACTTATCACTTACCAAAATCTTTCAAACTGAAAGAAGTGTCACAGAGGCAATATAAGACATAAATTGGTCTTTCACTGTGTTTCTTACTTCCTTTTTGTATTGAGAGCAAGACTAGTTTCTGATAGCTATCATGTTCTGCTGCTTCTCTCATCAATTACTTGAAGAAGTTACTGCAGTCCAAGGATACATTTCTAATTATTTTTTTAGTTCTGTAATTTAAGGAGTGTGAAATCACTCAATTTCACCCTGTTCTAGAGATCACTAACAGTAATTACACATGGAAACGATGAAAGGAAGAAAAACTAGATATACTCTAATCCACTTTTGGGATCTAGCATAAGAAATTCTGATTGGTTATGAGTATTTCAAACAGTGTAAGTTCACCTGTCAGAACAATAAGACTGGCATCAAGCTATGGTGCAAAAGTTTGTTCATAACAAAGATTTAATTTTCCTTGCACAGGTGGTGGGGCTATATTAAAAAAGAAATTATTCTTGTCTGACTATTTGGTCAATCAAGACCTGCAAGTATAAGCACACCTAAGAAACAATCCCCAAGCCTAAAGACACCCCTCCCTAAAATCTCCAACCCTTCCAAACTAAGTGAAAAAATCATACTGAAAATTTTTATGTTAGCAAAGTGTTCAAGGAGCTTGACCTTGACTCTTTCAAGGGCTTCTGTAACTATTTTTTGAAGAAAAGAAATAGTAGTGAGAATAGACCCTTTCACACATGAGAGAAATAAACAAAAGACTCAGAAATGGCTCTGACACCAAGTTCTTTTTCAAGTTATTTCCTCAGTCAGAAAACAAAGAAGAAATGTTTGGAACACTGAGGGAGAGTGGGATGAGGCTCCTGTGAAAGAAACTGCAAAAACTGCTAAAGAGCACATAAGGGAACACATCAGGGAAATGTGAACAAATAAAAAAAACAGGACTACCTGCATTCTACAGGAGTTAAAATAATTAGCTAAACTCCTTCATGTTCACTGCGCATAAGCCAAATAAATAAGTGAAAAATTAGAGCAGAGGAAAAAGTTAACATTACCAGCTTTAACAACAGTAAGGGTACTGCAGCCAGACACTCTCATAAATCCACTTTCTGTGCTTAATAGTCACTTCTGACTTCAGGGAGCCTTGGGTACAGAGCCTTTAGGAAGGACAGGGAACTATCGCAAGCACAGATGAGCTTTAATAGGGGTATGATGCTGCACCTCCCAGGATCTTAGCTGAAAAAGTAATTCACATTGGCTTGGCCATTTCCATATGGCTTCCAAGTTGTTGAAATAATGAAATTACAGGAAATAAGCTGCAATGTAGTGAGGTGGTGGAAAATGTCTCCTGGATACCATGTGGATGACTGCTAGAAACAGTCTTTTGCAGACTTCTTTATTAATGATCTGGAAAAGGGAGTGCACAGCACTTTGATGGAACTCCCAGATACGGGCATAAAAGTCATAAAGATCACTACACAAAGAAAATAATAGAGAATTTTCTAGGGAAGATAGAACCATGGAAGGAAAATAACTCCCACAGCATCCTTGTGGATAAGTTGATCAGGTATGGGTTTGGTGACCAGGAAGTGAGGTGGATTAGGAACTGGTTGAAAGGAAGGAGTCAGAGAGTTGTAGTCAATGGGGTAGAATCTGGTTGGAGGTGTGTTACTAGTGGAGTCCCACAAGGGTCGGTGCTGGGACCGGTGTTGTTCAACATCTTCATCAACGACCTGGATGAGGGTATAGAATGTACCCTCAGCAAGTTTGCTGATGACACTAAGCTGGGAGGAGTGGCTGACACACCAGAAGGCTGTGCTGCCATTCAGAGAGACTTAGATAGGTTGGAGAGTTGGGCGGGGAGAAACATGATGAAATTCAACAAGGGGAAGTGCAGAGTTTTACATTTGGGGAAGAACAACACCATGTCCCAGTACAGGTTGGGGGCTGAACTGCTGGAGAGTAGTGTAGGTGAAAGAGACCTGGGGGTCCTGGTAGACAGGAGGATGACCATGAGCCAGCAATGTGCCCTTGTGGCCAAGAAGGCCAATGGCATCCTGGGGTGTATTAGAAAGGGTGTGGTTAGTAGGTCAAGAGAGGTTCTCCTCCCCCTCTATTCTGCATTGGTGAGGCCACATCTGGAGTATTGTGTCCAGTTCTGGGCCCCTCAGTTCAAAAAGGACAGGGAACTGCTCGAGAGAGTCCAGCGCAGAGCTACGAAGATGATTAGGGGAGTGGAACATCTCCCTTATGAGGAAAGGCTGAGGGAGCTGGGTCTCTTTAGCTTGGAGAAAAGGAGACTGAGGGGTGACCTCATCAATGTTTACAAATATGTAAGGGGTGAGTGTCAGGGGGATGGAGTTAGGCTTTTCTCAGTGATGACCAGTGATAGGACAAGGGGTAATGGGTGTAAATTGGAGCATAGGAGGTTCAAGGTGAATATCCGAAAAAATTTTTTTACTGTGAGAGTGACAGAGCACTGGAACAGACTGCCCAGGGAGGTTGTGGAGTCTCCCTCACTGGAGACATTCAAAACCCACCTGGATGAGTTCCTGTGTGATGTACTCTAGGTGACCCTGCTCTGGCAGGGGGGTTGGACTAGATGATCTCTCGAGGTCCCTTCCAGCCCCTAAGATTCTATGATTCTATGATTCTATGAAATGAGAGTCAGCTTTGAAAAGACGCAGGCTAGGAGGGCATCTGAGAAGGAATAACAGGAAGGAGAAATCTGGGATGCAATAATGATGAAAGAGACTGAAGGAAGATAGCTCATGCTAAATGACATGAATTGGCAACATGATATGGTATGAAAAGGCCTGTACAAGATTGGACAGAGTGAGCAGCATCACATCACTGAGAAAGGAAGAAATAGCCACTTTTCTGTACGGTGCTGGTATAGCTCCTTCTGGAATATTATACACGTTTCTGGATATTGACAAATTAGAGAGTTCAGAGAAGAGCACTAAACATGATCCAAAGACAAGGAGGATTGATTTATGAGGAGAGATTAGAACAGTTAAATATATAAATTGCTTGGCTAAGAAATGATTAATGGGGGACATGATAACAGCCTACAAATATTTGAAGAAGACCACCAGTGAAGGAAATACATTTTTCAATAGGAGTCACAGAGAACAGCAAAAAGCCCAGAGAGTCACTAAAATGCAAATACCTGTTTTGAGTATCAATAAATGTTTTCTGAACATTAATTTTGGCAATCTGTGGAATAATTTCCTCAATGGAAAGGACAGGGAGCTTTTACTTGTGGCTTTTAAACACAGACCTGAAAAATCCCTTATGAAATACATGTGCCCACAATGGCCAAGGTCTGGACTCACTGACCTCTTCTGATACATCCTCCCTGCAACTGGGATGTCTACAACTTCCTTTTCTCCAAGGAGGTTAATGTGGCATAGTAGAAATGGTTGAATTTGTAAAGATGCTGCATTCTTATTTGTGTTTCTCTTCATGCTACATTGGCATTCATCAACTGAAATTTAAAAATGGCTGCTGTTAGAGAAGTACTTCTATTACTTGAGGGTTGTGGTGAGTGTCAGCACCTGTCATACCATGTGTAGATAACAAATCAGCAGTCTCATATGCACAGAGCCTTTCAGTGACTCAGCTGGGCTCTTGATGATCTACATTCAAGGTAAATATGAGATGTAAGTGCATCTTCCTTTTATTTGAGGTGAAAAAAATAACTGTATAACAAAAGCCTGACTAGTCTGGTTATGTCAGGAAGCTTATGCTTGGCTAATAACACTAGAGAAGTTCTATGACCCTTGCAAGGCATGGAGCTGCAAGGTAACTGGAATCCTCCTTCATCCAGCCACAGGTTGTTATCCAGGGAGACAGAATGCCGTAACACATCATGCAGCTGCAACAAAAGTTTTAAATCTTACAGCTCCCTTAGCTAGATATGTCTCCTAAAGTCAGATTAATTGTGATTCTTTCATCTTCAGCTATCTCTGAAAGGCTTTATCTTTATCACTTCTTTCAGAAGTCCATAAATTTTTCTGTGTTCAAAGGCTCCATATCTTCCCCCAGTCTCTCTCTAGTGCAGATATATTCAAACTCCAGCACAACTTTCAAGTGTCTCTGTAATTAATAACCTTAAATTATCTCCCCCATACTTCCTTCCATGTTTTCCACCAATTTCATTCCAATACTTCACCTGCTTAGTACATCCTTGCCAAACCCTTCTGTTGGCACCTTCTCTTCTACCAAATACTTTCACACTGTGGAAATCAACATTGCTACTTTATTTCCTGCTACGTCTTTCAGCCTTACTGGTCACCTGCCTGTGTGCTGCTCAGCTTGGAATACACCTGTTTTTGAGAATTCCCTGCAGCCACCAGGTTAACTGTGAATGGTTTAACCAGATGGTTTCTGAACCACCATGGGACTGGAAACCTAAAAGATTTAAAGGCAAAGAAAATTTTAAAAGCAGGAAGTTTGTTTGAATGGTTTTATTTTTTCTATGGTTATCTTTTCCCCCTCTCTGGAGGCAAGATTATCTGTAAACTGTTGCCAATGCTTATGCTTAAAAGCATTCACTGAAAAACCTAGTGTGAAATATATTCAACTTTGACACTTTTTTTCCACTGCATAAGGGGATTAAAACCACTAAAGAAAAATGGATTTATTTTCTAACCAGGCAGCTATGTTTACAGTGTGGTTTTTATTCATATTGTTCTATGTCAGATATGACTGATTCAGGTGGACCAGTCCCTGTACACTAGGTTACCATAATTATGCACTATACACATTTCAAAATTAGTTCCAGCTAGTTAGCTTCACTGCAAGACAATTCACACTGCCAATTGAGAATTCAACCTAGTTTGATGATGGATTCATATAAACAGCAAAATCTATTATTTATACAATGTAGGAAAATAAACTCTCTGGCTAGCCAGGGATATGAAGCATGTGAAGGGTTTTCATTTTAGATGGTTGGAAATTTTAAACTCAAGCAGCTTTTAATCAACATACCATTGAAAACAAATTTCAGCAATTGCAGTTCTTATTCAGCAGCAGTACAATGTAACTGAAAATAGAAGCTCCAAAAGCGTTATGGCCTATTACTCAACATGTGCTTATAATAAATTAGATGTAAATCGCAGTTATTGTGTACTAGGAAAAGCAAGAAAAGACAACCAGTTTCAATAAACTGGCAAGGCTGAGAAGGAGACCATTTCTGTCCTACTGTTCTGAAATCATTCCTGTAATTCAAGCACTCATTTGTATCATTGTTTTCTACTATTATCAAGTTACAGTAGCATCTAGACACTTGAGTCCCATCATACTAAAATAATTTTTTTAGAAGTCTGCACCAGTGGTAACTAGGCACTGTTATACTACCCAGTATATACTATACTACACTACTACTTTAACTACTAGTGTTGACACCAAGGTTTAAGCAGGCTCTTGGCTGAGAGGGAGCAGAGGGGTTCTGTGTGTCCCCAGAGTGTGAGCACCCAGCCACAGAGCTGAGCTGCCCTGAGCCTGCCAGTGCCGGAGGGCACCAGGTACTGAACAATGCAGGGCTGCAGCAAACGCCATTCAGTGTCTTATTTCAGGTCTTCTAATGGCAATGGGGACCTTGCTGCCAACAAAGCCAGGTGTGTACAGACCATTGTTACCTGAGCTTGAGTAGTCATGGTTGCAAGAGTAAAAGGGAGTTAAGAAAGTGTTCAACCTAGAGGAGTGGAGCAACGAGCAGCTCCCCACACACACAAATTCACTGAAATAGAATGAATTCTCTTCTACCTGCAAGTAAAAGGAAGACAAGCTGTTTCTGTTTCTGGTTCTGAAGTTTTCTGTACTCTTAACATCTTTGCTTTGAGGAAGCAAGGATGGAGATGGGTAAGTATATAAATTCTATAACTTCCTCAGGAAAACATCATCACCAAAGAACCAAAGGCCAAGAACAAAGGCCAAGAAAAATCTTGGGCTATTTTCCATAGCATAGTGACAAAACACACCCTTCCAGTTGGTTAGTTATTACAGATATCTCCAAGGAGAAAAGGCTCATATTTATCTGTCTTCATTTACCCTAACATGAAAGTCAGTGGAAATGTACATCCGGCTTTTAGCACAAAGCGGCTCGTGCTGCATGTTCCCAGCACTTGTTGCCAGTATAAAAGAGAAACTTATCTGGGATATTCTGTAAGGTACTATGAAGTTTTTTTTCTCCTATTCCTGATAAAATTACTGAGAAGAACATGGGAAGGTTAGTTAGGCATGGATTAATATGTGAGAAAGACTGAAGATGCCCCACGCTGTCTGAAAATGAAAAGTGACAGTGGGGAAAAACTAAGTCATGTCACACGTGCCAAAACCAAACCAAGTCAAGCAAAAGCCTAGAAAGCAATGATTCCTCAAAAGCAAAGTAGGCATTAGTTTATGTAGGCTGGAAAAAAACTATCTATCCTGTGCTTTCTTCCTTACTTCTCTGAGCTAGCCCAAAGAGACAATGTTTCAGATGAGTATATGTGTCAAAAGCACTAAATGAGTTGTGATGCAGCTGAATAGCTGTAACTGACAGCGACATTATTTAGTGTAAGTAGTTTACGGTTAAGTATAGGTTTAGACATAATCTTGATAATCCAACAGTTCCCACCCTAACACTTTAGTAGGAAATTATGCCAGATTACTAAAGACCTTAGTGAAAGGCACCCAGAGTAAGAGCTGGATCCGTATTTAGAACAAACAAGTTTGAGAGCAGCACCAGAGATACATGGAGCTGTCACCTGAGAACGTTTTTTCATACGGAACACTGAAATCAAGACAAGCTACATTATTAGACACTGGAGGCTTGTAGAAATAGAGAGTGAGCTAGAAAAACAAACACCTTGCTGTTTTCGAATCCATCTCCTCCTAGAATATGGGTGAGAGCTAGTAATGAACTTCATGGGGATTTTGAGCTTCCTGGAAATGGCAGGTCTATGTTTTTAACAGTAATTACTCTAAGCAATCCCTTAATTTTCTTCTAGACAACCTCTGCAGATCACCAGCATTTGCTGGTTGTCATCTCTGACCTGATCCATTCTGTCGACTTGTATTACATACAGCACTGCTCTTTGGCATGCATGAAAGACAGAAGCAGGATCAGTCACATTTAATGCAAACCCACAGTGTGCGCTGCTTCAGGGCCCTTTCAGGCATTGCATTTATGCAAACCCATGTATTTGGAATATGAAACTTGCAGTGTATTCAGAATGTCCGATTTACATACTACAGGTCTTGTTATTTTTCTCAAGAACCATTTCTGAGGGGTTTTTAATGGTTATATAAAGAAGTAAGCTAATTGGAAGGTTAAGCAAATAGTGTGATTTGCTCTGGATCACAAATGTTTTCATTCTTGCAAGTATCCAATTAGAAACATACTTTTGCTGGGCAAAGTATACAAATGCCCAAACAGATAAAGAAAAATAATCTTTATACTGAAGGCCACAGGCTTTCACAACCTCTACCAGCGAATATTGGCCTTTTCAGGTGAATGTAAAGAATTGTGAAAAGCACAGAAAAGTCTCGTTTGACTGTCACATTCTCTTGACTGACCACGGGCTGCACTTCCAAGCAGCACCTTCAAGCCCTTGCAGTGGATGAGACCTTCTCGAGTGCTCAGTGACTCAGGAATGGAACTGTTGCTCCTCTTTGGCAAAAGCTGGGCATCTGACTGCCACAGACGATTAGTGCGAGCCACCCCGCTGCCGAAGGGCGCTGCGGCGGTGCCACCCGCCGCCCTCCCACCGCCCTCCCGGGGCCCTCCCGGGGCCGGCACAG
>NW_009952974.1:13772692-13779040 GCF_000747805.2 Chaetura pelagica | reverse complement strand
GGGGCGCGGCCTCGTGCGGCGCGCGGGGCGGCTATGCCTGCCCTGGGGTCATCTGCTGGGAAATGCGTTTGAGGACAGAGAGAAAATCAGATCAGGGACAGAAAAACGATAAGAACGCTGAAGAAGGGCTTGTCGATGACATCACGGGTGAAGACGGATGTCGTTGCTGTAGCAGTGGCTGAGCCCGCTGGGCTGCCCGGCAGCGGAAGCAAGAGGACTGAGGAGGTGCGGAAAGGTGTAAATGCCCCGCAGGTGCTTTTGGTTTTTATCTCTCTCAAACTTGGAGTCAAATTTAGAGGGGAGTCAAAGCTAGGGAAATTGACACCCCGTCCTTGTCCCATCATGGGGTGGCCCCATTGAGAGCCATTTTTCATCGTGTAACTTAGACCTTCCTCCATTTCGTACCTGATGTTGGTCCCTGGAGGTGGGTTTAGGTGGTGCTGTTCTTGAACACGTGGCATCACCTGGTCCCGTGTAAAAGATGGTTTCCTATCCCCCCCGTAGCCCCGTGTGACAGGGTGACATTCCCCTGCCTGTGACCCTCCCCTGGCAGTGACTGCAATCACAGAGGAGCAGGTTAATCACAGTACAGTGTGTCAGAGCTGGCAGCCCCTCCTCAGGAATGCTGCAGGATTAGAGTGAAAAGGGCTAGGGCTGCCGTTCAGCAACAGGCCAGATTTAGAGAGATCCCTACAGCACTTCTGCTTGTAACTACTTGCATGTGCAGGGAGGGGTATTCTAAACACTTCATAAAAAAAGGAGAAGAAAAATGGAAATAAGGTGATGAGAAGCTTGTAGTAGAAATTATTTGCCATGACAACTGTGTGCAAAGGTAAAAGATGCTCAATGCCTTAGGCAAGTAAAGGGCCCAATTCTACTCTGACATAACCTGTTATTTAAAAAGGTAGACTTAATGCAAACCAAAACAGAACCAAGCTTTTTAACTGTTACAGGAAAATTATTCACCCTGAATGAGGGCATGTTGAAGAATTAGATGTTGCCTTTTTCTGAATTGTTCAAAATTACAGAACAACTACAGCAAAACAACATAACTCAGCACAAGAAGCATTTTAGAGGCTGTGTGGGATCTTCTCCTTGGGGACACTGCCACCATTAGAGGGCAGGAATGGGAGAGGTTCTTGGATTTAAGCCCTTCCTCCTTCCTTAGGGAAGAAAAATGCAGCCCCTCCTTCATGCCCTGGAAAATCTTTACACAGCCACAGCTGTCACCAGCCAGACACCACAGGGCTTCTGGTCTATGATGCATTAGGAAGCTGTAGAAGGAACTAGTGGCAGTTTGTTACTACAAAATAAACAAGAGCATGTTCTTCTGCCCACCTCCTTTCCTCCTTAGTCCAGGTACTTTCCAAAATAGCTGACTATGACCCTTCACGGAAGTTAACAGGGAGATTTGTCTTGTATCTTTCTAGAGAGTGCTGTAAATCCCCTTTAGACTGAAGACACCTTTGGAACTCGTCACAGCTAACTGCTGTGTAAATACAGCTTTAACATTTTGCATTTCAAATGACTAATCTACATTCACCAATACCAGCAGCACTGATGCAAGAAGACAGTCTATGAGAAGACATCTTACAGTAGCAGCAGGGATGCCTTGGGAGCCAATTGTGATTTGTTTGGTTTTTCCTCCACATACACAGCCAGTGGCACACACACTCAGTAGTGGTCTACTCTGGCAGTAAATAGCAGACAACTGTATAATGACAAGCATTTCTAGACAGGCTTAAATAATCCCTCATGGTTTAATCTGTGCACTTCTCGGGCTCCTTAAAAGTATGAACTTTGCCAGATCCAGCTCGAATTCAGCTACAATATCTGTGAGTTGAAAATGTATTTGTAAAACAAACAAACCAATCAGTTAAGCCGGAGTTGGTGGCCACCAGCCTGCTAAGCTTTGGTAAAAGATGTTGGCATCTAGACTGAGTGTCTCTGCTGCTTAACATGGAGCAGATAGCATTAGAAAGTGAAGGTAGTTACAATAGGTGTTGGAGAAAACATCAAATGAGTACCAGAAGGAATTCCTGAATATAAGGGGGGGGAGAAAAAGGCGGGGGAGAGGGTGTTTGGTTTTATGTTTTGGCTAATCCACCACATTTAACAGCTTTACTAATTTCCTTGGTTTTAGGAATAAGCAATCCCACGTTTTATGGACATTCTAAACCCTGCTATAGGACAGGTGGCAAGGTCCCAAAAGCTGCAGTGTGCAGTTCATGTCATGGCCTGACATCAGTAAAGACATAAAGAACAAAAGAGCATCTTGCAACTACTGCAAAATTGAACGTACTGAAGCCAATCCCCGCCCTCAGGAATGTCACTGTTTCTCTACTAGACAGAGATTGGAGTTTATCAGGGAGTTGTTCTCTTTCTTACAAGTGTTAATTCCAACTTCATTTGTGAATTTATTCATAGAATAAACAAAACATGAACAGCAGCAATGTGAATACTCACTCAAGATGTGTTCACCCTGAGTAAAAAAAAAAATAAATTTAAAAAACCCCACAGAACTGTAACAGGGATGCTGTCTTCTGCTAACCCAGCCAGTAAGCTGTACTGGTGACAGCAATCTTTATGTAAGTGAATCTTATTAGGATTATAAACTTTTATATGGGTGAGCATCAGACGGTCACACTTATCAGTCCTTTTGGATTGCTGAACTGAATTTGAACAGGCAAGTGAGATTTCTTTGCCTATCATCCAGCAGTTGTAGCAATTGTCCTAGGCACAGTTGTTCTAAATAAAATCACAGATGTTGAAGTCTTCCTCTGTTTTGCTGCTGGTAGCAGAATACAGCTTGCTGCAGCTGATTTTCTCATGCTTTCAAGCTGGTTTTGAGGGCCATATAAAAATAAGCTGTTTGTTTAACCCCAAGTAAGTACAGAAGAAGGAAGTCTTTTGCACAAATGGTGAAGATCCTCAATCCAGTCCCTTTAATGTAGCAGAAAGGAGTCATAAAAGTCCCAGTTCTGCAGCAGCAAAAGGATTCCTTTGATGTAGAGAATGTGGAACAAGCTTTGCAGAGATCTTCCAAACTCCAGTGTGCAGTGTGTATGCTGAGGAGCAGGGGTTCTAGATGGAAGCGCTGTGGAGTTCCAGCAGTGTCCAGGCCTCTGGAATGACTGTGGAGGAGACTTGTGCAGTTTAGACAGTCCTCTACATTATCACAGTAACTTAGCCAATTTAGCAGAGGCTTCAGAATAACTCATGCTCTTAGCACCAGGGAAATTTTTAGGCCACTTTACACCAAATTTTCCAATCACTTCCCAAAAATTTTATATGTATCATTTAACAATGACAAAGGTCTTGGCATCACCCATATTCCTGAAGCAATTGCAGATTGTTCATGCAGAAACCATTTCAGTATCAAGTAGACTTCAAATGAGCTATGTTGCTTGCTTTTTTTCTCCCACTTTCCTCAGTTTGTGTTGTGTTCAGTGCACCTATTCTGGGATATTTATAATGGTTTTAATTGCTGGTTTTCATCTACTAGCTCTGAGCTTCAAGTGAGTGGGAACGCATTCTATATGACATTTTGAAAAAAAGATTTTTGCCAAAATTTAGAGTGTGACGTAGCCTTGTTTTTTTAATTCCACAGGTAAAATCCAGCCTGTAGAAATACAGCTGCCCAAACTCTCTTATGTTTGGAGCCTCCTACCCAAATCTTCATTGAGCCAAGACCACACGGGCAAAGGGGAGATGATGAACTTGTGAAGAGGATCACAAGTGGCAGGTAACAAGAGGTCTTGGACATCCTACCAGTTCACAGTAGGGTAGGGCTCAAAAAGACTGCACCATTTCCTCCCTCTCATTACTGGGGTTTCAGATCAACCAGTAACTCTGATTAGCCCTGATTATGTGGTGTAACCCCAACATGAAAATTGCATTCAGACCAAGAGAGACAAACCTCCTTAGAGGACTGTGGCCATATCCAAGACGACAGACAAGGGCTAGGATTTTAATATGAGTCATTACCATGTCTAAAATCTGATGAAGTTTGTGTGTGTCTCAGTTCCCACCCTAACCCTATTCACATTTTTCCTTTCATTAGCAAACATGTTCAAATTCTAAATTGCTTACCAGCCAGAACTGGCCCACTTCAGCTAGTACAAAGAGGTGACTCCTAAAGCATGAATTTTTCACTCACACAAGGACTCAAGCTTCAAACATGATGGCCACTTTTTTTTTTTGTTTGTTTGCTTCCTGCTTGTCCAACAGTAGAATGATCCACAGAAATAGCTGTGAATTTCCATGATGCCATATTTCTCTTGAGCACAAACATTTCCTTTGAACTGGTTGGCCCTAGACCATGTAAAGGACATAGAGGGGGTCCTTGTGATAGAAAGGGAGCGTTTCTAAGGATTCATGAGAAATAACCATTTCATGCCATAGGGAATGCTAATAAAAATTCATTTTCATTACTGCTGCACAATAATGGCCATATTTTCAGAGTCTGTATGACAGCAGAATAAGTAGCACAAAGCATCAAACCCTTTTTTAAATTATTTTACAAAATATGTTGTTCTGCACCAGTGATAGAAAGACAAGAGGAAAAGAATGCCTCTGTCAATCTGTGTTTCATGGTATATTCAGAGTATGTTCAAGTGCTTCCTGGTATGTTTAGAAACAGCAAAATGACAGAAAAAATAAGGTTTGTAGTTAAGGTCCATCCCTTATTAGCTATTTGTCTGAATGCAGAATAAGGAAATATGCACGTTTCTGCAATGAATAAATGAATATTTAACAAATCTGAATGAAGATAAATTGAGGAAATCGTGTTATAAAGACAAACAAATACATCTTTATGCTTTATAACATAGGCAGTAACTCTGCATTGCACATGACAAGGTATGTTTTATGTAACAGGGTGAATATATATTGCTAACTATGTGGAATACAGTTGAACTGAGAAAATATATTTTTAAATGTCCATAATGGAGGAAAGCAACATGTCTGAGGTTACTCACATTTTAGATTATTGCTACTGAAGACATTTTTTACATCATTAGTTTTTAATATAGATTTTGTTTGCTTCCACTTTACAGTTTACTGTGGTTTGGAGACTGAAGATATAACATGCAGCTGCATGGAATGCAGATTCTGATAAAATTAAGCAGGTATTTACATAGATCTGGTAGAAAAAGTTTTCTATAATTTTCATTAAAGAGCCCGTCTGTTTCAATCTTTTTTCCATGTAAAAAAAAAAAAAAAAGAAGGAACATAAAATCAACATACTGAGTTTTTAATATATAGATTTGGGCAAAGAAATTTTCCTTCTACATTGATGTTTATCAAGAGCAGATAAATATTATTGGAAGTTTGCAACACAGCCATAAGTGACTGCATTTCTTCCCATCTCTGTTACACCCCTATATAGAATTACAGGTTGCTCAAAGCCCCATACAACCTGGCCTATATAGATTCAGTTACCTTTTTTCCAAAAGAGCGGTGTGTAATTATTACATAAAACTGCTGTATGAAGTTTGTCCACTAGGTGGTCCTTAAAAACGTATTTTAAAACATTGGTTCAGGCTTTAAGTCTTCATATTTAAGTACATAAAAATAAATGCAAATATCTATTTTAATATCATAGCAACTATGGCTAAAATGATTGTTAGCATTTTGCTCCCTCCTCCCATATTCAATATGTAGTCATCAAAGATAAAGAATATGAAGAATATTTCATATAAGACTCTGCTATGTATGTAAGCCCTGAGATTTCTCAAAAAGCAAGTATTTTAGGTGATTTCAGCAGGGTTACTCATGGAAGTCAATCCTGTGTATGTGAAGAAAACCTCATTTGCAGCTCACATACTCCATTTATACTCCAGGGATGCTAAACACTTGGAAATAATGCATTTCTTTGCCATTGTCAAAAGTGGGGGGAGAATCCTAGTCAAAAATAGCATTATCATAGCTGTAAAAAACAATATATAGCACTGAAAGGAAAATATTTTTATTCCAAATACGTGGGTTTTTTTACTTTGAGACAGTTTGAGATTAAATCTGGAAATCTACCAATAATCTATCAATATGCCTAAATCTTCCTGTAGAAGGTGGAAACCCATCAAAACTGAACTGGTGTGGAGCCAGTGAGGTGTTTGCAGCAAGTGATTTCTCTAGGCAACTAGATCATGTAGGGCCACTTATTCTTCTGTTTGTCATCCCTGAACTTGAAGGAAGCATCATCATTACAGATGGTATGTGCCACTGAAGAAAACTCCATTGCATGGATGTTGTGAAACTGAAGATGTTCTAACAACATCCACTATCTAAAAACCTGAAGTGTATCAACAGCAATACATTTCTTTCTCATTCTTTGAGAAAAAACGGTGA
>NW_009952974.1:13767415-13772650 GCF_000747805.2 Chaetura pelagica | reverse complement strand
GCAAAGATTATGAAAATATTTATGTCTATCTCTCACATATGCCAATTGATCTTGGCTTTATAACCTTCTCATTGTGCAGTAGACACATTTTGCAATAGTTTAGAAACTAAATATAAGAAATTAAAGTTTTTCAAACATTTTTAAAAGTTATATTTTATGATAAAAAGGAAAACTGTAAGTCAGTGAAAGAGATCTGCAGCCATTATGGGCTTTTTTTATGATGTTGCTGTAGTTTTTTAGTATAGTAATGGTAAATTTCTAAGTACATTGTACAAATTTCTGTATTAATTTTCACCTTAGTTCTCATTTCAAGTGTGTAAAGTATGATTCCATTAGTCCTCATTGATTCATACCAAATGTAGCATGGACTGTGTCTTTTTATTAATGAAAGGAAAAATAAGATGAAGTTATAGAAAAGATTTTGCTTCATTTTATAGCAGTTCTGCTGCAAATTATGACAAGATTGGCAATTCTAAACTGTGTATTACTGGTAATACAGGCCATGCCTAATGAAAAAATTATGTAATCAAAAACTACAGAAAGATAAGAGACTCAGTATTCCTCTCCTTTCTTATGAGCAGGGCTTATTTCTATAAACTAGTGAATTTACTTAGGTATTAGAAGAAAGAAGTTACCACTAGAACAGAGAAATGGATATATTATTCATAGTGTAAGAGCAGGAGGAGAACAGTAATCTCCTTCTTGTTGCTTCTGAGAGCAACTAAGCTAAAAAGTTCAATCTAGTTGCAATATTTTCCAAAAATTCTTGGCAAACTGCTTGCACCTGTGACTTTTTGATAGTCCAAACCAGCTGTTTGATAGGCTGCAGAAATTTAATACAAGTATTTTGGAGACCAAACATGCTGTGTGATCCTGTAGTTAAAGTTTATGTTGGAAGAATTATTCAAATTGGCAACGGAGTCAAGACTAAAACCTTAATAAGAATTAGATCATATATTAATTTTAATAATTTGTAGTTTATGACAAATGACTATTTAAAGGAAAACATATAAGAACTGAGCAAAAAATAGGAAAGGTATATCCAGCAAAACCAGTTTAAATTTTTTGTATCCTGATAAAACATATTCAAAGCAAAAGTAAAAGACACAAGCCACAGGAAAAATAAATAACAATGTTTTCCCCTTTTTTTCCTGCAACACTGGCAATACTTCCTATTTGTTAAATTCTTTATGTAGTACAAACAAATACAGCCCTTAATACAGCAGTCCTTTCCCATTAAGCTTCTGAACAGGGAATTATCCTCCTACTCTAGCTTCTAATTTCCTCTTCCTGTCCCATATATAAAACAGCTGGGAGCGGTTGTCTGATGAGACCAGCTGCCTTGGTCTCCCAAGCTATTTTACCCCTTCCTGCCTGTTGCATGAGCTCTGCTCAATTTAGGGAAAAAGGAGGAAGGTGAGTAATTTTTTGAACTGTTTTTTTGTTGTTTGTTTTTTTTTTTTCATGGCTCTTTCAATGTTTCTAAGCCTTTCAGAAGTCAAATGAACACAATATTTGTTCCATCAGAAAAAACTGAAAGTACATTGAGGAAGGATCAGTAACTCAAGATATGCTTAGAGGGAAGTCCCAGAGCAGAAGCTAGGAAAAAAGGAGCTTTTTAACTTGCTTCCCTTTAGAGACAAAGTTGCTTAAGTTAGATGAAGAAGGATTTTTAGCCAAGTTGCAAAGGGTTGAGAAGTATGGAAAGTTTCAGCTGTGAAAATTAGATCTGATCTGAATGTGAAGACTAGGGAGATCACTGCAAATAAAATATTCTCAAATTTTTCACTGTGATTGAAATCAAGAGATGGTGGGAAGAAGGAGGAGCATGGTAAATGTATTCTGGGCTTTATCTGCTGGCCACATATCTGTTACGTTGCTGTGGTGCTAATAAAGATTCCTGCCATGAACATGGGCAGTCAAGAAGCAAGTTTTTAATCTTGCAAAGAGGCTGAAATATATTAAAGGATAACATAATTTAGATGTGGTATAGAACAGAAGTCCCACAGAAAGCTGGAGGAAAGAATGGGAGTGTCCTTCCAGAGGATCAGTGGAAGAAACAGGGCAATTAGGATGTGTTATCAATGAAATTAGGGGTGTGAGAAGGTGAATATGTGAATATATGCCCTGGAGAGCACTGAAAATAATGATACATAGAGAGAATAAATATCCATAGAGTGGCTGTGAGATTTGTCTAGGAAACATTAATTTGAAACTTTAATTACAGCATCTTTATTGAAATGTGATAAGGAAAGTCAGACTAGAGAGGATCTTTGCTGGAAGTGGTGTGGAAAAAAAACCCCTCTGTGTTGTGGTATTGACAACACTGATGAGCTTAGAAGTGAAAGGCAGTTGTGTTTCTGTGTGGTTGGTTTTTTGTTTGTTTTAGGGGGAAGAGATTGTTATATATTATGATTTTAAGAGAAAAGACTGTGTGTGGGGGCGAAGTGCAGCAGGAGCCTGAGGGGAAATTTAAGGAGGTGGTTATGAACCGGCTAGAGGAAAACAGATGAGAAACTTATGGATCTGCAGTAGAGAATATATGGAAGAGACTTCTGGGTAATCACTAAAGGCAAAGGTAGACTGATAAGAGGAAGACCAAGTCATGCTCTGTCAAGCTTTTGAGAGATTGTCACAGTCCTGTGCAGTGAAAAGGGAAGTAGAGAAAGGCAAAGATCTCAACTGAGGTCATAGACATTGCAGTCCAGAAACTTACTTGTGCTGGGGGAAGCATTATACTGAGAAGAAACCAAAAGAGGGAAGGTTAATTTTCTGGTGGGCGAAGTCATTCTGGTCACAGGCTTTTGCCAGGGATGTTCTTGAGAACAAGAGCAGAGGTGAAGGAAGCAGATGTTTGAGGAACTTGGCAAAGTGGACAAAAATGTTGAGGCACAGAAGAGTTGAGGGAGCAGCATGCAGGAAGAATCAACAGCAACTGAGGAGGGGGTGCTTGAGAGCAAATGCAGAGTTGTCTGCCATTTGTTGGTCCTAAGTAGGTCCTGTGCTTGAGAAATGTGAATTAGTATATAATAATAAGAATGCATCCAATTATAACAAAGCAACCTAATGGCATCTGCCTGGAAAAAATAATCAGAATCTTAGATGTAATTTTATAACTGTCAGTGCCACAGACTATGTTGTCAGCAAAGAGCAGTGTTAGGGTGTGTGGAGAGAGAAGGAATCCTGAGAATGCTATTTCATTCCTGTGCTTCCCAGCTGACTTGCCTGGGGTTACAAACAGGGTGGAGAAAAGAGAAGGAAGTGCTGGCAACTGCAGGCAGAGCAGAAGGTAGAACAGAATGGTCAGTCAAAAAAAAAAAAAAAAAAAGGGGGGGAAAAAAATGAAAAAAGCAGCCAATTTTCCTTGCAGAAAATAGTCAGTTATTCTTCTACCTATTGAAGCATCCAACTGATACAGGGTACCCTGGGGCCAGAAAAAGCTAAATAAACAGGGTTGCAGCTGAATTCTTTATGTCTACAAAATTAGAAGAAAAAAAACAATGTCACCATACAACCATACAACTGTTCTCAACTATTTTTTCTTGTTTCACAACATGATGGTATTTCGAAGCAGCATGTTTCCCATCAAACAGGGATTCACATTTTAGGAACTCTCCTCATTTTATTACAAGAAACATGATTTGGACAGAGTTTTTAGCAGAAAAGCTACCTCTGTCAAGTACATCTGTAAACATTCAGCTCTGCTTTGCACAAGGGAGTTTCATCTGTGAATGTTGCATCTAGGAGTCAAATGCAGAGACGAGGCAGGATATTTTTAGCACCTATTTATAGAAGAACGTATACATATAAACTCTGCCACATGCGACCAAAGCCACATGACCCAAATACTAAACTATTCACGAGTCCATGCAAACAGCAGAAGCAAAACAAACAGCTTAAAAACCAATATAATTGAACATGAAAGCACTATCAGGAAACATGACAATGAGTCCTATGTCATTTTGTGTTTCACGCAACACAAATGTGACATCCTTTAGGTTGGCAGACATTAATCAAACATACCACCACACTTGAAAGGATAATGCTATCAAAGGAGGGAAGCCTTTTGTATATTCACTTTGTATTCTTTAAGAACTGCAAACCAAAATAATGAATGGCATCCTAGACCATTTTTCACATGAGGAGCCAGTGTGTCATACAAAATTTCTTCTTCTATACCACACTGTCCTTCCATGTTATGCTGCTTGTTTTTCAGTACCAGAATATCCTTTATTACATGGTGGTTGTTTTTTTGTTGTTTTGTTGTAGTTTTTTTAAGATTACTTTAGGGCTAAAGAATGGCTTTGCTGAACTGCACTACCATTAACATTTTGAATTGCAGAAGCTGCTCTAACAGCTACATAAACATTGTGAATCCCTTTTCCTTCTCATTTTGCCCCATGCTTTCCCTGGAAGTGTGACAATTCCTGACAGCTCACAAGGACCTGTTAGTAGTGTCGTGGTTTTGCTGCATGAGAACACCTCCAAGGGATTCAACCAAGTATCAAAGTTAGATTGAAAGGAAAAGTATCTGTTCTATTGACCTGATCTGATGGCTGTCAACAGCCTTGATAGGGCAAATGGAAAATATTTCATTATTATTATGGTTCTCAAATACTTCAGCTGTGATGTTACAAGTCTTTTCAAATTCCTTTTCCTTCCTCACCACCCCTCTCTCCAGTGTCTGTGCCCTTCCCCAGTTCCCACCCCTCTTTTTTGAGACAACCGGTTTCAAAGCTGGAAACTTACCAATGCCTATGTGATGACATCTCTGCTGTCAGAGTCTTGAGTAAATCATGATGTGGCCCATGATCTGAGTTTCATGTATCTGTGTTGCGATCAGTCATACAATGCCATTGCAAAGCTTTATAGAATAGTTGCTGGAGGATGCTGGCTGTAGCCTTGCTTGACCTTGGGACTGCAGACGCAGAGAAAAATTGCTGAAGCTTTTCTCTTGCTTTAGCCTGGTGATCTTAAGCAGAGGTTAGTCCAATCAGATTGCATGCTACACAAGCTGGGATGACAGCATGGGTTCAGACTTCAAAAACAACTGAGGCTGGGGTGCCCCCCTACTTACATGCTTTTTTCTATGGTTATGGCTTCTTCAGTGGGTAACTCCCTCAGAAGAGATATATGGCCTGACACTTAGCAGAGTGGCAGGCAAGCCTGTGGAGGCTGCTAAAACATTTGTGGGAGGCTGGGAGCACTTTAGAGGCTGGTTGACAAGAAGGTTGA
>NW_009952974.1:13763807-13766648 GCF_000747805.2 Chaetura pelagica | reverse complement strand
GTAGTCTGTTAAAACATTTGTGGGAGTCTGGAAGCACTTTAGAGGCTGTTAGATAAGAAGTTAGAAACATCTGAAGTTTTGAGGAGGAAAATGAGATTTATGGTGACTATGAAGAGCAGGAAATCAAACCTGTTAAGAAATCAGCTTCAGGTCATCATAAAGTTCTGATCCCTAGTTTCACATTAAGGAGCAGAATGCTACTAGAAAATCCTGCCTATGGTAATAAATAAAATTAATAATTAGCTACTATATACTGCTTTTCATCTATAGATCACAGTGATAAGAAGATTGCAGTGAAAGTCTAATTTATTGCAGCTAAATAGCTGGCGGTTAAGCATTTCTTTTCGTGGGACTGTAAATTCTACCTGTTGACATAAGCTCAATCTTAGCTGCTTTCTGGACTGGATTGCTTTAGCATTCAGAATTAACTCCTTGCAGACATTTTCAAGAGTTATTGTTTCTTGCAAGAATATTATGAAAAGGAGAGATCCCAAAAGAGAGAAAGAGAAATAAATTGGCAAAAGACTTTGGCACTAATGTTACCATGGTCACATTTATTGTTATACAAATTAATTAGGACCATACTTTGTGACTCTCAATTGAGGAAAACTGCCATACTTTTTACTGTAAATACTGTAGAATATGTAATCACAGAATCATATCATTTGTCTGCAACTATAGGAAACACTTACTTTACTACACTCTAAAAAGTTAAGATCACATTGGAAGGTGGTACCTACTCTACCTCTTTTTAATATATGTAATAAAATTCTAAAGTACTTGTTGAAACAAAATGTTAGTCAGAATTTTTGTATTACTTAAAATCTTTGGAATTTGCCCTATAACCATGGATTTGACCTTAACTTTTAAAAATTATTAATAATTTAGTGATCCTTTGTGTTGTCCCAAATGAAGACCTTTCAGCTGAGCTTAGGGTTCATGCAACGAGGAGCAAACTTGAAAATTAAGTGCTTTACAGTTGTCCAAAATTGGTTTCCTGAATTATTGGTCAGTGTTGCAGCATACATTTATAAATATATATTTTAATACCTAATGCATGTGTCTAAGCTGCAGCAAAGTTTTCCTGCAATTGTGAAGAAGACAACTAAGACTTGGACAATGTCTTTGTTGTATCTTGAGAGAAATCCAAAGGGTGTCCTTTGGTGTAGGTTGGTTTTTTTGAACAATTAATAGGGATGTAAGTCCCTAAATATTGCTGGAAGCTACACTTGAAGGAAGGCCAGAACCCACATGCTTAGACATATCTGATGGCTCAGTGTGGTCTCAGAAAATAGACTGGTGACCCTTAGCTGTTGAAATCTTTTATTTAGATGATTGTGGAAAAAAGGAGGCAGATGGAAGCATGGGTTCAAATCTTTGATTTATCTAAGTCATTGGTATTTTTTGCCAGACTTCTCTTTCAAGTCTGATGAGAGTCATATGAAAAAGTGTATGTCCTTTTTAAGTTACACATGACATAGATACTGACTGATGACAATGCTTATGTTTATTGTGGCCTTGAACCAAAGCCAACCAGATGGTCTTTGGAAAGTTTGGATGCAAATGTAAACTTTGAAGCCCTGTGTCATCACCAGTGGATAAAGGTGTGTTAATGTACTTTGTAAAAGGACTTCTGTGGGAAACTTCTTAAAAAAATTAGATCAAGATATTTTCCCTGCCTCTCAACATGGTCATCCTGGCAACCAAAATGATTGAGCTAATAAGGACAGTGACAAACATGCTTTTCCTTTTTAAGGAATAATAAACTGAAAGGGGTGAGGGTGGCAGGGATCTCATGGGAAAGCAGAAAGTCTGTTGCTAGTACAAAAGAAGATGGACTGCAGGAGGAGGTGCAGCTTTGGTGATCTTTTTTTTGGAGATAGTGAAGGCAAACTTCTAAAAATAGTAAAATATGATCGTCCAGTACTGGCTTTTGTTACCATCACCCACTTGAGTCCTGCTTTCAAGATTTATTATATCACTCTTAAATCTCTTGGAGTCATTACAATCTTGCCTTTCATCTTGTCTGTATATAAATAATTGATCATCATAAGGATTGAAAACTGTGGAAATGAAGACAGCTTAACACAGATATTCTTTATGACATCAATTACAGAGGGAATCATTTGATGAGACCAGAGAATATTTCAAATGGTACAATAATGCTACCTCCTAAAATTACTTTGTATTTGAAATGGAATGTGTACACTGATTAGTTCTGTTGCCACTTTATGGAGAAAGTATATTACAGTTCAATGAGAAAGATGGTTAATTATCTGCATGCAGGGCTTGCTTCACTCCTCCCCTACTTTTCTTTTACACTAGTATAACTGTTTAAGTCAGCTGTGTACAAATGGTGTAATGCAGCAGTGAATCAGGCCTATATTTTGTAAGTAATTTATTGCAAGCGTTTTCAGTACTAAAAGAGGAAACATTAAGGCATGTTATCTACTGAGATTTAAACTCCCTGGGTGTGTGCTGTTGGCAGCAGTCACATGTCCTGGGCCAGGGATGTCAAAGGGTTAAATGCTGAGTACTACCATGGTAGCTGAGCACATTTATTGTATTAAAACCTGGTAACATACTAAAATGCTGTAAACGGCATCATTAAGTATGTTGAAAGGAAGTTGAAGTTCAAGTGGATTTATTTATTTATTTAGATTCTTAATGTAGTTTATGTAGTTGATGGGTGAATTTATGTGTTTGGCTTGACTGGAGAGGACACTTTCTTGCTCTTTTGTTAGCTGTCATGTTGGTATTTTCTCCGTTTTCACTATTCATCCCTGTGCAGGTGATAGTTGGTTTGGACCAATATTCAAAGTAAAAGGAACTGTAGCACTA
>NW_009952974.1:13700526-13763774 GCF_000747805.2 Chaetura pelagica | reverse complement strand
TTCCTGCTGTTCCAGGAAGAGTGCAGTGGTATCTGGGAGGGCTTGTCTTCTCCTGTGCCTCTAACTGCTAGGACCACACCAAACATGTGCAGAGCAATAGTGCCATCTTATTTGGCCTGTGCACAGAAAGAATGTCATGCAAAAAAAAAACCCACACTGCACTTTAATCTGTGTGAAGAAGTTATAGTGACTTTGTTGTCATGAGTACTGAAAAAAATAAGTGTTATGTGTCAGGAGTTTGGTTTTATCTGGGTCACTTCTAGAACTAGACATCAAACAGAAACACCTCATGTAATTCTTTTATGATGGAGAGCCCTAGGGAATTACAGGAATTGAGTTGCAAAAGCAGAGTTAAATGATGAGTTCCTGTGTGTCTACAGTCACTGAAGAAGATCCAAATTAGCTTGAGTGATAAAGGCAGTATTAGCTCTGGATGTGTTTCATGTATTTTTCAGAAGTATCTCTAGAAGTGTATTTGTTCCATTGCCATCTTATGCGAGCTCTTTTGAATGGGATTGGTGTGGTTATGTGTTGTAACTGCGAAGTCTGGCAAACTGGAATGAGAGAGATTCCAAAAATATTTCTGTTCCTAGTCATAGCTAACCACCGTTTATCTTGTTGAGGATCCAATCCAGCAAAACACTTTGAAGTCAGAAGGTCTTCAAATGGAAATCTTTTAGTGCCAATTTTCCACAGATACTGGATAATTCATATACAGGTTGTGATGGCTGCTCTGTCTGTCCATTGACTCTTAGCCAAATTATCACAGTAAATCCTAATATTTCCTTTTCTTATTGTTACTTATTTTTTTTAGGGCAGACCCCTAGTACCTGCATTACTTATACTGTCTATGTACTAGTATCAGTAGGTACAAAACAGTTGGTTTGCAGACAGATCTGTGCAGGGGTACTCAAAAGGTATTTGGATGCCTGTGATGCTTTTGTGGCTAGAGAAGAATGTTTTGACATCAATCAGAGGTAGGAACAATGACCCACCACAGAATGTGAGTAGGTTCAGCATGGAAGGCACCAGTGCTTAATATGCATTTAGTTCCTCTAAGAAATATTTATTCTATTTTTTACAATTCTTCTCCCTCTGCTTCTGTCTTTCATATCTCTGTGGTGATCACATCTAGCAACAGCTGGAAGAACATATGTATTGCATATTGACCCTGTCAGTTGTGGTTGTGTGAAATCTTTTATCCTAATGAATATCATTAGACTGTTTTTGCAGAAGCTTTTGTGACCTTGTTACAGATAGCATATCATTGTAGGTGAAAAGGAGGGGAACAAAAAAAACAAAAAACAAACAACACAGTAATAAGAGGGGAACCTGCATACAGTCAGCATAGTAAATGAGCTGACATATATCTTCAAGATATTAAGTTAAAAGGAGAGCTGGGCATCCAGGGATCAAAAAGACAGAATATAAGGTAACTTTGTAGGACAAAAAGATGTTCAGAGACAAACTGAACAGGTTGTTTGAACTGGCTGTAAAGAAAAATGTGCTACTATTCTATAGTAGTAGCCATTTTGAGTATCGCTTGCACATTTTCCAGGCCAGGCTTGTGCAACTCACAATATTAATAAATTTCCAGATTTTGGTAGCAATCAATTGCTTTTAGATGTTTCTTAACTGTAATTTCACACAAGAAAAGTTAAATGCATATGATTAATTACAGAGTTTCATTTCCAAGAGTCTGTGATTGCTTTAAAAATTTGATGGGAACCACAAAATGTAATACAATATCTTGTTGATTTAGACAGTAGGTTATTTTCTGTATTTCTTCATTTGAGAGACACTCAGGTATGAAGAACAGATGTGCAGATGTTAGCCTGGTGTGTAGTGTGCCCAGAGGGAGAAATGTAGGTCAGGGATGATTTTTAAAACAGATTTCTTTTTCAGGTGTGGGATGTAGTACCTTTAGGGGTTATCTTTCTAAAACTTCTAGATGACATTTCTAAATTGCTGCAGAGAGAACAGGCCCTTCCATCTCTATAATATCAAAAGGAAGCTGTGCCTAAGAAGTAAATGTAAGATCTTTTCCCATTGATGACAGATGTGATTTTTATTTGCTATTTTCAAAAATGTTCAAAGTAATTTTTCTGTTGCAAATCATAGGAGTGTCCTCTGGGAAAACTTTTAAAGCTATGTCATCACAGTTAACTGACTTCTGCAACTAAAGGTGTAAACTTAAAGGTGAAGAAACTATGTTCAATAAAATAAAAAAGCTAGTATGTTCAATTGGTTATGAATAGTGGTAGGCATTCATATTCTATGGACACATACAAGAAGACATTTGAAGGGAGGAAGCAGAGTTTCTATGCAAATTTGTAGACAAGTTACATCTGGCAACACTACGTACTAAACATTTTCAGCCATTCCCTTAAGCAGCTAAATACAATTGTAATAATGCAGCGTTTAATGTGATTTAGCAGTTTCTAACCCTGGATATATATGTACTTTATAAAATATTGCATTATTTCCTTAATTGCTGTGGTGTATGTGAGCCCAAATCACAGACTGGGACACTAGTTAGGTGTCCACTACATTGGATTCTGTGCAGATGGAACAAAAATTGAAATTGTACTTGGAGCCAGGATTGCTTGTTGGTGCAATGCAGTTAGAGGTTGTTCAACTCTCTGCTGCCTGGGACTACATCAACTGTGGGTAGAGCTAGCTGAATGTCTTATCATTCATTGAAAATTTTCCTCATCTTAAAATCATTAGCTGACTCTCCTAAGGTGGGTTTCATGTCATCAGCTTCAGCTGCCTTCTGCTTATTGTCCTGGAACATGTTCTGAAATGGAGGGATGAACTAGGGGTACCATGGCAGTGCCTTGATGTCTCCATTCGTGCTAAAGGGCAGATGGACAACCAGCTCACATGGGATTCCTGCAACTTTTAGACAGCTGAACCTCACCCCTGCCCTTGTAAAAGAGGACCAGATTCTTGTTATTATTTTATGCTCGCCTTTTTTTCTGAGTGGCCAGCTTGTTTCAGACCCTTAGTACCTGCAAAGACTGATTGCTTTCCTCTCCCTACTCAATACTTCAATGATTAATTAGCTGGCTTACTCTGCAGCTTCCAGCCCCTTGGAACCTGTGGGGTTTCAGGCAGAAAGGTATCCTCTAGCAAGGAACTGCACTAGTCAATATTTTCCTCACTAGCAATTCCCCAGCTTCTTTTATCTGCAGGAGAATGGCCTGAAGCCACAAATGTCCATGTGATGTGGCTGAATTGGCTATATAGATTCCTCTTTGCTACAGCCTCTGTATTCTATCTCCCTCGTCTGTATGAGGAAAAAAAAGGGGAAAACATGGGTCAGCATGGCATGGGCATAGACCACTTCACAGGGACGTTGTAGGCTAAAGATATTACTGTTTGTAAGGCACATGGAGCCTGTGCAAGTCTAAACTTTGACACTATTGTAACATTTATTGAGAGCTTCTGAAGTTGAACAATGTTTGTCAACAGCTTTTGAATTTGGAAAGATATGACCCGTCACTAAATTCTTGTATGAAGTTAGTTCAACAAAATATCTAAAATGTTGCTTGAACTCTTAAAGAAGAACTTCCTCTTCAGCCAGCTCTTGCAGCCCAGAGTGTCTAGATATCCACATAAAACTGTAATTAATATTCCTGTAGAGAGGAAAACTGAAGTATCTCCGTGGCAGAACTTCTGGAATTGCTCTGCTTGGTTCATTTCCCATTAAAATTATTGTAAAGACTTGTTCTTGATTTTAAGGGGACCAAGGTTAAACTAGCACAGAATGTTTTGAAAATTCTAAATTAGTCATTTAATCTTCAGATTTAACCATAATTGCCCTTGCAAACTTCTTCCAAAGTTTCACTCAAAATAAGCGATGTGTTAGTCCAATAGCATATATTATGCTTCCTTTGAAAAGTCATTTATTTCTTATCGTGGATTTCTGATTCAGTTGCCTCCCCAGAATGCTCTTTCAATATTTTCTCTCTTCTAGGAGCTTGTATAAACCCTGCAACTTGGTGTGTTTCTGTACAGCAACACATGCACATCTGAGTCACAACACTAAGAGGATAAACTCAGATTAATAGCACGGTTGTCTTCTGATTGAAGAATACTTTCTGTAGGTTCGTTTCTTACAATCAGCTTCTTGATTTCTTCATTATTAAATCATGTAGTGACTATAAAATAAAAGACTCCCAGGCTGTCAGTCAGAACTCTAAAGCTTTCACAGACCATAAATTCACATTCCAAGAGTTATAAATAGAAAACACTATTGCAATGGTTGTAAAACACTCTCTCTGATTATATGTTGTACCGCACCAACAAATCAGAAAGAGATGGTTGTGATACTGTTGTCAACATCTTTTTGCTCAGAATTTCCATCTAGCCAATAAGTGAGCTTGTGCTGGTGATTTGTTGTATCTGTTATCACCTTTTGTCAAACTCTGAGGAGTAAGGAAATGGAAGATATTCCAGATGGGATTCTAGTACATGTGTGCTGAGGAATCTGTTTGTTTCCTCTGATTGTTAGTGAAGGACAGTGGGGGTGCTGCTGCTTGTTGCTTTATTTTTTGTACTAATGGCCATATCCAAGTAACTTCTGTTAATGTGCTTTTGAGATGGTGTTCATCTTTTCATTAATTCTTATGATTGTTGGATGTTTTGCAATGTTGTCGATTAGAAGCTGCAGAAGTTACTAGGCAGCTGAGTAAATGTCCTCCTTTTAACTGTGATCTGATGTTCCTCAACTTTTCCTTTACACTTTTATTTATTACTGTTAGAATAGGTATCACTAGGATACTTTGCCATGTCCTGGTTAATCAATACTAATACAATTTTCTGAACATGTTTCTCAATTAAGTTTCTGGCCCCTTTATTAAAAACACAAGTATTTGATATCAAGCATTAAATTTGCAATACAACAAAGGTGGTGTTTTGGCTTTTTTCTCTGTAACTGTGCTGCTGAGGTATGTATATATCACTTTTGGTTTTGGAAATTCAGTCATGAATCTTTCAGACTTCTCTTACACATCAGCCACAGAGGAACATCTGTACCTGACTGGAAACAATAAGAATGACACAGCCTGTTACGGGATAGGCGGTTTGGCTGAGAAATTAAAAGGCAACACAAGCTGAGATGCAGGGGCTGGACAGAAGTTGATTTTAAAAAAGTGCCTGACTGTGTGAGGCCAATCATCGGTCTAGCTTGCTTCTGTCTCCAGCAGAGGCAGTAGGAGAGACTACATAGGAATAGCATGCAAACTTGGCCACTTCCATGGTCAGCTCTCATACTCTCTCAGCATCACAACTGGTGTATTAGTGCTGTTAGAGGTCATGTAACTGCATAATCTTTTTGGTGTTCATGGTCCCATTTCCCATTAGTTTGTCTCATTCCCACTTGAAACTGTTGATACTGTCTGTCTTGGCAGCCTCCTCTAGCAGAAAGTTACAAAGGTTCGCTGCTCACTGTGAAAAGTACTTTCATTTGAATTAAATTAGTCTATTCATTAGGTAGAGTGTCCCCTACAACTTTTTCTAGTATTGCAGGATTTTGTTATGTTTGATCCTGCTTGTATTCAGCTATCCATTTTTTTTTTTCTGATACTGTAAATTGTGATCCTATTTCCTTTTTTGCTTTACCCTCAACAGGAGGGCCCTTGACTATATAGTACAGGAGGCACTACATAGCTACTTTGTCACCTTGATGGCTTTAATTGATCTCTAAATTTACTAACTTCATTACAAAATAAATAAACCCTCTTGCCTATGTGCTAAAACAAGTATGTTGAGGATGAGAACCTCCTGAACAACCTTAGCAGTAAAGGTAGAAACAAATAGTTCACTGAGCATCTGTAGTGGCATTATCATCCTTTTTATGCCTTTGTCTTCAACTGGTCCCACTAATCACAAGATAGCTTCCTGCTTTTGATGTGTTCAAAGAATGTTTTACTATCAGTCTGGGCATCATTTGCAAGTCACTCTTCAAATTCTTTTTTAGCCCTCTTTATTTCCTGTTTACATTTGAACTACTTTATTTTATGGGATTTTTCTGTCCTTCACTTCAGAAAGCTTTCTGTTGTTTTGTTGGTTTTTTTAATGCTGTTATTCTGCCTTTGAAAGCTTCCTTTGCTTTCTTGTTGAGCCATCTGTGCAGAGAAGGGCTTGGACTGCTTTATTTTCTTCTTGGTCTGTGTCACACACATTACCTAAATTTCTAGTATAATGTATTTCATGGCTACCAGGCTTTCTGTATACTCCTTGGCTTTTCAACTAACCCTTTCAGGGTTTTTGGAGGGGAGAGGGGGCATTGTTTTTTCACTTTACTTACTTTATAATTGCTATTTTTTAACATTTCTTTTTTCTTGAAATTGAATAGCCATGAACTAGATTTATTTAGCCTTCTCTCTTTCTTGTTTTAAGCCATAATGTGATCGCTCATGAAGAAAACCTCTCCAATTAATAGCTTTTGCCTTTTGCACCAGCTGAAACTAGCTCCAATATCTTTTTTTTTTAAGTAGCATTTATATGTACAAAAAATTAGATTTCTGTATCTTATTGAAGCATTGACTCAGTCTGGTGAGGTTAATTGCAGCCTCTTCAAATTTGTACCTGACCTAAATTTGCAGCTTCTCTTGTTTCATTAAGCTTTTCCTGGAGTAGTGATTCTGGCATTGCCCTAATCAAAGGGTTGGTGGCACAGCTGTGCTATTACTAATGTCCATTCTTTTTACTCATAAGGATTCCATTGTGGTTCTTCTTCACCCATAATATTTTTATGCTATGCCACTGTATAATACCCTTCACATAGAGTGCCTCTCCCTGACCTGTGTGTCCTATTCCATCATTCCTATCAAGCAGGTGGTACCATACCTCATTAGTTATCCTCCTTGCCTTACACTCTAAGAAGGCTGTTATATCCAGGGTTGTCATTTGGTGCCAGGCATTTTTGCTCCCTGTAAATTTTTTTGGCTTCTAGCATTAATGTAGAAGTACTTAAAAGTACTGGCCTCACACCATTGCTTATTGTTGCCTCTGCAATTCATCTGGCACAATAGGTAGTCTAATTTACCCTTCCTTATTCACTGATAATGTGCTGCTTTCCTTCCTCTGGACTCTTTCAGGAATGTTTCACTTTAGTTATGACTACCTCATAGGTTCCCTCAGCCTGAACTGAGTGTTTCTGCCCCTGTTGTCTCGACTCCTGCTTCTAGGTTTCATGCTTCTCAATGACTGTTTTAGTTTTCCATAGTGATGTGATAGTTTTCACAATGAACAGGCAGCCCATCCATCCAGGATAGGTTTCTCCTGTTCCAGATAGCTCCCTGGTTCCCAGCTTAGCTAATTCCTGTTGTGTACACCATCTCCTCTATGCCCAGACACTCCAGATCGCTTGTCTTTTGGACCTTGTACATGGCTATTTAGAGGAAATTACTATGGAAGTCCTGCCCAGCTCCTTTTCAGCAGTCTGATTTTTCACCTTCACAACACCCCTTTTATTTCACGTGACCAAAGTGGACAGAGACTGTAGACTTTTTGAAAATTCCTGCCTTTTCACCTGACAGTCATTAGCATGGTGTTGTCTTGGACATCAGAAACCCTTTAATCTGTGTCTGAAAAAATAATCTACTTCTAGCTAACTCTTCTTAGCTTTGACAATTCCTTTCTGGTGCACAGAGACTCTTAAGCATGAGAGAATATAGTGACAAAAACTTACACTGTGGACTAAGAAGACAACAGGTAATTCCTTGTATCAGTTTCTTTACTAAAGTAGTTATCTTTACAGTTATTAATTTTATAAACATCCTTTATAAACTTCTCAGTTCATCAGCAGGTGATAATAGTAGTTTGTTTGCATTTAATGAGAGGTTTATGCCCAGATTGCCAGGGATTAGCCTTGGACAATGCCTTCCAAATACCCCAGGCTCCTGAGGTGACATTGTGTTGCAAAGTAGTTACTGACTGGGACATGAGTTGCTAGCCAGCCTATCTTGGCTGGTGCAAGCAGCAGAGATAGCACGCTTGAAGGAAAGGACATATTCAGGGCATCTCTGTAGGAAAACAAAGGCTCATCTGTGGAGGAGAGTGTTCTTAAAAAGATGTTTCAAAGAATAAGAAAGAAGGAAATTTTCCTGGTTTTCAGTATGGAAAGGAGCATCTTTGGTAAGATTTTGACAAGTCTGTTCAAGGCAGATGAAGGAAACAAAAGTCAGGGGATAAAGCTGGACAGTCTGCTTTGAGACATGACATGGAATGAAAATGTCTTTTGCTAATTTAGGAAATTTTTTTACTTACTTTGGAAACTTAATGTCCTTAGCCATACTGGAAGCAAAAAGCACAAAACCTCTGAGATTTAAAAGCAATGCAAATGTTTCAGGTTTTCGTTAGAGAGGAGAGTTTCTGCAAACAAAAGGGATTTCAGAACCTAAACACCTTTGGTGTTTTAGTAAACTGACCTAACTTTTGCCTGACAGCTGAAAGATATTCCCTGTGGGACCTTTATGCTCTGATCTGCAGAGCTGAACAAGTAAATATGCAGCAACAAGGAACACTCTTACGCCCTGTGTCTGGCTTTTGCTGGCTGATATTTTTAACTTAAGGCGGATACAGTCTGATAATATTGCTTCGCACAGCTCGGCAGTATTCATCAAATATGGAAATGACTTTGATAAATACACTTTGCTGCATCTTCAGTTTTGAGCAGCAGTCATGTTACATTTTGTTTGAAGAGCTCAACTGTGGACTTCTGGAAGGGTGCTGAATCGCCACTGGGGCTCTGGATAAGAACTGGAGACAGAGTTAAAACACTTGAGCTGTAAAGTGTGCCTGAGGAGCCTATGAGGATCCTTTAGGTAAAGTGGCAGTAGATTAGAATTCAGAAACTCTTCTGCTTTGAAAAGGGAAAGACTTTCAGCCTAATCAGGTATCATTTTCATGGATACTAGATCTATGACAAGCCCTGTGAGTAATTTTTCAGACTGAGGGCCAGCAGGTCGATGGACAGCTTGGTTGGGTGGCTGGGGCAAGAGAAGCAATCTGCAAGCACTAGGAACTAAATGGAACCTTTCATTTCTTCCCACTGTAGACTGTTTGATCATGTTTTGAGTGTGACGTCATAGAGATTTCTCTATGACAAAAGTAGGTCTCACAGTTGCTTCCTGCTTTCTCTAACCAAGGGAAACTCAGTGCAGACATTTGTATCACTGTTGAAGCGTTGAAAGCCATTTTTAAGACTTGCCTCTTTGACACTCATTTTTAGCACCAGCTATTTTTAGCAGATACATTAGAGATGCTATTAGATTCATGAACTTAGATTACATTTTTTTAAGTAAAAAAAATTCAAACTAGCCAATAATATCTGCATCTTTTTTTAATAATCATTTTCACATAGCTGGAGTTGCATTTGCCGCAGGGATGTTTTGTGATCACGAAGCAATGGACAGTGATGCCAGAAACTGAAGGGAAAACTGATTGTAATATCACAAGCTGTAAAGAATTTAGGTTTTGAACAGCTCTGTAATAATGCATTCCACATTTTCTGTGTGGGTTGATGTTTGTGCTAAAACCTTTCACTTTTTTTTGAGCATTTTAATGGATTTACAGCAATTACTCAACTATTTACAAGGAACAAAATGTGACCCCCATTAATCATAACTAATCAAATTCAGTATGTTCAGTCATAAAATTTTCAGTCACTGTTTTCACTACTTTCATCTTGATTCATATTTTCCAAGTTAGTCATAATTCATAAATTAATATTTATGGCTACCACGTGCTGGTATCTGAGAGCTTTTTCTTTTTTAATAGACATTTAGTTTAACTGGTATGTAGCCTGGAGAGATGACCCACTCTAAGCTAGAATTGCTACCTTTCTGGGAAATTAACGCTCATGCAAATTGCAGAACTGACAGCTCCTGGAGATTATCCTTATAAAGGACTCCTGGAGTCCTTTACCTATAGGAGAGGGAAGAACAGTAGAGAAGAGGGAGCTTGTGCTGTGTCTTGCCAGTGTACCTCAGCCCTGCTTTGCAGGGTTGAGGGAAACACAGCCTTCAGGCTATTCAACTTAGTCACCTCAAACTCCTGCTATATAGCAGGTAACATGGTGCAGTTTTTTAACTTTTTTAGGTCGTTTGGTAGAGGACAACAGAGCACTCACTCCTGATGCATTCCTCTGTAGAAATTGTTAAGTTAAAGTAGGAGCTTTAAATGCAACAAGTGAACTGATTGCTGATGGTTGGCTCCACTGGTGATTCGAGACCTGTGCAGTACTAAACAATGGAGACATGCTGTGTTCTGGTGTGCACTTGAAGAAAAGCCATTAAGAGATGAAATGTCAGCATTAACCCCATGCACCTGTAATAAATGTAAGCTTTGTAATTAGTAGCAGGCTACAGAGGGCTACAGATACACTAAGATTAATTTTCACCCTGGTATACCCAAAGTTCTTCTATAACATAAGGCAAACAGTTAAAGTTGTGAGGAGAGACTATCAAGTTTTAGCATGTCTGGCTTGATGACAGAGCTAGACTCTAAGGTCCTAATGGTAGCAACTGTCTTTCCATACTTTTTTCTGGAGCTTACCCCATGTGATGAGTGCAGAACAGGTGTAAAATTATGTGTATATATATTCTACTCAAAAGAGCTAGAGGTACAAGAAATGCCATCACTGAACATCAGCGTTCAAAAAATTCACATGGTGAGAAACTTCTGCCTACCTGTTTCAGGCTTCCCTGCTGCCTGTGAAAGGCAGGTGGCTCTAGGTTCATATAAAGAAGCCTCAGACAAGGGTAACTGACTGGAGCACACTTTAGGCAAAAAGGCATTTCAAAAGGTATCATAAAGCACGTCTAGACTGGAATTTGTAGTTGAAAGAAAAAACTTATCCTTTGGGTTGAAAAGTGACCCATGGCTTTAGGCACTAGTGATGTTTGACAAATGATGTGGGCTTCTCTCCCTCTGATGTGGGAGGCAATTTGTTTCCAGTGTAAATCTGGACTATAGACTATTTGCCTTATTGTGTTTGTAGCAAAGGTAGCATAGCCTAATGCAACAGAGAAAAGAGGGAGCTTTTGAAAATGTCGTCCTTGTGTTTATTTGTAGAAATAATCTGAAATAACAATACAACTCCAAACTTGAAACTTTTCTTGCATTTATTAATATACAACTTATTTTTTCACCTATTTCATGAACTAATTGTGTTTTTGTGGAATACATATTAGTATGATCTTTGGCATGTTGTAAATGTGGCATTGCTATCGCATATGAACTGTTTTGGTCAAGACCCATGTTAACTGCCCCATCAATTACACTTCTAAATGCCTGTCAAATCTTAAACATGCAGTTCTGGGCCTATTAGGGTTTTTCCTTTTTTTAGGCAAAGATGTTTTTGTTTTCACTCACTACTTTTGATCTCCTTATAATTCTGGAAATTTTCTTGCTTGGATTTCATTTTTGAGAGTTTTGAGTTTTTGGGTTTTTTTATGAAAGAAATATTCTTGTATGGGAAGCAAAAAGAGCATTGTGAAATCCAAAACTTCTTGGGATACTGAAAGAGTCAGGGTATTTAGTATTCCTTATGGTTGGGTTAGTATTGTGAAAGTAGCATTTAATGTATTAGGTAGAGTAGCAAAGTTGCAAAGATAATTGCTATTATATCTTATTCTGTATGTTAAAAAACATGCTTACTGTCCTGTGCAGTATGTCTGTTAGCAATTGTTACCATGGCCAGGTAAATTATATTTGCATATAATTTCCCTGTATTGTTTTTGCACAGAACTTTTTCTGAGCACCTAAGACAAAATATCTGTGCCACTTCAGAACATGCAGGTACTTAATTCTGTATGCTCAGTAGGCTAAACATTATTGAAATTAATGTGGTGGAACACAGCTGGAGTTAAATGAACTATTGTTCTCACAGGGTAGGCTAGATTAAAAACCATGAAAAGGAAAAAAGTTTAAAATACTATGTTTTTTAATGGCTCGAACTACAATCCTATCTCAAGACAAGCAGCTGGCAAACATATGACATTTTTTACCCCCACAGATCTTATAAAAATGAATTTCACATTCATCCAGGCATGTCTTTCTAAGGGTGCCTGCTGGCACATCATTCCTGAAGGAAGCAGTCCATCTGGGAGGGGTGTTAGAGGGTTGGCAAGGCACCAGTCCTACTGCAGAGACGGCGCACAGTGACTAGGAGCAGGGCACCCTCAGGGAAAGCTCAAAGCTTTTCCCAAGCCTCGAATGGAATGCCTTGGTCTGCAATCAGGAACCTGATGAGGGTTCTCTGCAGCATTGTTAATGTTCTTTCCCTCCTAGATAAGCTACCAGTAGATGGAAAGAGCCCAGTGCTTCCTTAGTACTCACTGATACTGCAGGATTGTGCAACTATATGAGAACCTCATGTAGTCCTGAGAGCCTCTGTGTAACATTGTTTGGCTTATACATACTTTATTATGTTTGGCTGTTGGTGAGAGTCAGATGAAAATTATTTCCAGATTACAATAAAGGAACTTCAAACATAATAAGTGTCGTTAGATCATTGACCATAGTAAAATAAAATTTTAAAAGGCTATACATCAAGATCCAGTGGAAACTGTTTAAGAAAATAAGAAAAAAAGTGTAGTGTAGTATTATTGGCCTAAAGATAGTGCTGAACCTTGAGAAAAGATTTGTGCCACATTTCTTACGACACTAACATCACGGAGGATATAAACCAGTCATTGGCACTCTCTCAAGAAACACATCACTGTAATTCATTATAACAATACCACTGTGATATTTGTTCATAATATTTATGAAAGCTAGGCTATGAAAACAGTATGTGCTGACTGTCAGTGGTGATGTATCATTCTTTAAAAGAGAATATACATGACAAAATGTTTTAAATTAACTCTAAAAATATACTGGCAAGTTAAAACAACTTGGCTGGTTGTGCACTTCATGCTAGGAGGGGCTTCCCAGGATATGCTTCTGGATGACCTTTTTGAGGACATATATCAAATAGTCATGTATTTATTATGGTCCCAGTCAGTCTTCAATAGCAATGATGAATGTTGTGTAGTGTACATAGCCATTAAAGCTCTGGGTAATACTCTACTCGGTTTCCAGTTGCTGTCTTTTCTAAGGAAAACAGAGCAGCCTGTGTCATATCAACCCAATAAACCCAACTTTTACCCACAAAGTGTTCCCAGTGGCATAAAGCTTTATCTGACCTGGCAGGGGTACAGATGCCAGGAGCCCTGGAAGAAGGCTTCTGCTCTGCTTCCACAGTTGTGTCTGTGCCCAACAGAAGCCAGGGGAGCAGACTGGCTCTTGCGAGCTGGGAGGCTTTATAAGCCCTCACATACCATGCTGGGATTCACTGCAGTTCTGACGTCAGTGTGAATCTGGATTTCTGGGTACTGAATAAGGAAGCACACTTCTTCTACAGCTGAATGGTCCTGATGACATGCATTTTTTTCCATCTTCATTAGCATTGTGGGGAACATAAGTAGCATGAAGGTTCTGACATTTGTTGCAACCAGACATGGCCTCAGTCCAGCTCCTGATGAGAGGAGATCAGTGCTGGGTAAGCTCAAGCACAAGAGTAGGCTGCATCTTGAAGGTGGTGAAGCTAAGCACCAGTGGCAGGCAGAACACAGTGTAGTTTCTCACTTCACAAAAGTGAGAGATTTGGGGTTTGGAATGTAGTTTACTAGGAAGAGAAGTGGAAACCCAAGTCTCTGGCTTTTCCCTGTCTCTCCAGGAAACCCTCCTATTCTGTCCACTCGAGTTCATTTCTATGCAATCACTTGATTACTTGCTGTGTTGGGGTGAAAAGGGAGAGGTAAAAAGCAAAAGGGAAGGGATTTGCCTCTAAACATCATGCACAAAGGCTCCAAATAGAATTCAAGCTTGTGACTGGCAAAAAAAAAAAAAAAAAGAAGAAGAAGAAAAAAAAGTAGGCAAAACTTGATTTCCTGGATTCACTATCCTTTGCATGAATGCTTAGATTTGAGAACACCAAATACCATCACTGCAGGAAGCCCCAGATTTGAATTGTGTGCATCCACAGCTATTTATGAATCATCCATTTTTACTTTGCCACTTCCATCTAAGGTAGTTGGCTCAGTTTAATAATGAAATAGCCTCTCCAGAAGTGCTCTCAGATGAGCCTATTGTTCTAAAAAATAAAAATAATTAAAAAAAAAAAAAATCAGTTGAGTTTTCTGAAAGACTTTTTAAAACAGAAATTTCTTAGAAAATATGAGGTAGATGCCCCACTGGACTTCATGCACTGTAGTCAGGGTTTACAGGTTAAAAATATAAGAATGGAAAGAGGCAATAAATTACAGAGATTAAATTTTTAAAAAGTAGGAAAAGCACATAAAAGACTGGATAACAGGACGGGAAATATTAAAATTGGAGCAGAGATGCATATGTAGTGCTTTGTGCAAAAGAATACATTCTATCTTGTACCTTTAGCGTTTTCTCTATCACTCTCCCTCCTCCTGTCTTTATTTTATTTATAATTACCTATTATTTATGTTATCAATTTCATCTCATGGGCTTTGGGACTCTGAAGGTGTAATCATTTTTTGCTGCTTTTTTCCAGTTTAATTAAATATCATTATTACTCATTTCCTTAAATTGACATAACTCATCAGTGTGAAAATGTCCTGTTCTCTTTTGCTACCAAGAGTTGTTTATTCAGAAACAATAATAGGTATTAAGAATCAATGTTTGGGTGTGTGCATTTTAATTACACTAAGGATGACAAGTTTATGCTGGGATTGCATCTATGCCAAAGGTTACATCAGTGATTTTACCTGATAATTTAGATACATGGTTGCAAGCACAAGTAACTGTCCACATGTATAATGAAGTTTCTCCTGCAACATGAGAATCAAGGCTAAGGTGAAGCAGGCCAGGAGCCAGGGCTGTATCCTTCCCGTTATCTTGGTCTGGAGGAAATACATGGTATTGCTCCAGATCAGGGAAGTAAGAAGCTGAAGACTCACCCCTATTAGAAGTAGGGAATTGTTAGCAATCCTTTTCATTTGAAATTGTCAGTGGCCTGGAAAGAAAAATTTAATGTGGAAACCAGTACCTGTTTGGAAGCCATTTGGTGTTCCAATTTGTGCTTTAATCCAGAAGATTTAGTAATATGTTTAAGTTCGTGTAAAAAGTCAGAGAAGAATTTAGAAGCAGGATGTAGATTAAAAAAGAAAATAGTGAGTATCTTTATCTGGCCCAATAAATAGTTGCTTAATTTTGTATACAAGTCAGATGAAAATTCATATATTAGATGGTATATAGATAAAGAATATGGAAAGCAACAAATTAGATGGGGAAAAAACCTGTGAACATGTTTCTCAAACACACTGTGAACACCCTCCAGCTGATTTTATAAGATCATCTATACTTGTTTACAAAAATCTGAAAGAACATCCACTAAGATTTTTGGTATAATCCAGTCTGAATTTTAACTCCACTCTCAGTTTTAAGCTCTAGAGTAACTCTGATCTGTTCCTAAGCGTTGTTTTCTCAGTCCATTTCTAAAAGTGATCTCAATGTTATAAGCATTTTCTTTTTCACAAAGCTAACGGACAAGGATTTTTTTTAATGCAAGTATTATATGAATAGCTGAGGCTGTGAAAAGTGTCTGTGTCAGCTGTGTTCAGTGTTGAAAAACAATGGATGTTGTTATTTATTCTGAGTATCAGCAATTGTTTGGACCAACAAATACTTATTAAAAGAAATAAAAAAGGGGAGCAGGCGAAGCAGGATTTTACTGTCAAACAGCATACATAGCTCTGATCCACTAGAACATTTAGTCATACAGAAATAGCAAGTTTCCTGGGGACTGTGCTGTAAGCCATATTATTCTGGGAATCTTTTGATCTGCAGGAACTGATTACTTCATTTTCCAAGTCAGAGGGAAGTTTACTTTGTGAATAGTAAATGTTACTTCTGAGCTTCATGTTTTCAAATCAGTTCCCATATCTTTGATCAGTCTTGAACTGTGTAGATAGACAAAAAAGCAAGTTCTGTATATTTCTTCACACCCATCCATGCTCTTCATGGATGTTCTTTTCTTTCCTTTCTAATCTCTACAATAACTTATAATGTTTCTTCTTTAAATCCTCTACTTTCTTAAATGGCAAATCATATTTCCATGACCTCTTCTGTATTAAGTGCAAAGAAAAGAAACATTTTCCAGCCAAATGAGTGCTCTCTCTCAAGCTGAATTCTAATAAATGCCTACAGTTTATAATTGATACAACCAAGATGGTCTCAAGGAATTTAAACCAATCTAGAATTTAATAGCAATCAACAGAATCGAGACAAAGTGAAACTGTTACACTGAACTTATCAAAAAGCAGGGTTTAAATTGATGCTGCATATTATTCATTTTGACAGCTGCAAATTCACATTAAAGATAGCAGAGACCAAAAGACAACAACTAGAAGAGGAAATACTCATTTTTTACATACAGAAAAACAACTCTGAAGTTAAGCTGTTTAGTTAAAATAATTAAATACCAAGGTACCTTTGATCCACAGAATCATAGAGTAGCTAGATTTGGAAGGGACATGAAAGATCATCTAGATCGAACCTCCCTGCATTGGTAGGGATGCCCAAAACATTTTTATAAATTCAGTCTTACTTACCTATAACCCTGGTATGATAGGAAATTGTCTCTGGAACGGATGTGTAGCAGACATAATTCAACAGCAACCCTACTCAAAGACAAAATGAACCTTTTTTTTTTTTTTTTTAAGTAGAATGGCATGGAAGAGTTGCATCATTAAAGCATGTGTCCTCATCATGCCATGCTGCTTGTGTTAGAAGAATGGGGAGTGAAGAAATCCAAAATCCGTTCCTAACTACACTATTGCTTGATGTATGTTTTGAGACAAGTCACGTCATTTCTTATGCTTCACTATAGAAAGGGAATAATGCTGTCTGCTTTCAGTGGGGGTGTGCTGATAGGAAAAGAATATTGTAAATAATTCCTTCTTATAGGAATTGTATCTCAGCACTTGGGAAGGTTGAAGTAATACAGCTCTAAGAATGCTTTGTAAAATTATTTGAAGTTATTCACATGGAAAAAACATGGAAACTATGTAAATGCAAATTACTATATAATTTAGGAATTCATAAGTAGGGGTATCTAAAGTTTTGCTTTGCAGTCATTTCAGTTTCCTATACAAGATTGAAGTTATTTCTAGCAATTGTCACTTTAGGGAGGTTCCTATGCATGGGAAGACTAAACAGACATGTTACACTCACTAATTTAACAAAATAGCAATTATTTTTACACCATCATATCTATCTTTAATGGAAATCTATTGGATGCAAGTACAGTGCCCTGTAACAATTGAAGAGAGGGTAGGGTTACCAACTTTCTAAAAACCTTGAGCAAATCATAGCTTAACAACTTGGTGAGGCAGGGAAGGATCATTCTGATGATAACATGCTTCTAATGTTTTGTTTCATTACTATGATACTTGATTCCTAAGGTACAGTGTGGATGAAAAGTCTTAAGACTTTATTTTCTCTCTGTAGTGTATTGAACAACCTCTTAACTGATATCTTAATCAACTAGCATTGTTGCTCTAGATTCAATCTGATGTCTGTTCCACTTAGCAAGTGTCAAAATGTTTTATAGAGAGCAGGAAGGAGGGGGTGAGTACCTCGAAACCTATGGAGCTCATTCTTTCACTTGCGACTATTTATAGGTACCGTTACTGTTGCTGGTGTCCGTGTTTGCAAATGCCAAATAAGTGATTTTTGAGTTGGTTTATTACAAAGTTACAGAAGTAGTGAATTTAAGTACTCAAATATTACACTATGCTTAGCAAGTCCTAGAGCACCCCTAAGTCCTGCACAGTCAGACATGTGGGCAGTTCACAGGGATGGTCCTGCATGGCTATAAAGCTGAGACTAAATTCCTCAGACTAGCATCTTCACATGGGATTGGGAAATAGCATCAGCAGATACAACCGCCAGAGTTGGCGCAAGTACATAGTGCCATGAATAAGCCAAACCACTTCAAAAATTAATGAGCTGTATGAGTTTAGGACTACTAAGATTTATAGGCTAATGGATGACCATCAGAAGGAGAAAATAATGTATGAAAACAAACACTAGGGAAATTTAGAGCCCTTCTGTCTCTCCTGGCTTACACTGATGTAAATCAGGATTAGCTGCACTGGAGTGACTTAACTTATAATAATATAAGTAGGAAAAGAATGGGTAATTTATGCTCACTTTGTACTACCACACAGATAGAATTAAGTGGTCTTTTTGGAAATGAGAAATGGGTTTTTTCTGAGCTGTTTTGCAGGGAATTAAGAATGGCAACCAGATGCTTCATTCAATACAGATTTTTAGATGGGAAAGAAACAAACCTTGGGAGACTTTTACAGTATTTGTCAAGAGCATGTGCTATGCATTTGCCCGCTATAAGTCTGTGAAATTTATATACACTGTGGACTATATTAATTTTCAAATAAACATAAAATATACACAACAAGAAATTCTGATAACTTCCTATAAACACCCTAAGATAGGGTGTTTTTTTCTATATTCAGCTAAAAATGTAATAAATCTACAGCACAGCACAAGAACTTTGCTGCTTATCTGTGGCCATTCACTATATCTTTGTCTGTTTATGGAACTACTGCTGTGTCAATCTAAAAAGGAGCCCAACTGTTCACGCTGGATAAAGCCTCTATCTCTAGAGCCTTGTTCTGAGACCTGATCCATCCATTCAGAGCAAGGAAGAGGTACCAAGTTATGGAAGGCCTTCCCCTCTTCCAACACCAGTTTGTAAAACAAAAACACACCAAACAAAAATGTTTCATTAAAAGAAAATGAACTAGCTGAGATCATACCTAGTGAAGTAGGAAAAAGGGATGCATCAACAGAGAGAAGCCTTTTGTTTAAAAGTACTCTGCTGAATTGCTTTTTAGTGCATAAAAAACTGCATTTTGTTTTTCTCTTCCACTGATGGGCAGTTATTCCTGCAAGTAAGTGTACTAGTTTGAGGGATGCTGCTCTCACAAATACAAATAAACTGTCTGATAGATTATGCAACACAGAGCTAAGTTAACAAGATTCTAGAGTAGCCAAAGTTTCTGATTAATTTGGACACAACATTTACCTCCAAATTTTATTTTAGTTTTTCATCTGTTTTCTAGGCCAGCAAGCTAAAAATACTCTCTCTTGGAATGCATATGCAACAGTCAATTCTCAGTAAATCCCAGGATGTATGTAAAATTAGGGAATTTGTCTTAGAAAGAAGTATTATTTTACAGCTTGACAAAGAGTGTCCTGGTGTGTGATTAATGTCTGTTACTCAGGTAACTGTGACTCTCTAATGCTGAGCATGCTTTATTCTTCTTCTTCCTTAATACAGCAGTGTGTTTTGGAAACACATCATCCTTTTGAGTTCAGGAACACAGCAAAAGTGATTGTCAGAATCTCTCTGTTTATGTCTCTCAGTTATCACAGAATTAGGGCACAGATGCTTGATGAACTTTGGCTTTTATCAACCAAATAAATGCCTTGGGCAGCTGTTGTGCTTTTTTTGTCCTGAGTTGTACATTGTCTTCTGCTCCAGCACAGCTCTTTTGGGTAGCCCCATCCCTGTAACAACTTGCACTTTCACCTGTCAGGTGAGATCATCCAAGCATCACTCAGCATTATTGGATATTTTGTAATCATTGCAATTTCATTTTGAAAAGTTCCTAGTGATCCAGTCACACAGCTACCACCACCACAGGCTTTGAAACTATGCAAACACATAGCTAGAAGGCAGCTCAGGGTGCAGGGACCCTATAGTGGGTATGTGCAGAGAGAAATGAAGGAAATGGCAAGGACCAGTTAAGGAGAGACACTGCGATGCCTGCTTTACCTCAGGCCTTGCAGTGTCTATGTCTATTCAGTGAAAGTGGAGACGTTTAGTTATCCAAAGGTAGTTCTCCACTGGTACTGCTCATTACGTCCCATCAGCAGTGGCAAAAGCTTTCTTTTCCTCCCATTCAGGAACCCTTCTCTTCCCCTTGCCTCTCAATCTTGGCAAGTCTGTCTCCACCACTACCATGGATGCTGTGGTGGAAGACTTCTCTGAGCTTCTCTGCTATGGAGGAAGTGGAAGGCAGAGCTGTAGGCAAAGCACAGCATCAGCAGGCTGGGTTTTATGGCTTCAAATCTTAGAGGTAAAGAGATATATGACTTTCCTGGGAGGGCAGGCAGCAACTAACCTCTGATAGAGATGCTGGTAGAATGGAGATGGGGTGGTTTAAAGAGCAACTTTATCCACTAGCCTGTCCTGAGATAGCACACTAATTGGTCTGGGTAACCCCCCCACCCCAAATACACAGACCTTTGTTGCTTCATCATATAGTGGAGTGGTTTCAATTGTGTCAGGAGAAGATAAATAAGAGCAAGCTAATATGCTCCCTTGCCTCTACTTAGAGGGGTAGAATTGGGAGGCTAACCTGAAAATCAGCAGTTCTCAAAAGGAGTTCTGTTTTGGTGTTCAAGCCTGTAGTTAAATGTGTAATTTAACTGTAAAAAGTATGCTTTAAAAAACAAACAAAACCATGTTCTTCAGGGCATAAATTATGCACTTCAAACAATGTTAAGAAGCTGAGCTAAGCCAGGAAATCCTAAGTATTAAGGGAAACAATTTATATCATTCTGCTTTTATGTATTCCAGTTTTTTTTAGATTTGGGGCTAAAAGAAGACTTTTCTTGTCAGTTGTTTTAACACAGCTTAAATATTGATTTTTTTCTTTCATGTTATTGTTAAGTATGTGACAAACTATTAATCCTTTAGTGAAGATATTGATATTCTCAAAGATGTTCCCTAATCTTTTTCAAATATTGATTTAATATTATTATGGCATAGTCAAATATTGTATTACTCTTTTTCTAAATTAACATTTTTTCAGGATATATTTAGGAAGGAAATGTGTGTTTATTGATTGTATGAGTGAAATTACTTTAATTAAGGAAACAGGCCTACTGCCAAAAGTGGCATACATGACTATTAGTGCAGGCTGCTTCCTACAACAGCCCAAAAAGGCATCATCAAAAGCAGATGCCTCAATTAGTTGCAAAGTACATCCTGGCCAGACAGATTCTTCAGACACTTGACCATTTGTAGGTTAGATTCTCTTTCCTTTGAAAACAAGCTGCATCACAGTAATACAGGTTTTCTACCATCATTTAAGATTTTTCAGTATTAAATTAACAATATCCTTCAGTGAAGCTTGATTTTCTTGTCAGGAGATGCCCCTGTCAGCTTTCAGTACACTTGTTTAGATTAGTGCTTGTAGTAGAGGATACGAGATGCCTAAGAAATGTCAGAAGTTTCACCTTTTTGCCTGAAAACACAGGCAAAAAAAGTGATGATAGTAGTGGCTACTGAAAAGCAAACAGGCTGTTGTGCTTTGCTTTATTTTATAGCAGCATTTCAGTATTCTGACTTGCTTTCACAGCTTTTAGCCTCAGAATTTGTTAGAAATCACTGTGGATTCCCATTGCTGTTGATACAATGAAGAGGAAATCCTCCAAACCAGGCAGGAATCTACCTGAAAGTTTAGTAAATTTCCATAGGAACTTGATTTTATTTTTTATATATTGTGTAGCTGAGAAGGTAATGTATTTTCTGAATCCAAGCTTTGTATTTAATGGGGTAATACACTCAGTGAATCTTCTTCTGATGCATGAGAATAAAAAAATACTCAAAATGTAGAATGTCTTTTCTCCACTCAAACTGGAAATGGTTAAAAAATACAGTCTCTAAACCAAATCCTATAGCTGATAGTCTTAAAAATCTGGAGGTGGGACTTAAATGGGAGAATCCCACTACAGCAAGGGAATTATAAAATGAGCCATGGAAGCAGTGATTATTGATCTGGGGATGTCCTGGCAGCAGGGGTTGCCTGGATCTGTCTAGGTGTGCCTAATGTGACAGCTAAGTCCCAGGAAGATTCGTGGCATCACTGGGGCTGTGGCATGGGCTGGAACCAGGATGCAGAGACTTTCACTGTGTCCATTGTAGAGAACCAAGCTTAGCTGTGATGCTGGCAATTTGGGCTGTAGTGTGGTCATCCCTGCTCTGCCCTTGGTGAAACATTGGCAGCTGACTTGTACCTGCATTGAGGCACGTACTTGGGTGTGAACTGTATGAATGGGATAGTGATTGTTAAGGAGAGTGTATAAGATGAATTGTTTGTACCCCAGCCACAGGAGAGCACTTACGGGGCAAGGAGCCTTCCTTGCCAACAGACCATGAGAGTGCATCTGCCTTTGTAGCAAGAAGGGAGTCTAGGGACATAAGCAAACAATACATGTGACAGGAAATATGGGAGGGGCTGTAGCTCTGTCTTTCAGCGCTGATGGGTTCTAAGCATCTTTATGTTACACTGCAGGGTATTCCTCAGCACTGTCATATCTGAGCCTAAGCCTAAGGTGACTAGCCTGGGCACCTGAGATGTTTTCTAAGCCACTGACCTGACTGCAGCAGCCATATGTAAGCCTTCCAGATTCAGGTTTCCTGCTTTACCTCCAGCATGAGGAAATGCAGCCACATACCTTATGCATGATAGATGTGGCTATACCAGCAGAAGACATTTCAGCATAGAGTGCTCAGTTGCATGCCATGGGAAATATAAGAACATTTCTTCCCATGTTCAAAATGGAAAACAGGAGTGTGTTACTTCTGGCCTTTTTAACAAACAGAAATAGGATATTCCTCATTGTGGCAAGATAGAGTGTGAATAGCCATGGTAAATACTGAACTATCAGGACTTTAAAACTTACACTGCTCATTTTTAAACTATTTTAAGCAGTGGGTAGATGCTCTTAAAGGATCAGCAGTTCAGTTTCATCTCCTGAGCTCTGCCCTTTGGGGTTCTTCGTGTGACTGAAAATACACTGCTGAAGTGTTGACCTCCTCTGCACTTGCAAGCACCCTCTTTCTGAAGCCATGAAGTTACTGTATCCTCTGTGCATCCTGGCAGAGGATAATGGTTTCAGCACTACTTATGGTATGACTTACATAATTGTTATTGCCTCATTTTTGTAGTCACTCTATGTAAACGCTAATAAAATCTTCAAATCATTCTATATAATTACAATGTATACATATTATAGTTGTAAATATTGTGATTTGATATCTTACCACATAATGTTTGCTTGCACACTTACATGCACAGAGAGGTCCCTTCTATTGCGAAGTGTCCAGATATCAGAAGGACGCCAGTAGCCAGTATTTATTAATGATTTGACATATGTTTGCTAAACATATTCATAAATCTTGAAGAAAAACTGCATGAGGGGTCATCAAAGCAATACATACAACTAGCAGCTGCTTTGGGTTAACTTGTTTTAAAGCCTTAAAACCCTATTGGGATGTGAGTGCTGCAGTACAGTGAGTAACCAGTAAGGGGAACCCTTTTTGCAGTAAACCTTCAACTTTTACTGCTTTGATGGAGAGTGTGGTCATAAAGATAATGTGACATTTTGGTTCCAAAAAAAATTGTTTAATCAGAAGGCGAACAGAGATAAGCAGTTGAAAATGAAATCTGAATTACAATTTCAAATCTACTTTTTTTTTTTACATTTCTCAATAAGATTGAATAGGAAATGTGAATGAACCTGCATAATGCAGGCATTAACCCTTACAGTGTGCTGAAGAAAGGAGAAAAGCTGATTTTTTTTATGACAAGCTATAAAGCAATATGAATCAAACCACCCCAGAAAAGTGGCTGTCATCAAGCATTGTTTTAATAAAAACAAGAAATTATTTACTGCTTGAAATTATGTCATTGAGTAAAATTTCATCTGTGGCTGAGACTTCTCTCTCCAAAAGTACCATTTTGCAACTTTGCTACCATTCTAAATATTCTCAAAAGTTGTAGTTTTCAATAAGCATAAAGATAAATCTTAATACTGTAAATGTTGTACAGAAACTCTTGAAACTAATTAATCTGTGTTGCTGTGTAATAGATGTCATGTCAGGAAAAAATCACTGCAGTCTTTAACTGTTACAGTAAGTGTATTTTGATATTGCCTGGATAGAGAAATAGGTTTTATTGGGGTGAATAAAATTTAACATTCACTAGAATAAATAATTTAACTATAGATTTTCCTGTATGAAATCAGAAATTCTGGAACTGGCATGATGGATAGGTCTGGGGCAACTCCTGTCTCTGTCCAGTGCACCTATTTTCATTACATTTAAACTGGAAAAACATATTCTATCTAGTAAGGTTTACTTATTCACTGCTAAATACCTGGTAAATAACTTTATGAAACCACTGAATGCACTGATGCAATGCCACCTATAAAATCTGTAAGTAAATACTACTGTAAATCTAATCCAAAGTTTCTGCCATAGTTTCTCAAATGGCCTTCCCTCTAGACTGCTAATTAGCCTTTCTCTAACTTTGAATACTCCATAAATGCACTATGCTGATCGATAGTGCTTCAAGATTAATAATTTACCACACTGCTGGAATTTTCCTCTACATGTAATCACAGCCCCAGCTCTTTCTAAATTGTTCTTCCTCTAGGAAGAAAGAGGAGGAACATCATTTTATTACTTTTTCCCTATGTTGTTTAGTCTTCCATTTGGTTTGTGTACAAATATTTGAAAAAATTTCTCTTGGATACTTCTGAAAATTCCCATGGTTTATATGGCTATGGTCATGTAGTTCCATTTCATGGAAGTGTGCTGCTGCTTCCAATTGGAGGTGGTCTAGCACATTTTATGTTTTATTCATACACACAGTATGTATGTGAAGTGCTCCAGAGTGTCTGTACTCTGCTGGGAACTGGAAGTCTGGCTTTCATATAGGGCCTCCCTGGGCTATCCTACTCTGATCCACAAATAAGGTGGATGTGCTGCAGCTCTGCCTGGGTGGCCAGCAGCTTGTCAGAAGAAAAGTCCTTCCAGTAGGCAAATTATTCAGAGTGTAGTGAAGTGCCAAGATTCACACAGGCATTTCTGAAGTAGTCTATGATTCTTATCACAATCAGAAATCACTACAGAATTATCAAATTATTTAAAGTCATTCTGTTCTCATAAAGCAACAGGTGCTCCCTAGGTGGGATAGTGCAACCAAATTTTCACACTGCTCATGAATTGCTTTCTAAAAACATCTGTCTTTCATGGGAATATCTTTGTAACGGCATATAAGCACTTTTCTATAAAATGATTCCCAAAAAAACTTAGATTCAGGCCAATATCTGCTTTGTAATTATGAGATCTTGTCATAAGTAAAAAGCCAGACCTCTGAAAGACTCTACAGTTAACTTACATAGAATTATGGAATGCTAGGGTTTGGAAGGGATCTCTGTAGATCACCAAGTCCAACTTCCCTGCCAAAGCAAGATCACCTGGGGCAGGCCACACAGGAACACATCCAGGCAGGTTCCAGAGAATGAGACTCCACAACCTCTCTGGGTAGCTGGTTCCAGTGCTCTGTCATCCTCACAGTAAAGAAGTTTTTCCTCATGTTGAGGTGGAACTTCCTATGTTCTAGCTTGTCCCCATTGTTCCTTGCCCTATTAGAAGGCACCACAGAAAAGAAGCTGGCCCCTTTCTCTTGACACCTGCCCCCCAGATGCTTATAGACATTAATAAGATCCCCTCTCAGCCTTCTCTTCTCAAGAGTAAACAGCCCCAGTTCTCTCAAGCCTTTCTATGGGAGGAGGAATAAAAAAACTACATTCCCATTGCATTTGGATGTAGCATATAGTGCCTGTCATTTAACTCATCTGTGTAGTCCCCCTTCTGTGGGGAAGAGCTGAGGATCTGCAGTTCATTCCTGTTGCAATTCATACTGCTCAAATCTTATACAACCATTCTGTTCTCCAGGTGTTGCTGAAATGTCCCTAAAAGAAACTGCCTTTTCCCAAGACAATATGAATCTTCAGGGTTTTGGTGACAAGCTTGCATTTATTTTGCTTGTGCCACTTCTCTGTTTCATGAATGACAAACCAGTGTATAGTACCAAGCACACCAATCAAATACCTAACATCAAGCAAACCTTCCTTAGAGTATGCTTTGCAATTTTTAATTATTTACATATGATAGATGAAAGTGTATAGTCTCTTAAGCAGTGTTCAAAATATATACATATTTAATTTGCATTAATATTTTATCTTCAAGGGCAACCTCTTCAAAGCACAAAAACAGTCATTCTGATTTGCAGGAAGTCTGACCCACCTGATAAGAGACTGGCTATGTGAATATGGAGAGAGCAGTGGATGTTGTTTACCTTGACTTTAGTAAGGCCAGTGTCAAAGTCTCCTGTAGTATCCTTGTAAGTAAAAAGGTATATTTGCCCTCAATAAGTGGATGTTAAGGCAAGAGGAAAACTGACTGGTGAACCAGCCTCAAAGTGGTGTCTTCAGAGGTGCAAAGTCCAGCTAGTAGCTGGTTCTTTGTGGTATTCCTCAGAAAGCTGACACTGGGGCCAGAATATTCAACATCTTTATTAACAGACCAGATGATGGGATGGAGGGCATGATATACAAATTCATGCACAGCACTGAGTTGTGGGGAGGGGTCAATATGCTGGAGAGCAGGGATGCTATTCTGAAGGACCTTGATAGGCTGAGGCAATGGGCTTACAGTGACTTCACGGATTTCAGTGAAGACCATTGCAGTCTTCCAACTGGGACAAAATAATCCCATGCAACTGTGTAGACTGGATAATGGGAGCAGTGTCACAGAAAAAAAGACCTGAAGGTCTCAGTAGACAAGAAGCTGACAAGGAGATAACTGTGTTTTTGTGACAAATAATGCCAACAGCATACTGTACCATAATAGCAAGACTGTAACCATGTGGACAAGGGCACTGATTAGTCCCACAATATCTAGGGTATTTTGTCCAGTTTGGGGCTTTCTGGCACAAAAGGGATGTTGGCATTCTGGAATTAGTTGAGCGGAGGCCACCAAGATGGCCTCTAGAGCACCTGACATATCAGTAGAGGCTGAGAGAAGTGGTCTTTATTCAGCCTTAAGAAAAGAAATTGAGTAGGAATCTTATTGCTGTCTACAATAATCAGAGAGTGTAGAGAAGACAAACTCTTTTTAGAGGCATATAGTGATTATGACAAGAGGCAACAAATACAAGTTGCAACATGGGACATTTTTATCAGATGCGAGAAAAAGGAATTCACTGTGAGGATGGTTAAACACTGAAGTAGGGGCCCAGAGAGGTAAAGTCTTCATCCTTGGTGACAGCCAAAGCTTGACTGGACAAAGCCCTGAGCAGCCCCATCTAGTTGGACTTGTTTTGAGCACAAGGCTGGATCAGGTGACACCCCAAAAGTTCCCTCCAACCTCAACTGTTCTGTGATTCTATGATATTGCAACAAATTCCTTACTAAGTATTGACAGAATCAGTCAATATTACTCTGTTAGAGCCATTTACAAGGTGTTTTGTCAAAGATCTATCTGTCTCCACGCTATAGATTAATGATGTTTTCATTATCAGACTATCTTGTAGAGGAAGTAGCTATCTCTAAAATACAGTGTTATAGGCTAAGAACAGGCTTTAGCTGTTACATTAATTTTGCTAGAGACAGTGAGGATGAATTGGGCCCAAAATGTTTTTTCAGTCAAAGCAAAACAGGACTCCACAGCAAAAGCAATCTTACTGACATTGCCAACATAATCAGCATTCAAGACTTCATCTTAAAATATCTATTTGATAAAGTCTGGGTATTGTAGGCTGACATGTTATTTTATATGAGCTTTAAATTGTATCTGAGAGCTCTTTCTTTGTGCATTTGTACTGTATCCCTGTAGAGATGTTACAGCTGTGGTACATTGCAACACTTGTACATTTGTGTGTTGCAAAAGAGGCTGTTTACTAGTGGCTACATATTTCCAGTTAGCACAGTGTATTTCCAATTAGCATGGCATTTTTGTCTGTAGAAGGTGACTGGCTTCCCCAAAACTGTAGGTTTCAACCAGGAAAAAGAAGTATATTTAAAATGTAAGTTAACGGCTATCTGTTGGGGTAACAACATGCTGCCTTTGCGGCAAAGCAGGAGCACAGTTTCACCACAGTAATACCATATGTATCAGACTGCTGAGTAGGAAGTTCTCCCTCGTATTTACTGTGTCCCAATAGTAGGAACTAATAGGATTCGATAAAGCAAAAAGCCTGTGACAGAAAATGCAGTGATAGTTTCAGACACCTCTGTATCCACAAAGTAAGTTGGTTTTTTCCCCTCTTAATGTGAACTTTGTAATCTGCATAAGCAATAAATTCAAAAGATTACTTGGGTACAAGAACAGATGTAATATTTTTGTAATATGGCTGTACTAAGCCAGCTGTCCTTAAAAGTTTCTGGGTTTTCTACTAAAAATAGTCTATTGGTTTTTTGCAAAGGGAAAGTTTAGACCGTCTAATGATATCTTGACTTTTACAAGGTGTTAGAAAAAGCAGTTCATAGCATAATATTTCTACAAGTTCTCCCATGCAGTTGAGGCTTTTTTCCCTCCAAACACAGGAAGATCATACAAAAGACCTAAACTAGGTTAAAAAAAAGTATTTAAAGGGACAGTAGGCAGGATGGAGAGAATGCAAGACTGGTGTCAAGTCTCCCAGTTCTTGCAGACTTTCCAGGTAGGTGGGAGTGTTTCCTATCTAGAAATGTGTGAAAATATCTAAAGTGATCTGTAGGTTTTCTTTTCCTTATTGGTCCAGAAGCACCATAACAGGTTGCCTGGCTCATTCCAGGGTTGAATTGTGAAAGATTACTCATATATAATCGGTCTGGTCTTGGCTGTCATGAGTGTGTGCTGGTCTCCAGAAAGCCTGGCCTGGCAACCTTGAAGCTCAAAACCAGTGTAAGAGGAGTTTAGGCTATTTGCTGGGATTGACTTAAATGAATAATCAATTCTGATGTCTTTGCTGGTTGGACTCCCTGCAGGCTACATGAGGACAGAGAACTCCACAGAAAATAATGGGTAAATGGAATATATATCATAACTCACTGAATGCAAATTTTCTAGCACCTCCTCTTTAGAATTATCATGAAATATACTGTGTGATTTCTGCAACAGCAAGAACTACAGATTCAAGTGGTATTGGCCAGAAGGCATTTTCCCTCCTCCTTACTACAGCTGCTGTGGTTCAGTTTTGTGTACAACCAGTAGAATGAAGATTTAAGTGGAAGCATTTGGTTATCTCCTCGAATTCATTTTCATTTTCTGGATCTTTTTCCTAATGTGCATTTGCTATAATGGTTCCCTAGGCAGCTTACTCATGTGGGGTGACTTGAACACTGTGCATGGTTGTGAGTGACAGCTCAGCATCATAATTAATGGCATTGAAACAACATGGAGATTGGTGTAGATGCATCAGTGTACAAACTGACAACAGACTGGGGGGATGTATGGACTATATGGCTTTTGATATGGTAAGCTATAGTCTAGGATTTTCTAGTCAGTATTCCCCACAGTGGGATACAAGATGTGCATTCTCAGGAATGTATATTTTTGCAGCTGCATACCAAGGCTTTTCAGCGTAATGTGTTCTCTTTACAAAAAGAAAGAAGTATCAGAAATACACCCATGGCAGTCATCCTCAGGGCCAGAGTGAACAGACCCTACTAGAAGAACCTCAGGACACAGGGCAGTAATGGTGAACTCCCCCATCAGAGCTCATGGGAATTTAAAAGCACTTCCTTTTTGGTTTGGGTTTTATGGTGCTTTTTTTTATTATTGGGTCAGTAGTATGCAAAGGTTGTGTTGATGTTCTAGTAAGTAGTTGCCCACAGGAAAGCCATGTCTTTTTTAATGGCTTCTCTGCTGCCAAATGCTAATTACAGGCTGTAGATTTTTTGGTTTGGGTTTTATGGTGCTTTTTTTTATTATTGGGTCAGTAGTATGCAAAGGTTGTGTTGATGTTCTAGTAAGTAGTTGCCCACAGGAAAGCCATGTCTTTTTTTAATGGCTTCTCTGCTGCCAAATGCTAATTACAGGACTGTAGATGTAGTGTACATTGTTCCTTTCATCTTCAGGATATTCCAGCATTTGCAAAGTAGTGAGTTAGATATTGTGTTCATGGACAAAAGAATCAGCCACTGTGCACTCCCCAGACCTGGGAGCAGTCTGTGTTTTTGTGGAGCTGAAATGTTGATCAGGCCACAAAATAGTCCCATGTTTCAGTTCTGTCCAGAAGTCCTCTCTGGGTAAAATCCTGAAGTTGTTGCCCGCTCAACAAGAATTCACAGAGACCTGCCTGTGCGGCCTCCACTGGCACGTAGATGTTTCAGCCACGTGCATCCCCTCGCAGCATTCACTGCCTTTCACTCACGGGCTTTGCTGGGGGGAGACACAACATGGTGATCAATGGATGGAGCTGTGCATCTCCCTTCGTGTGGGAGCTGTGTTCCCGCTGGCCACAAGGCCTCGCTCAGCCTGCCTGCCCGCCCTGCCCTTTGTGCTGCCCCCCCTTCGGCAGCTGCGTCCCACCACTCCCCTGCCTCTGCTAGCAGCACTGCTAAATTGATCTGGCTCTGGAGCTCTGAAATACTAGCAAGGGACAGGGATGCTAGTCAGTTTGATTTCTGCTGCTGAGCTGACAGGAAAACAAAATGGAGGGGTGTGATGGGAGGAGGAGAGCACAGAAGGTGTAGGAGGAAGGATAACATGAAGCGTGAGATGGAGAAAAATCAGATAGCAGAATATAGGGAAGGAAATGCGAGAGATGGGGAGGCAGCAGAACAGCAGTAGTGGCAAGAAATGGGAGTGTGAATAAAAACTCCTCTGCTAATTGCACAGGAGGCATAGGGTGAAATTCAACAGGAAACAGTATAAGTGGCTTTGTGGCAAGAGTAAGGGGAATAATTAATGGAGATTTCTTGTGAAATAGGAAGAGGAAAGCTGACATGCTCAAAACAAAGCAAGGAAAATTGTGAGGTATGGCAATTTCACAGAGTTCAAGTTTTTCTTACAGATCTGTCAGCAAGGGCTATTTCATACTTGGCAACATCAGCAGTATCAAACCTGAGAGTTCAAAAATCACAATTCCAGCCCTCACCAGACAAAGCAATTTTCCTTAAAGTAATATATTTATGGTTGTCTTTATATGCTTTTTATGCCTTATATGCTTGAATTCTGCTCTCATGGGGTTAAAAAGATGTAAAATATTATGTGTTCATAATTAAATTATTGTCATTTGAGAACTGAAGATTTATAAATTCACTGCAACTGGTAACAAAATTGTATGAGTTGGTATTTCACTGGACTGTAATTAGAACTGACCATATTAGATTAGATGAGAATTTCTGTGGTCCAGGAGCATTTTATCATCTACATATTTGATGGCGTGCTGAAGTGGGTCTGTTTCCTGTTTACTCTGGTGATACAAGGGTAACTGACAGTGCCAGGGGACTTAGCAGCTCCTCTTCCTGAGGAGGAGTGGCAGTGGGCAACAGAAGACCATGAGTGGGGTAAAGGGATAATCACAGGACAATCATGTCCTGGATGGATAGTAATACTGCTTTCCTAATCTGTCTTTAAAGTGTGGTAAGGGAGTTGTGTATATACAGTGTTAATATGGTAACACTACAAAGATATTAATCTGCAATTCTATTTTGCTTTCATGACATCTCTTAATAACAGAGTGATTGTCCAACTCACCAAGGTTAAGTACCCTTGTGCTAGAACACTCCATCATCATCAGTATTAGGATCCCCTTATCCTGGAAATACTCCTCGAATATCAAGCTGAATGAGTAAAAAAACAAGTAAACCAAAGTTAAGGATGGTTTTTAATAGCAATTATTAATCTTTACTCACTGGCAAAACTTCAACTGAATATGTTTTTATTGGTAGCTATGTAAGTAAGGAGTAATGGTCCTAGCTACTAGTGTTACTGCATACTTGGGAGTATGTATGGTACTGCATACCATACAAAAAGATGCTTAGTTTGGAAAGCTCTCTCTTCCATAGATACAAAAGACTTTATCAATATAAATACTCTAGTAAAGGATCGCCTTTTTTTAACACTTGGACTAGATAATTTGCCATGGCAAATCTGATTTCTGGACAAGATAGAGACTGATTGGAGACAGAACTGTAAATAATGGCAGGAGTGAAAGTCCTTTTGAAACTTGTCTGCATCCTCTGCTATTTTTCTGAAATAGATACCTAGCAGCATGGACATTTAAAGGTAAAACACAGTGGAAACACCATCCAAAGTATACACTCTCCTACATGCACACTTCCTCAAGAGAGGAGAATGAAGCAAAGATGATGGATGTTAGTCTTGTCAGTTAATGTGCTACTCAATGGAGTTTAGATGCTATGGGGATGAAGGCAGCTTAAGAGCTTCTATAGAGTATGAAAGAATAATTCTATCACTGCCAAAGCATGTAACACCTGCTCACACAGGGGTTTTGACATTAGAAAGAAATTTTCTGCAAGGTCATAAAAAAGCTTCGTATTAGGGGAGCTCAGATATGATGACTAAAAATCATGATAAAATATCATTAAGTAGAAAATCATAATAAGAATTTACTATCATTATGAAAGTTAGGTAGAAAAATAGACCCATTAGTTTTCCTAAAATCAAGAAAGAAACAACATAGCTAAGATAAACTAGCTTTAATTAGTTAATAGAAGCCAACTTACAATTTATTTGTTGGTCCATTCCTTCTTTACTAATATTTATGGATTTGAGCCTGTGAGCTGATTTTTTAAATGAGATAAAGATGCCTGGTACGCACATCAGAAAAAAAGACCAGCCACTCCCATTCAGTGTAGTAGCCAGTGAGGATACCTGAGCATTGTTAGGATGGAGTCTCTTCTCTAATGCTCCTTGGAGAGACTCTCTTGGAAACAGAGCAGATAGATTTTGAATCAGTCCAATAAGGAAGGGAAAGAAGGAACTGAATATAAGCTTGCCACACACCAGAAAGATCTTCTGACCAATGAACTGTGATATATGTGGCAAGTGTTAAAAACAGAAGGACACACAGAATGGAAACAAATATGTATTTTTATAAAAAGACCACATACGCCTCTCTCCTCAGTGTTTCCAAGTGATTGGAGGTACATGGCCCCTAATCAGCATGATGGAGAACCCAGCTGGAGGTAGCCGATTTTCACTTGCTCATTCAGGTATCAAAGGCCTGCATATCGGTTTGAGGTACTGAGTCAGAGCCCAGGAAAGCCCCCCCCACCCTCCTCAGTGTCATATGCTCTTTTGGTTCTAGTCCTAGTCCTCCGGGATTTTAAATATCCTCATTGTCAGTGTAAAACTCTTGCATCCATTTCAAATTACACAGGAAGATGACCATTTCATTAAGTGCTTCAGTGAGATTTATAGAGAGCCCTAAATGAACCTTGTGACTGATACTAGACACTAATTCCTCTAGGTTTTGTTTTTAGAAAAGCTTACACTGTTATTACTTCTCTGGTCAAAGGTTACACTTCCTGCTTTCCATCAATGCAACTGGCATGTAAGTGTTTTCAGATATTAGTCAGGTCACCTTTTTGTAAGAACCACACTGATGAGAATCTGGTTGTAATAGTTAGCAAAGTTACATCTGTGTCAAGAATATGTGTCTGAGTCTCCCTAGTAGTTGGGACTAACTATATACTTTAATATTGTGAGAAATTTGTAGGAGTCTTTTTAAGCCTTTTTACCTCTGTCTGCTCATACACTTCTCATCATCAACCGTCATACAGGCAGCCCATATCACAGATTTTAGAAACTTGTGTAGCAGTAGCCACCATCAATAAAACCTAAAAAATAAACAAAAATACACTTTTGTCCCATAATTGTTTATGTGGTGTGGCACTGACCCCTTTCTGGTAAGGGGATAAGACCATAAGTCTGCAGGAGCAGGTGAACTCCAGCATGAAAGTTAACGCTTCATGTTTAAGAGGAATTTTTTTTGTAAGTAGCCACATGATCATTTGTCTTTTCTACTTGTTATATGTCTTTTCTTATTAAATGTTCAACTCTAAGGGTTTATTGCAACATAAACACAGTGTGTTTGAAATGCCAAAGGGAAGATGCTCTGGAGCTGAACTACAGTTTTTAGATATCCACACCATGTGGAAGTGGCAATAGTTTCCCCTCTCAATTAACTATTTTTAAGGTAACTAAACAAACCATTCTGGGTTCATCCACTCCACTAGCCACCTCACATTCTTCATCCCAGTATTCTTCTTTGTTTCTCCAGATAAATCCTCCAATCTTACATCATTCCCCTGGGGCAAACCTTGAAGGTCAACTAATTTAGCAGAGTGAAGTTTTAGTTGCTGAAGGAGGGGATTATTAATTTGTTCTCATTCCTTGTGTTGATTTTCCAGAGTTTCTCTATGTGAGTTGTAGATGCATATAAAAAGGGCCAGGGACTATTCGTTTCTAATATCTGAAATGTATATATTGAAATGTAACACTCGTTTTGTCATTGGGGAATTTTTGGTCTTTCAAATCCTTTCTATTTCTGCTGGTGTCAGTTTGCTCCCAGAAGCCATTGCTTGCAAGAGCAGACCACCATCATCAGCTCTGATGTTCATTCCTGATAAATCAGACAGCAGTGAAAAAACCAGTAATTTATATAAAATTAACTCCAAAAAGCATTATTTTTTATGGAAAATATTTTGGGTGATTTAGTGTGGCCAACTTAAGTCCTGGTAGGGACACAACATTGATTATGTCAATTTCTAAAAGCATAGTGTCAGTATTAAGGGTTCAGTGATGATAAAGTGTGTGATAAGCACACTTTACAGAAAAACAAGAATTTAGGAAAAGATGTCATTACAAATGATTTTGTGATGACTTAAATTAATGAAAATACTGTATTAGCTGAAGGGAAGACATGACAAGAACATTTTGTTTTACCAACATGAGAATGGATGAGAAGCCTGCAACTAATAACAACTGAAAGAAAAGCCAGTATGTCTATTTTCAGGAAGAGGTAGGACTTCCAGACATTGAAGTTCAGATGTGAACTTGCATGCCTTTGATACTGAAGAATTCAAAAAAGAAAACTTTGTGTAAGGGAAGAAATAGAATACAGTATAGCTGGTTCAGAAATTCCATAGGAAGAAGACAACAAATGTTCTGCTGCAAGAGGGATATTTGGGGCTTACCACAAATACCAAATGACATCAGTGTTTTCAAGTGCTGTGTTGACAGAAGTGCCAGTTGCTCTGAGTTGTGTTTGCACGCCTCATGCTCATCATGGTGTATCACTACACAGATGTTTTGCATACAAAAACATGGAATTTATTTAAAGTCATCTTTTTGAACTGTGTTTTCAGAATTACAGATTTGCAGTAAAACAGAAATGGTTTTGAAGTGAAAAGGGAATATGGGTAAGAATTTCTTGATCTAATACTCTGCCCAACACTTGAGTCATATTTAATTCTGCCTTAATTTTGACATAGCAAAAGAAGTCAAGAAATTTTCTGGGCTGAGTTTTACAATTTGTAATTTTAGAAGAAGCCCTGAAACTAGAAAGCCCTTGCAACTAACTAGCAAGTTGTTCACTATTTTAAGACCCCTGCTGCCAGTCATTATTCCTTTGAAATAGTTTTAAATTACCATTCTTTGTGAATATTTAGGTGAATATAATCAGTTATGGTTTCATAAAGTTGCCCACATCAGCTTTAAGCACGTTCATGTGTTGGTGGATTATTCCTTGATTTCTCCTGTAGTCCATTTAAACTCTTACTCTCCTTACCACGCTATCTGAGAACCACCCAAAAGTGCGTCAGAGAACATGACCAATATTTTACATGTGGTTTGTTCTTTCTTCAGTCCTCTCCTTGGGGAGAAAATTGCATGCATAACGGAACACTTTGCTTTGGCTGAGTTTCATTGTTTAATCGTTGCACTCATTTTTTTTTACTTTTTTTTTTTACTTTTTTCCAAGTTTATGGCATGTGTTTATTTGAAAATTGAAGTATTATGTATTGTACAAAGAGCAGAAGCTGGTAGCATCTGTGCTGATCCTTAGTTCCTACAAGAGCTCATTCTTGGCTGACTCTTGAAGTTCTGGATTCTTCAAACACAAATATGTTCCATTTAAAGATATGGCCTAGTGTCAGGAACTTCGCTAGCTTACCTCTACAAGCCAGGCAACAAATTATTTGTTTGATGTGCTTTATAGCACAACCTTAGATTACTAGAAATCTTTCCACGCCATCCTTTCTGATAAATATGAAAGTATTGTGGGATCTTGCTGTGATTCTTAGCATAGTGTCTGCTCGGTATGTCAGGCTTCTGTTCCATATCCTGCAACCACCTTGTGAGCTTCTTTTGAAGCAATGTATTGATTTTAAAATTGCTCTCTTGACTTCTTCATGATTGTCCATTTTTATTTAATTGATTTTCTTTCTACATAAGCTTCTGGAGGCTCTGTGAAGTAAAAGGGGGAAAAAAGGCAAACAACAACCAACAGCTGTTTTCTTCTAGTTAAAGATCTCATTACATTTCTCAAGGATAGTTGATAGTGCTAATTTCCTAGTTATATTCCGTTTGGTTAATAATGTTTTTATCCCCTCTGTCACAACTTTGACTGGATCTATGGCACCAGTATGCTCTTGTCTTGTGTCTTTATGGCATATTGCGTGATGCTGCTATGTGTTGTTAAAACATTTTATTGCTATCCTCTTAGGGATTGTTTATGCCAGGCAGAGCAGCTAACATGCACATTTGTGTGTACGGCATCCACACCCACACACATTCTCACTCATACATAGTCAGCAGTCAGTAATAAAAGCACTTTGCTGCTAAATAAATTGCAAATAGTATTAAAGCAATAAATGTCCAAGCAGGATTGATTTGGTGTATTTTATAGCATCTGCTATTGCTCTCTGTTTTCAAGCTGCTAATATGTTCAAGTCTGCATAATATTGTTATTTCCAGATGCAATACTGGAATTTGTCTGAGAGTGCCAATATTGGCTTGTTTTATTTAGTATTAAGTTTAGGCAGAGATTAACCACTCAGTATGTGAGCAATATCTTGTAGTCTATGTTTCTAATGTATATGTTAGTTGTTTCCAGTCACTCATATCCATTTTCTGTCACCTGTAGGAAAGGCCTATCTTCCATTCCTTGATTTTGGGAAAAACTACTAATGCTCAACATTAGAGATTAAATGTAGGTGTTACAAGGACAGTGATGACTTTGGAATTACAAAAGCCTATTAAACTAATTCTATATTAGGAGAAACACCTTGTGCCCCTCTGTTTCTGTTACCTTAGAGGAGCATAACATGCAATTATTTTGTATTTACTCTTTTTATCTTGTTCATTTATAAACATAAGGCACAAGAAAACAGTGATTAGTGTATATAGGTATGGAAAGACATGCTACCAGCTAACGTAATGAAGCAGCATAATTCATTCTTTGCTGTCTACATTATGTAGAGGGAAGCAAATGTTCATTAATCATGCAGAAAGCAGGAAATTGAGATGTATGGAAGAGAAGAGTGATATGATACATGAACCCATCCCCCAGCCTCACAGAGCTGGCAACAGGTCCATTTTTGAATAATGTATATTTTGACAGACATGTCATTTGACAGGCAGGGCTGACCAGAAGAGATGTAGGGAAGCAGCTACTTATTAGCAAGAAAAAGGAGGGAACAAAGCATTGTTACATCTACCACAAAGTAATACTGACCCAGTTAGCACCCACTAATGCAGAGGTGCTGGCTAACTGACAGGTTTCAGAGAGCAGCCATCCATGGGGAATCGTCACTGAGCACTGATGTTTCTGGTGAGTGGCACATCCTGCAGGGTTGCTACCAAGGTTAATGCTGCTCAACATAGTTCAGTCCCAGCTTCTTGACAGCCCTGCTCTGCCCTGTTCCTGCACAGAGAGACACGGATGGGGAAATGCAGAAGGGATCATCTGTCCCTTGACAGAAGTGCAGGTCCTGAGCTTGTAGCCTACTTGTGATCTCAGGAGAAGCTGCCTGCATTTTGTCCTGTGGCAGAAGCAAAGCTCAGCCTGTGAGATGCTAACAGTGCAAAGAGCAAGAGTGCTGGTTCAACAGCCTGATGGGGCAAGGGCAGCCAAGGGGCAAAACTTGTGCCGAGAGTAGAGAAGCACAAAGAGCTCCGTGTTCTTTCACTCGCTGTGTGTGATGTGTACACATGCTGTGCGTGCCCACGTGGCTCACAGAGGGAGGTGATTCATTCAAAATCTGCTGTGCCAAGTGGAGCAGCACTTGCAAGTTTCTCCCTAAAACTCTGGCTCCTAGGGTGCAGGACCGGTTTGGCACTTGCTGTGCCAAGGCAAGTAAGACAAAAACCTGGAGTCCGCTCAGCTGGTCCCTGTCAGAGCCACAGCTTGACATCCTTCTTCTGTCACCCCTTCCCCAAAGCACAGCACCATAGCAAGGCCAGAGAGGCAGTGCTTGGGGTGGCATTTCCCTAGTGCTCTCCAGGCTCCTCCAAGAAGAGGTGGCACATCCCAGAAAGCATTAGCACTGCTTTGACAGGCCTGAACTCGCAATTCCTGAGATTTTTTGCAGGGCCAAAGTCTCTCCAACACACACTGCTTTGCAGGGGGGAAACAGGAGCTGAGTGGGAGCTGGTGCCCACCCTGGTATATCTTCATTTTAACCTGTCTTCTGTTGCTAGTGGTGCAGGCTGGTGGAGGTGGGACACAGGAGCAAAGATCACAACCTTTGCAATCACAGCACTGATTTGTGGGCTTTCTTGTTCTGCACTGGCCAAGGCAGATGCTGCTGAAGGGGCCTGCCATGTCCTTCTGCTTGCTTGAAGTTCCATTCACAAAAATGCTGCCTATAACAATTACATATACTTTTACATACATATATACATTTAAGCATACTTTGAATTGAATAAAAAGGAAGAAGATTGAACATCAAAGGAAAAATCACAGAAAAGACAACTCCAGCTGATGTTCACCAGCCTAGCATGCTCAGTGCTACTTTTCTAGCTGCTTCCTATTTTTCCATTAGTTGTCACTTAAAGGTAAAATAATTTTTCTTCATTATGAGTCTCATAAAAAATGATTACTGTTTATTTCATTGCTGGTTTATTTCCTTTTTTCCTCTCAAGCTATGTGGGGTTTTTTTAATGCCTGTCTTGATTTTAGATTCAGTTTGTGGGAAATGATTTTGCTTTGCTATTTCCTCAAATTCCAAAGTGCTTTATACTTAAAAGAAATCAGATAGATCCTTCCAAGGTAACAGATCTTTATCTTGCCTAGGTAGTCTCATACTCAGGCAAATAACATGTAATAAAAATAAAATTATATGGAGAAAAATGATGCTTATGAAATCATAGGCATAAGCATTGGGTAACACTCAGCCCTTTTGCTTGCTGTAGGTAATGTATTTTTACATTTACTTTGTTATTATTTTGAGGCTGTTACCTGAGAACTGTGGTTCCGTTTAATGACACACAGGACTAGGCTCTGTTACTTTCCTTGATTTTGATCATTCTGCTCTCTTTTCTCTTTTCCCATTCTTCCCATATGTTCCCTCACAGTAGGACAAAATCTGCAGGTCTGTACTCGTTTGCTATGGAAAAATTCTTTTTCAAAAGCCCCTGGATGATATTTCCAGCCAGTTTTTTTGCCACGTCACTTTGTCTCCAGCTGCCAAAAGAAACTGGAAATGCATCACAGTCACTACTCAAACTGATAACATGTGAAAGGTCCAGAAAAAATTGTTTATAAAATTTCTAACACAGTATGTCTTGCAATGCTGCTCTGTGTCATGTTCTGTAGTTTTATGTCCTAATCTGACATTATGAGATTACATAATGCATTCGATCTTTAAACAAGTATTCCTTTGAAATGTTTGACAGAGTTATGGCACTTCAGGTATTATTTCTTATTATGGACAGATAGGTCAAATCTGCAAACAATTTAATGGCCATACATCGCTACCCTTGTCAAATCAATCCTCCTAGCAAATGTGCTATCAGCAGTAGGAACATTTAGAAGCCCTGTCCTTCAAGGTGCTAAATATACTGGTCCTCTTAACTCCAAGTGGAGCTGAAGACTCTCAGCACCTCACTGGAGAAGGGCTCGTTAGCCTACTTTTGTAGTAATCCTGAATGCATAGACTACCTTCACATAAATTAGTATCTAAACTGCTTTTCAGATTTACTTCACTGAAACCTGAGATGAAGCTATTCAACCATGGATTAAAACTGCTCCATATGCTTCTTGGCTCCATTACGTGTTGAGGATTTCTTTTCTCCTTTCTCTCAGCTGAGAATGCTGCTCTCAGTTCTGCTGAGTTTCAGAGAAATGTACTGTTCTCATTAACACTTTCACCCTGATCCCACATAAATTGCCTCATGCCACCATTTAACTTAGTAGTATCAGGGAAACTGAAAGGATTTGAGGTGTCAAAGGGGACCAAGCTTGACCCCTGAATCCTAGGAAACAAGTGTTTCCTTGTTTAAAGGGTTGGAGAAGAGAACAGTGCCTGAAGTGTACACAACCTCATGAAGCAAACATGGTTATGATTAATCCTCAAACAGGTTGTCCAAAGAAAGCTTGACAGATCTGCTAGTTTCCTTTCTTGGAGAACTGCCTGTGTACTTGTGTACATTAGCTGAAGTGCTATCCGTACAGGGAGACCATTGCTCTCTTATTTTTATCTGGCCTGCTGTGCAACTCAAGGGGACTTTCCCTCTGACTCATCCAAACAGACAGAAGTCCTAGTGAAGGACAGAAGGACTTCAAGACCCAGCTGCTGGACCTACAAGATTTCCAGGGCACTTCCACTTTTTTGAAGGCATCATGGAAAGAGCAGGGAACCATAATGACTGCCATATTCCTGCTCCTCCCCAAAGCTGCCACTTTTACACCTCCTCTCTGAATATGTATCACAATATCTATCTTGTGACATGCTGTGAAAGCCATAAGTCACTTTCACCCCCTCTCTGCAAGTCCCTGGGCCAGGAAAACACACCAAGGGGACAGCCAGAGCAAATAGCAGCAGACCCAGCACATGTGTCCTGGACCCATCTTCCCATTGCTGAATCAACCCTCTTTGAACATGTTTCCCTGTGAAACATTTTAGATATGCAATGCAGGGCTGAAAGGGAAGAAGACAGGGTCATGACCAAGAAGTCTGAGAGGGAATGTGTGCGCCTGGAAGGTGATGGGCGGTGCAGTATGTTCCCTCAAGCCTCATGCAGGTGCACTGAATAAATCAGCCCCAGATTGCTTTAAAGTATGCACAGATTTGTTTGTAGCCAGGGGAGCATGTATTAAGGGTGTCTGGGAATGAAAGGAGGGTCAGCACCAGCTTTGTATTATTAATAAAATTAGCAGTCTAAATCAGAGAGTATACAGTGATTGCAGTGAGTCTCAGATGGTCTTGGAGCTACAGCTGAAGGAGGAAGATGATAAAAATGCAGCTCTGGAGTTGGATCTTGCTCTTAAGTCAGAGTTAATAGGAACAGGACCTCTGAATATGCCGAGTGCAAATGATTATTTGTTTCTGCCTCTGCAGAGCCCTGCTGTGAAGAGCCCTGGAGCCATGACATAAAAAAAAATTTTAACGACTGTTAAATTGGCACAGAGAAAATAAAACCCATGTCCTAATGCTGACAGTTCAAATATGTTTGGGGGTTTTTTGCAGAAGCCACTAAAATAAATGCTAAAAATAAATAGTTTAAAATATTTGTTCATTGTAACATGGTGTCCTGCTTGCCAGGAAGGCACTTGTGTTTGTGGAAGAGTCAAATCAATATATAATTATTCCAGTATAAGTACTTGAATGTTGTAATGTAAAAGTTCATTTCATAATAACAGATTACAGGTGAAGTGGCATTTAGCCGTAGTACCACACTGGTGTTGAGTAGTAATGCTAAAGCTGATTTTGCTGTTTAATGAGAATGAATCAGCACAAACTGAATAAGTGAAAATGCCTTTTGTAGCACATTACATTTATGTAACTTCTCTCTGTTTACCTCTTTCTTCTGAAGTATTGTTGTCTATTTTGTTTTCTTCTTGCTATTCCAATCTGTTACAGCAGTATGGACTTCTCATGGGTCTGTGTACAAACATGCATGTACACACATACTATCCTTAAGCTGATTTTAATAACTTTGGTTCATGGATAAGCCTCTCAGGAGTGCTTGGTAAGTCTCATGAAAGACGCTATAGAAAATGGAGGAAATTTCTTATTAAATATTTCCTAAATTGGTAAATTATTCTGGGTTCTCTTAGGAAACTCATAAGCAGGGACATTTCAGAAATGCATGCAGTGAATTAGGGCATTTGGATACCATTTCTAATACACAGAAAGACACCATCTTATTTCTTCTTTTCTTATACAGGTGTCATGGTTAAAATCACTAATTACCCCACATTTGTAATTAGGAAATGATGGTTTGAATTGTTCAGTGCCCTCTAAAATCTTAATCAGAACAGCTGAGATGTGCTGTGGTTCAAAATTATTTTCTTAATCAAATACAAATGTTTAACCACTTCTGATAAATTGAGAGAAAAATAGGTGGATTTGTTCCTGTTAAAAAAAGTAAACAAATGTTGAAAGACTTCTGTGCAGTGTCACTGGAAGGCTGTCAGGATATGTGCTCTACTATTCTGCTACTCTCTCTGTTGCTATTCTTGTGGAAAATATCTACCATACTCAGCAAAGCCTCCAACAAAAGCAGGGTAAAAAAAAAACCTCCACAGTAAACCAGTAAAGAAATTCAATTTGTAGTTTAAATATTCAGTAGTGCTGGGTAATATAACCTCTGCAGATGCCACTCCACTAGTAGCTGATGGCAAAAAATATCTTCTCCAGGGCACAAGCGAGCATCTCTTACACAGCAGCCACAGAGCCCAGACCCTGTGGTGCAGCTGCATTTTATACAAGCTATAAATTATTTAGAAAAGCCTGTCTTTTAGTAAAGAAATGTATTAGTTACAATGATTTAGGAATTTTTATTTTTTATTCTCAAAACTGAGGAATATGATATAATATCATTTATGGTTTAATCCTGTATAAGTAGTACTCAAAATTGTGTGTAGGTGTCATCTTCAACTAGCAGAGCACTGTAGTGTGTGCTTAATTTTTTTATTTTAACTTCAAGGGAAGTTAAACATGATTTTTAAAAGTTTACTTTGAATGTTTTGCCAAACATGACTAGTTATCCAAGGAGTACCTCAGCCAAGTTTACTTGCATTCTCTTAAATATAAACAAAGTGATTACTTTCAAGTTATATACACAGGTGCCATTTCTGCAATTGCAGTGATCCACAACAGCAGGAAGTATCCTATGAGCTTGAGAAAATGTTTGGCAGTTGAGATTCTCTGCATGTTACATGGTCAGAATAGATTATCTAATGTTTTTGGCCATACGAATCGGTCCTAAACCAGTAATGACTATAAGTGAGAACCAATTTAGTAAGTGAATGCTTTTCCACTCACAAATAACCAGAAATACCACTTTACAGATATATTCAATAGAACTGAGCCACATGATTAAATTTTATCTTTCCTTTTTCTTTGTATGATCTACTAGTTTAAATATTTAAATGACTGATAACAGTTTAATATAGGTTATCTTGATCACACAGAAATATGATATGATTTAGTTCCTCGGTGTACTTGTCTGTATCGACTCTCACATACCCACTTACAAAGGCTATTGTCTGTACTCCTGGAAACAAGATCTCAGTGAGGGGCTTCTTTTGTTGGCTAAGGAGCCATGTTTCTTCCTGGGGAAATGTGGAAGAGCATGTATACCCTAGGGAGAATTTCTGGAGAGATGCATGAGTTTGCCTTCTAAGTTTCCAGACAACTGAAGCAAAGAAGGACCACTTGTATTAGAGATTTACACTGAAGTATTGCTGCAGCTTGATCCAGCATTGCCTGGCAAGAGATGGTGTGAGCCACATAGAGCAGAGTCTAGTTTGGAGTTAGCTCCATGTTAGCTAAAAGTTGGGATCCTGAAGAGCTTAGATATGTAAGTGTTAACATTCAAATGTGATGTTGGAAGCAGGTTCTTGCTTGCAAGTTTGTTCCAGCCTGTAAGCCTGTTACAGCTTGTGAATTTAATTTTAGCTCTGGAACTTGCTCCGGTTTTGTAAGGTTACTGAAATCCTGAGAGAAGCCAGATTTCTTACATGTACCAAGAATAGCAAGACAGTGTTTTCTTAAGAATTAAGGTCCCCTCAGAAAAGAGCCCCCTAGCAGCAAAGGATTGAACCAGGTTTTACCACCTGTCAAACACATGCTGTACCATTGCTATTTGATACTAATTATGCCCCATCCCTTTCCTGCCAGCAGCTCCAGCTTAGCTACAAGGATTTAATTAGAGAGTTTTTCCCAGCCCCAGAAACCAGGAGACACAAGGAAGACCAGGAGCCAAAGTTGCTTGGTGCTGTCGTTTATACTGTGCTCTGCTTTGCTTTGTCTTTGCCACCCATGTTGTCAATATAACAAAAAAAAATGTTTTAAAAGTTACAGCAGCATTGGCTTGACTAACAGCCTGCTGTATTTGTGTTTGAGCTTATTGAACATTCATTATGTATCAGACACTCAGCCTTGTAAAATTGATCCAGGAAATGCTCACCACATCAGCCAGGTTCCTGCCTGGCTGGTTGTCTGTTGAGGAGTGCATTGCTTTTGCTTCCACCCTCAAGCAGGTAGCACAGCAAAAACTCTCTGAAGCAGCCTACCAGCAAGGGCACATAATAGCTCTTTCCTGACCATTAATTCAGATATCGTGCAATCAGTCAGATGAATCTGTCCTCCTTTGCAGCTCTCATGGAGATTTCTGTCCTCATAGCTCCAATGAAAAGGACCCCGACTCAGTAGCTTGTGCCTGCCTTTAATTAGAGCTGTGAAAACCCATGGACCAGCTCATATTGCCAGCAGCCATGCATCACCCGGCTGTCGCTGCCCGGCACCAAGATTGCTGGCTATAAACTGAGCACCTTTGGTTTGATGACAGTGAACACGGGAACACCCCACAAGACCACAAATAGAGCTCTTGTAGCCCTATTCTCTGAGGCTGTCCCACACAGCCTGGCTGGGTTTTCTTGTGATTCCCAGGCTTTAATTCTGATCCCATGTCAGAGCTGGAAGTTGCATGTCAGCCTTGCAAGAGCCCTTTGAAAATGCCTGTGTAGGCAGTGTCATCTCAGCACCAAGCTTAACTGCTCCAAAGCAATCTGCATTTTAAGGAGAAATAGCTTTGGCAGTCCATCAACTTTCCTCTATTTGTCGCTGCTGCATATTTTATGTCACCACCATAATACAAAATGAATATTCCATATTACAAAATTAATATTGGAAGTATTTCCTCTGCATTTGATGGACTTTGTGTCTTGTTTTCACATGATTGTCTTTCATCTCTTGAGAATTAATAGTATTATTATCAAGGGCAAACAAGCCTGGAATTACTCAGATTTAATGTTTAATTATTACTTATTATGTTTTTTAGATGACATACCAGCATTGCAGAATGCCATTTTACAAGATAGAGCAGAGAGATGCACAGTGAGCTGGAACACTGGGATTACTTTGAGACCTAGTCAGTGAGGTTTTTCAGCAGTAGCATCAGCCTTTGTGTGGTGTGAGGTTTAGTTTAAATTGCCACTGCTCTAATAAAGGGAGCAGGCACAACACTTGGACAGGAAGCTGAAAAAATAATAAAATTTTAATGCTGAGCTGAGAGCACCCACCTGGATAATTTGATACTGAGCACAGCTCAGGCCTCCCAGCCTTCCTCTTTGGCAGCAGCTGTTGTCAGGCAGGTTACACCAACCAACCACTACGAAAAGAAATCAAAAAAGGAGCTGAAAGAAGATTACTGCACATGTGCTTCGTATCATCTATGTGAAGGTGTTGGAATATTTCTGTGGCTTGTTTTGAAAGCTGAGAAGGTTGGGTTTCCCCTTGAGTGTACCTTGGTGTCTTGCCTGCAAAAATCCTGAACAATACAAATGACATTTTGGCCTCGTTGAAATTCACATATAAACTGCAGTTTATCAGTGAGAAAGAAGGGTTGAGACTCCACTTTTTTCCTGGTCTTTACTTTCTGCCTGCCCTGGGAACAAGGGCAGGGATCTGGCAGTGTCAAAGACCCCCTTGGCCGGGGCACCTGCAGGAGGGCAGCTGCAGCCCACCCACCCACCTTGCTCTGCAGCCGTGAGTTTAGGGAGGGGCTGTGCTGAGGAGCCCTGTGTCAGCGAGAGGCACATAGCAGTGCTGAGGTCTGCTTTGAATGCTAAGGGTAACTTGAAGATGTTCAGGCCTGTGAGCAGTCCCTTCCTAGGAGGATAGTGATAGTGCACAAGCAAAATAAAGCTGTCTCCATGGTGCAGGTCTCTGCAGCAGGGGAGTGGACTTATGGTAATCTGTAGAGATAATTTCTGTTCCCCACATCAGGTTTCTGTGCTTGCAGTGAACTCCTGATGCTCAGCACTGGTGTGTAGGCATCTAATCAACAGCAGGGCAGCACCATCCTGTTAAAGATGGGCTTGCAGGCCCTGGACTAGTGCTGTCCTCAGTGAGGCTAAGCTGTCTGCGTTTTTCATGAGCGGGCAGTGAGCTGAAGCTGCATCTGCTGGAAGACTCACACAGCCAGCCTTTCACAGTCTAGGAGGTTCCTCCAGTGCATTGATGATAACTTCTTAATGCAAATGGTGGACAAGCCGACTAGAAGAGGAGCGCTGCTGGATCTTGTACTAACCAGCAAGGAGGGCCTTGTTGAAGCAGTGGTGGTCAATGGCAGCCTTGGCTGCAGTGATCATGAGATGGTGGAGTTCAGGATCCTGTGTGGAAGGAACAAAATACCCAGCAGGACCAGAACCCTGGACTTCCACAGGGCAAACTTTGGTCTCCTCAATCATCTATTAAGGGAAATCCCATGGGACAGGGTGCTAGAAGATAAAGGAGCTCAAGATAGCTGGTCAACATTCAAGGACCACTTCTTGCAAGCACAGGATCAGAGCATCTCAATGGTTAGGAAATCTAGTAAGGGTGCTAGGAGACCTGCGTGGTTAAAGAAGGAACTACTGGGCAAACTTAAGTGGAAAAGGAAAATCTACAGATCATGGAAGGAGGGGCTGGTCACTTGGGAGGAATATAGGACTGTTGTCAGAGGATGTAGGGAGGCAATTAGGAAAGCTAAGGCCTCCTTGGAACTTAACCTTGCAAGTCAGGTTAAGGATAATAGAAAGGGCTTTTTCAAATACATAGCTAGCAAAACTAGCACTAGAGGCAATATTGGCCCATTGAGGAATGAGGTGGGAGCCCTGGTGACAGAGGATATAAAGAAGGCAGAGGTGCTGAATGCCTTCTTTGCCTCTGTCTTCACTCCTGCAGGGTCTCCCTATGAGCCCCAGATTCATATAGCCCCAGAAGAAGTCAAGATAGAGGAAGAGTTTGACATGGTAGATGAGGATTGGGTTAGGGATCAGTTGAGTAATCTGGACATCCATAAATCAATGGGTCCAGATGGAATGCACCCAAGGGTGCTGAGGGAGCTGGCGGAGGTCATTGCTAGGCCACTCTCCATCATCTTCAGTAAGTCATGGGCAACAGGTGAGGTGCCTGAGGACTGGAGGATAGCAAATGTCACTCCAGTCTACAAGAAGGGCAAGAAGGAGGACCCGGGTAACTATAGACCGGTCAGCCTCACCTCCATCCCTGGAAAGGTGATGGAACAACTTGTTCTTGTGACTATCTCCAGGCACATCAAGGACATGGGGGTCATCAAGAGCAGTCAACATGGTTTTATCAAGGGTAAATCATGTTTGACTAACCTCATAGCCTTCTATGAGGAAATTACTAGGTGGATAGATGATGGTAGAGCGGTAGATGTGGTTTATCTTGATTTCAGTAAAGCATTTGACACCGTCTCCCACAGCATCCTTGTGGATAAGTTGATCAGGTATGGGTTTGGTGACCAGGAAGTGAGGTGGATTAGGAACTGGTTGAAAGGAAGGAGTCAGAGAGTTGTAGTCAATGGGGTAGAATCTGGTTGGAGGTGTGTTACTAGTGGAGTCCCACAAGGGTCGGTGCTGGGACCGGTGTTGTTCAACATCTTCATCAACGACCTGGATGAGGGTATAGAATGTACCCTCAGCAAGTTTGCTGATGACACTAAGCTGGGAGGAGTGGCTGACACACCAGAAGGCTGTGCTGCCATTCAGAGAGACTTAGATAGGTTGGAGAGTTGGGCGGGGAGAAACATGATGAAATTCAACAAGGGGAAGTGCAGAGTTTTACATTTGGGGAAGAACAACACCATGTCCCAGTACAGGTTGGGGGCTGAACTGCTGGAGAGTAGTGTAGGTGAAAGAGACCTGGGGGTCCTGGTAGACAGGAGGATGACCATGAGCCAGCAATGTGCCCTTGTGGCCAAGAAGGCCAATGGCATCCTGGGGTGCATTAGAAAGGGTGTGGTTAGTAGGTCAAGAGAGGTTCTCCTCCCCCTCTATTCTGCATTGGTGAGGCCACATCTGGAGTATTGTGTCCAGTTCTGGGCCCCTCAGTTGAAAAAGGACAGGGAACTGCTTGAAAGAGTCCAGCGCAGAGCTACGAAGATGATTAAGGGAGTGGAACATCTCCCTGATGAGGAAAGGCTGAGGGAGCTGGGTCTCTTTAGCTTGGAGAAAAGGAGACTGAGGGGTGACCTCATCAATGTTTACAAATATGTAAGGGGTGAGTGTCAGGGGGACGGAGTTAGGCTTTTCTCAGTGATGACCAGTGATAGGACAAGGGGTAATGGGTGTAAATTGGAGCATAGGAGGTTCAAGGTGAATATCCGAAAAAAATTTTTTACTGTAAGAGTGACAGAGCACTGGAACAGACTGCCCAGGGAGGTTGTGGAGTCTCCCTCACTGGAGACATTCAAAACCCACCTGGATGAGTTCCTGTGTGATGTACTCTAGGTGACCCTGCTCTGGCAGGGGGGTTGGACTAGATGATCTCTCGAGGTCCCTTCCAGCCCCTAAGATTCTATGATTCTATGATCCTGAGGTCTAGTAGGTTTGGAAATACTCCATTTCTACTCCTTTTACTTAGAAGACAAAAATATACTCTCTTTTTTTTTTTCCTTTTTTTTTTTTTTAACTGAAAGAGTGATGGCAATAATGGAGGTAAAGGGTGACTAAACATAGAATGCAAATTGTGTAATTTAAAATAGGGCTTATAACCTCCCAGCAAGTTCCAAATTGTTCCTAAAAACTCCTTAGTAAACACTTATTGCTGTCCACATTTGAAATTTAGTATACATAAAGATTTAGGGGTAGTGCTAAATAATTAGGTGACAGGATAATCTGTTCTTCTTATATGTGGTTATAATCATTAAAAAAATCTATCCATGGAGTAGGTCAGGAACAACTTTTCTTCAGCAGCTATTTTGGGTCAACTCAATGCATAGTCTATTAGAGCTATTACTTCTGCTGCAGAGTAATGAATCATGTTTGCAGTCAGGAAGTCACTTGTGTAATTGTCACTAAATTTAAGAGTACAGGGCTATTTAAAGGGTTTCAGGATTGTCTGATGTTCTGGAAGATGCTGATTCTCTGGAGAGAAAGGGTGGAAGTCCCTTATTCCAGCTGCTCTCAGTGGTCTGATATGGAAGGATTTGTGCAATGGGATATTGTTACTTTTTTACAGTTCCTATTTAAAGTGAAAAGAGGGGTTCTTGATTTGGAAAATTGACTTGTAAACTGGGTATAAAAGCATTGCAGGATTCCTCTGAATGTTAAAGCCTACCAGTTTTTAAAATTGTTCCCTTTGATATTTATACTGAGTCCTGTGTTAACACAGGATTAAACCCCATATTGAAAATCAGAGTAGAGACTCTGAAAATACTCTGATTGTTGTAGACAAATTCCCTAGTGCTTCATTTGACAAAAAGATGGATTAGAACGAAGTCTGGAGTGTTATTATTACCACCTACATGAAAGATTGTTTCTTTTATTTGTATTAATTACTGATTAGTGCTCTCTGTATCTCCAGCTCTTTCAGATGTTTTGAATGAGATGTATTGCTTTCTTTAGTTTCTTATCTAAGGGGAACCCTGACAGAAAACTGGTATCTGAGCCATTGTGCCCAGGAAGTCATTGATGTGCTCAGACACTCTACTTCAGGGAAAACCCTAGGTGAGATTCTTGGACAGGTAAAAATAAGTTCACAAATAATACTGCAGGCAGCTAATTTTCCACCCAGCAAAAATGTCGTGAGTTAATATGGTAATTAACTTTAAATTAGAGTGCAGAAGGAAGAAGGAGCTGAGTGTGTAGGGCTCCTTGGCTGTGTGGTGGTTGGGAGCAGCCCAGAGCTTGCAGCAGTGCTGGCTGCAGCAGGGGGTCCTGCAGCCCCTCTCTGGGCTGCTGTCTGACCAGGGCAGAGCTGCCCATCAGCTGCCTCTGGCCATGCTTCAGGACCTCCTGTTTCTTTGGGAAGAAACACATAATGGTTCCTTCCCCACTGAATTTGCATGTTAACTGGGATAGAGAGCTTGTGAGAGGTGTCGCAGCCAAGGGCTTCAGAGAGAGTTTGGCCTTTTACTGCCTGGTCAATCCCTATGGGTCAGTCAGCAACCCCAGGGCTTGCACCTGCTAACATGGGTCTTGGTCCTTACAGCCTGGTGGTTGCAAGGTTCTCACCTGGGAGGGCCTTCTCATACTCTCCTGGTCTTGCCCTTCAGGATGAGCAAAGGCGGTTTTTCTGCCTGGGAAAAGGCACCAGAAGAAGCAATTGCACAGGTATGTGGAGGAGATCGTGCTTAAAACCTGAAAATGTTACTGTGCCCTCATTTAGCCTGTGGAGATCTTAAAATGGAAAAATCCGAGGCAGGTTGCCAAGAGTTAAGACGGCACTTCAGCATCCTGTCTGAGAAGAAAGAATAGGCTTCCTGAGATTCAGGGCACTCACTTTCATATACTTCATGCATAAAAATTATCACAGCATCTTTAATGTGAGGAAATAAGGCAGTTATTTAAGGTTTCAATTAACATGAGACCAGTATTTTGTCAGGTGACTGCAAAAAACTCAAGAGGTGAGCCTTTCATGGCCCAGGTTTTGTTAAAAAGGGTTGTTCTAAAATAGTCCTTTGTACGTCATCAGATGATCTGTCATTTTCCATAATTCATGAGTGCTGGGGCACGATTAGACAATGGAGGCTTGGGTGAGAATTTATTAATTTCCTCCATGTTTTTAGAAATGTCAGAGATGTAAAGCTGAGAATAATAAAAGTCAAACTCCTTAGATATATCTACTGTGCTAGGAAGAATATTACTCTGAGCATCTCTGATAGTATACAGTGTCTTTGTGTGCATGTGTCTTTAATTGGTATGCAAGGAGTTTATCTGCTTTACTGCCTGCACTTATCAGAAAAGATATAAAATGGAATGGTGATAATGGCTGCCTTCAAAGAAAAAGATATGTTCTTTCAAGGGTGTAAGTGCAATAAATCTTTCTAGTTTAAGAGCTCACTGGAAGCAGAAAGATTCTGTTCTGCTGACAACTGAATGTGGGGAGCTTTCCCAGGGGAAAACAAATAATGTTTCTCTATTCAAAATATGGTAAGTCTCTGAAATGTGGTACTCCAGAATGTATATTACAGTTTTTCCTTCTGACTCCTTTACCAATTAAGACACACTTAGATACTATTGTTTCTCAAATGGTTAATATGAAGGATCTGGCACTGAATACACTTAGAATACACTTATGATTCCCACAGTAACCTGCAGTTCACAAAACAAACAAACAAACAAAAAACCCCACCACCGCTAAAAAATAAGCCATTGACTTCAGGTCTTTTTTAACTATTCCAGAGGAATTAATTTGCTGGAATAAAAGAGACAATGCTGAGTTCATTGCTATTCCAAAACCATTCTGCACATCTATGAGAAGCAGAGTTAATACTATAGGCACCTACCAGGTCTTTAAGGGATCTTTTGTGAGTTGAAATCAGTATATTTACTTTAGAAAAACCCACATTATTTGTAAGAATCAAATGTTGTCCCTGACTGTTATGGAGAAACAAAACAGACAAGGGTGTTTTAAATTAATCTGTCAGTGTGGTGCTTTCCAGGGCTCAGTGTGTTCATGCAACCAGCAACTGATGTTAGCATGAATTTAAATAATTCCTCTTGCTTTGAATAATGACCATGAAAGTTGAGTAATGGTACCTAGGAAATATCCTAACTTTTGAGGAGCTGCCTCTTATCTAGGACTGTTTGTTTGCTCATCTCCCCCCACCCCTAATTGCAGGGAGGTGCTCCACACAGCATATGACTAAACATAATACGATTTGATTTGTGTTGCAGTGGTCTCTAAAGAACAAATCTGTAAAATTACAACTTGTGAAAGCTTAACACAATGATATAAAATGGCAATGGCATGGTTCATATCTTAAACTGATAGACTGATGGTGATTATTGCAAGGACAATGCCCTGCATATGTCAAACGATTTGCAAATAATTTATGTCAACTTATCCTCCATTATTGTTTTTGCAGAGGACATAAACTGTGTCACCAATATTAAACTGCTGGCAAAAAAAGCCTGCCTCAGCTTTTTCCTAGCTGGGAATGCAGAGACATCTGTGCAGAGACAAACATGCATATGGCCATCATTTGTCCAACATCTTACACATTGTGAAGGTTTTTTACTTGAAATGCCAACCTATGTGGCAGATGATGTATGTGTTTCTTCAGTCCTGTGATTACCAGCACAGAGCTGCTCTGCAGTGCTCTTCACCTCATCAGTTCCACAAGCTGCACTTCAAGGTGTGTGAAACATTTGCAGGGAGATGGCATCTGACATGCAGCAAGGCAAAAGCATTGTGGTGTGAATATTTGACTCCAGATTTTGTTCAAAACAGGGTCAGATTCTGACCTGGAGAAATTAGTGTGGGTAGAGATTTAGCACTACAAAATAGCAATTTGAAAACTGGAATGAATGTATTTTAAAGATGGGGAAGAAGAGGAAAGTGCTTCTGTCTCCTGGGTGACTCCCAAGGGGTTGTAGAGGAGAAAGGAAGGGGGGAAGGCTTTATAAATGACCTGGGCTTTATTCTTTTGGAAATAAGCAGAGGACAGGGCAATCTTAGTAATTTCTATTTGTTAAGTTGCATTATCTCATCTGCTGGGCTCTTTGTTTAGGTTTGAAGGATGATTTTCAGAGGGCTGTTGTGATTAAAAAGGAAGCAAAGAATGCCATGCAGTGTTTGGAGTATGGAGCTGGGAATCCAGCCTCCTGCTCTAGATTTTGCTCTGCTCACATTTGGGACAAATTACTTGCAACTGCTGTGGTTTGACTTACACTTCTGTCAGGTTTTTCTGTCTGACTCATCCACTTGGCTATGTTTTCCAAGTATTTCATAATCTTTGGCTAGGAATCACTCACTTGATTTCAGAAGGGTGACGTCTCAAATGGGATGCATCAAACAACTTATCTTGGCTTCAGTGCAAGAGATGTCTCCAATTCACTGTGGTGAGGAAGACAATATACTGAGAAACTAAGTGAGCTGATTGAAGGAATGAAAGGGAACTCCATTCTCCCATTGCTACCAGTTTCTCTTCTTTTGGAAGCTTTATTTAAGCATTTTGCACTTTTAACTCCCTCAGGAGTGAGGAATCTGCTCCTTACCCTTCCAAGTTTTTTTTAGCCTACCCAGTAAATTACAGTTTATTACTACATTGATGATTTTTATTATTATAATACAAAAATGCCACATATTTTTGAGAGAACTGCAAATGAGTTTTTATCTTTCTATTCTTCCAATGTTGAATTTTGTCGGACTTCTAAAAAGAAAAAAAAAACACACCAATTACCTTGTTATTGGAGTTGTTTGTGATTAGCAACTTGGAAGAGCAGATATTAGACATCACAGTTTGTGGAAACACAATGTGTTTTCTGTGGCAGTAGCATTTGGGCTCACTAGAGATACATGGAGCAGAAGGCAGCAGGCTTCTAGGATGCTTCTCTCTACTTAAATCCTAGAAAGCATGCTGCTTTCTCGAGTGGTGCTAAGGTGATTTTACTGGCACAAGGAATCTCTTTCAAAGCAGAGAGAGAATACAGTCCACAGGCATTAAAACCTTTCCTAAAGGTGAACCACTTCCTTTTCTCAGTGCAGGAAGACCCTGAAGCAGCAGTAAAGGCAGGGGGATCATAAAAGGATGTGAGGGAAAAGGGGCAGCAGGACAGACCTCAGGAAGATGCACTGAACCAAATGAAAGCGGCTCCACGCGAACAGGTCTGCAGGAGCTGTCCTGTGTGTGTCAAAAGCTTTTCCATCAGATAATGGGCAGCGTTTTCCACAGCAGTGTTTTTAGGCTTTGCTACAAGTGTGCTTTAGCGTAACAGCAAGACTTCTGCACTCAAGCTTGCATGTAATATACACATCACAGTCATGTCAGCATGTGACACACGCAGAGAAACCTACCTGCCTTTTACAAACCATTATGACCTACAACAGAATACACTGGAGAGCTGTTTATTTAAGTAGATAAAACCATACCCTTCCCATAATGCCCCCAAACTATATGGATCTTCATCAATTGTTTCCTTAAACGTGCCGTAAGACAGACTTAAAGCTGCAAAGGAAAGAGATCTTGGAGAGTCAGTTCTTGGCTAGGAGGCATTGTAGATCAAGATGCTGTGCACTTCTGAGGGAACGAGCTGCAAAGGAATTTGAGAGAGAAATTTAAGGGAATCAAGCTAGAAACAGTAGTGGACCTAAAGGGAAGTTTTATTGTCTTGACAAGGAAAGTGGACAGCTCTTAACCCAACAGTCTAAGTGATAACATCTGACAGGTAAGAATAATTTTCATAAGATAATCTCAGGCACTAATCCTGTGCACCAGTGACAAAACTGTTGATGTCAGCAGTGAGAGAGTGGTGTGACCAGTAACAGCTTCAGAGTCAAAAAAAATCTGGTCAAAATTGTACTCTGCAGCTAAAAGCAGAGCAAGAAATGTCACCAGCCCTGAGAGGATGACAGAGACAACCTGACATGTGTGGCTAGGAAAGTGGACAATGCTTTGGCAGGAAGAAGTGGTAGAAAGTGTAAATTCATACTGAGAGAAGACAAACTTGAAGACGTAGATGCTCTGGGGACTGGGTCATGCTATAGTTTGACCAGACGAGCTAGGTGACAGCTGGTCTTTCCAACTCCACTGAATTTGTCATGGCTAAGCTGCACTGGTTCCTCCCCACAGCACCTGCAAAAATGTTCATTCAGATACTCTCTGATGGCTGCCTGCTCAGCCTATGAAGATGGTCTTCTGTTTGCAACAAGCCCTTTGCTGCTGCTTTTATTTTCTGTGAATAATCGTCCTTTTCATTCTTGTTTCCAGTCTTTGTCACTGAACTGAAGTCACAAACCCTGGAGGACTGATGATTTGAGCAGTGCTTAAGGAAGATGTCTTTCATGCCCTACATCTGTAAGAGCTCTAATTTTCTTCTTAAATGCAGCATAAACTTCTAGGTTATAAAAAAAAAAAAAATCCTAGATGAGAGATCATTTATGGGACATAAAGCTGCCTTACAAAAATGTCTTTATTGATAGACTGGGTTACTGTCAACATTAAGCCAAATAGGAGAGACATGCATTCATGCTGACCTCTTATGTCAGCTCACTATTTCAAGTGAACCTTAGGTAGGCAGGAGCTACATTGGCTGCCACAGCTGTCAGCAGGGGCAGTCTGTCTGTGTCAACAGTGGGAAGCTCTTCACCTCAACTAGTACCACATCTGAAGTCTGCAGGGATAGATGGAATGGTTGATGCTCTCTTCGGAAAAAGTCTGTGCCTGCTTTCCAGAAAATGAATTAGTTTGAGCCAAAAAGGGTCTCTAAAACTCTGTTTTTATTTTTTCTTGTAAGCCTCAACAAGCAACCAAAATTGCACTCAAAGCTTCTGTGTGCTCTCAGTGATGATGCTTCTCTCCTGGGCTGAATATTTCCACCATATTCAAGGCTGTTTTTACATCTCATTTATGAACCCAGAAAACAGCATTTCCATGGGCATTGCTACATGGTCAGCTCCTCACAATGGTCTTGCAGGGAGAGGACATGTGATGGTAACTTGGAGGCTTAGAGCTGTAACAGCACACACAGACCTCATCTCAATGTAAACACTTTGGGGTAGGTGAACTCATTTTGTATTTGCATGTGCAACACTTCTGATCAGGCAGCTGCAATTTGTGGCCTCTTTTAATCCTGTAGGTGACTAATGGCCCCAGTATGGATAGAGTCACCTGGGTGTAAACTTAGTTCTACTGATGGTGCTGATTTTGTTTCCTGCAACCCTATTATTGCCTTCACACAATGGTGTTTTGCCAGGCTGGTAATTGTTCCTATGGCAAAACCTTCCAGTCTAGACAAGCCTGAGAAGGTTAAAGTCATTTCAATGTTTCTTTTGAGGCAATTACACAGGGACCTTGAGCTCCCTGCCAAATCCTACTTTTTTACCATGTTGGTGTTGGCAGAGTGGGCCAAGTACTCTAACCCTCCAACACAGATGAGTGCATGTGAGGAGTTAGTGCATGACAGAAGAGAGACCAGCCAGGAAAGTTTCAAACTGCATCAGGGTATAGCCTGACTTCACTAATGCTTTTCACTTACAACTCTTACTTTTATCCTAAGATCAGATAACAAGTAGCACTTTTTCTTTGTAACAATTCATTAATCAGAGAAATGATCCTTGCTAGTGTTTAGATGTTTTACTTAATTCGGTACTTCTGGCCTGCTGCCCCAGTAGTGCCAAAATTATTATTTCTCACCCAGCAGGTGATAAATAACAACTTCAGTCATGATTAATACCATGCATTTCTCAACCTGACTAATGCAAAAAACTTCAAACCTCCAGAACAAGTGGGTGCTAATTGTGGTGAGAGCCACTGGAGCTGCACTCTGCTTGTAAAGAAAGAAAGCCACAGGAAATGAAGCGTTTTCTAACAGCACAGCTGATCCTACAAGGCATCATTAAGTGCATCTCAGCAGCATTCTCCATGTGCAGGACTGTGCTAGGCTTTTTTCTTTTTGTTTCCCACAACACTGAGTTTTAAGTACATTTGAGAAACAGGAGATTGCCAGGTTATTTTTCTTTCCTTAGGGATTGAGTGGGCAAACAAAATTAAAGGCAGAGAAAATAGCAGATTAATGTCTCATTAACACCACTGAATACTAGAATTTTTACTAACTGATACATGAAAAGTGGCAGATCCTAGCAAAAGCTGCCACCACCGAAGCTCCTTCACATAATGTCTATCTTGAAATCTCATCACAACATCATAAAACACAGCATCAAAGACTTTGCAATCAAGGAGCGCTTTCTTCAGAGAGGCACAGGTGAACCTGGGAATCAGGAAGGGCTGTCAGCTGCAAACAATGATCCAATACTACAAATTAGCCTGTGGCTTAAATCCTCCTCACAAGCTGGTTTGCAACTGCCTGTGGTGGAGCAGGGATGGTTGCTCCATTTTCTGTGCTGAACAAGCATTGGTGCAGGGTATCTGGGTCCAGTTTAGCTGTGCAGACAATGCTGGGCTGGTCAAGCAGATGAGACCCTTACAGCATCAGGAATTGGCACCACGTGTTTCTAACAGGAGCAGACATCAGAATGCAGCAAGGACAAGAGCAGGTAAGTGTGCTGAGCAGGGACTGTGCTTTATAAGATTAGTCCCTTCCACAACCCCAAAAGCAGTATCACACAAGTCAAAGAGCAGTCCTGTTTTCACCAGGACTTTCCCAATTATTTTATCTCCATGAGGCAGGGAGAGCATTTGCTACTTTCCAGCTGGCATTTAACTCAACTTGAGCATCTCTATATGAAGCTATTAATTCATGGAACACAAAGGCTACAAGAAGCAAACCACCGTGCGCAAACAATTTATATATTGTTCAGCCTCAGTAATGTCTGTTCACCTGTAGTTATGAGAGCTTTTATGGTTCTGTGTACTGTTTTGGTTGAGTGACTCTCACAGTTCCTGGTGGGGCATACTCAGAGGATAGATGTTAAGCTGTGGTGTAGCTGTTCCTGACGTTCTTTCTGTTAGAAATCTAATTTTTTACTTAGTTTTTGAAAACTTAGTAAGTTGCAGCTGTTTGCTTTCTTCACCCAAAATAGCCTCTGGGAGCTTGGGTTTTTAAGCTTGAAAGCTAGGAAAGAAAATCATCATCCACCCTGCCCTGCTATATGTGACAGACCACAGGTGTTCCTGGCCCAATTCCTGCCTCTGCTGCACCAGCTGTGTGTCAGTCACAGGAGACCTAGAGAAACACACAACCCAGGAGTAGAACTCTCACAGGCTGCACATGCACAGCCTTGTCTACTAGAGGGTCACTCAGACTAACCCCTCTCTCCTTGGCCTTGGGTAAGGCAGGTTGGTTGAATTGCTCAACTTCCTTGCTAGAAAAGTTTTTGGGTTCTGGTTGGGTTTGGGTTTTTTCCACCTTTAACTGGTTTTATTGCTGGTCGTGTTTCTACTTTTCATTCTTTTTCTTGGAACTGTGCAGAGCATTTCAGGAGCAATCAGTATCAGGGTCCTTCCCAGGGTTGTGGCTTCCCAGAGTCAAAGTATGGTTTAAAAGCTTTGGTTCCCAGTGCTCAGCTCACTCTGCTCTGTAGCACTAGTCATCCTGGCAACGCAATTTAAAAAAAGCATAATGGTTTCTTGTACTTGCAAAGCACAATGTATGTCCTTTGTCTAGGATTTTAATAGCTATTGCAACACTACTAGCAAAACCAACATTTTCCTTGTAGTTCTAAGTTTAGGCATCACCTAGAATGAGATACAGCCTGAACTACAATCCAGCCCTGTGGCAAACATGCTGTGTAGAAAGGATGCTCTTCAGTCAAGGAAGTAAAGAATGCTTTTTCTCACCTAAATTTTATTTACTAATTAAGTTATCAAAGTTGCACACAAGGAATGAGGGGTGGTTAAACTTTCAGGAACTATCAGTTTATCTTCCAGAGCTCAGTCACTGCTTGTCCTCTCCCTTCAATATTGAAAACTTTGTGTATTTGCCTGTCTTTGTTTCCTCCAGTGCAGTCTGAGTAGCGCAGGTGGGTTTACACAAACTTTGTAAAAAATCAGTATCTTTTGTCAAACTGCTTCCACAGCATATTTTCTAGACACATTCTAAGTAAGTTAATGCCTATGGTTACCTCCGTGGGGTTCCTTTTATCCTCTGAAGTTACAAAGCTTGCTCTGTGTTACTGCACAAAATAGGCAGTAACTGTTCAGCATTCCAAGTGCTGGATTACCACAGCAGAATACAGCAGTGCCATGTCGTATGTTCAAAGCAGTACTAGTCAGATTGAGTCCTTGCCTATACACAGGAGCTGTCCCTTGAAAAGTTCCACATTGACAGGGTTTTTGGAGCATCGCAAGATTTGTTTACTGCTGCATTATTGTGCCAGCATGTACCATAGGATAGATACATCAGAGGCAGAAGGACCCAGGTGTGCCAGCCAGAAGCCCACACCAACTGCTCTTCCTATGAGAACCACCCCAGCAAGTACATCACAGTTCAGATGCAGTGTTAACATACTGGAAGTGGAAACAGTGAGAAAGATGCTTACCTAGCAACTTCATTTCTTAAACAAATAGCAAGACAAGCTGAGGATTGAAACTGGGAAATCACAGGAAGAAAAAAAAAAAAAAAGTAAATCCAAAACCCAAAGGTGAACAAGAAATAAAAGCAGAAGCAGGGCACATGTACAAAGAAGTAATGACAGCCAGGAGCTACTTCAGCAAAAATAAGAACTGACTGAATAAAATCACATCACTTACGTGCTGCAGAGCTCCAAGGTGTTTTTGTCACCCAGTTCCTGAATTAATTTTGGTTGAGGAAGGCAAACTTAAGATCTCTAACGCGTCTTTTCATTCCCAGCTTAAGAATTCTACCTAGTTCACCATAATATTGTCTTCCAGGTGTCCTGCCAACAGGATTCCACTCATTAACTACAGAGAAATTAATTACAAAGATATAAAACTTAGTAAGAAAGGTACTTAGAAAGATCAGAGAGAAACTTAAAGTATTTTATTTTTTTAATACACATACAATATTCTTCCAAGGGCACTTAAGAGTAAGTGGCATAGAGGCTATTAAAATGGAAGTGCCCATGCAGTTGTTCCAGGTTAAACAGACACAGTATATTCTACAACACAAAAACTGCATCTAGAGTGTTTTTCTTGCTCCAGAATCATTTGGCAGCTTCAAAAAGCTAACATGTTTCCATTCCCAACATCAATCCAGCAAACAACAAAACCCAAGACTGGCACACACTGCAGCCCAGACACCAAACACCACACTTATCTCAGCAAGGGCCTCTTGGCAGCCAGGGCTGTTGCAGTTGCAGGGCTGTATCTATCATGGCCCTCAAAGTACTGCTGCTCTATCCGGCGACAGAAGGCTGTGAGGTTACTGTAGTTCTTCACTTTTTCAGAGAGTTCATCAGTGATTAGTTGAGTAGTAAGGATTGTGAACAGATGTCCAAATACCAGAGCATCTAATTCAGTTGGACTGTGAAAACAGAAAAAAATAACAGGTATTTTAGAAGTTAAGTACTGATCAAGAACAACCTCTGCTGTTCCGAGTCACTTTTAGACAGAGACAGAGTGGGGAAGAAATCAGGGAACACTGAACCTATCAAATGCATGAAAAGTGTGTATACAGCATAGAAGCACATTGCAGTTTCTCAGTATCGCATCTTTGTTTTTGGTGCCTTGGAAATGTGGAAATTGCACTTCTTAGAAGGGACAGACTTACTGATCCAATAAGAAACCATGCTTCACATTTTAGTTTTGTAACAAGGGCAAATGGTTAGCAAGTCGTCTGGGGGAGGTTTCTTTGTCCTCTGCAGATAGATATAAAAATAGCCCAGCTGTTATTTCACACACACAAAAAAAACCTAGGAAAAAAAACCAACAAACTAGGAGGAGTGAAAAAAGCACAAAACTCCTATTTCCTTTTTGTGCTTTTCAACAGTCAGGAACTACTCAACCAGTAACGAGAAGCTTCAGAGTGGCAGCAGCTGGAAACACCTATTTTTTGAAAAGGGACTAAACAGAAGAAAACGGTTATTTTGGGAAACAGTGGACTATTTAATGTTTTCAGTCCTTATTTTAGGTACAACCCTTCTGGTTTGCCATCTTGTAATTTTATATTTAAGTTGCCCCATGTGCAAATATATCTTTTTTTCAAATGTATTAATAAGTTATGAGCCCTTCTTTAGTAATATTCAAGGGTTTTCTAACTGATAAATATTTTGCTTTTCTATTTGCGGATCACTAAGCAAATTCCAGTGGAGATATGAACCCTTGTATAACAAAACTTACAACCTGTCAGCAACAGGCTACTCTTCTTATTTACCTCCTACAGACTCCCAAAACTCAGAGAATGAAAAATACTGGATGAAGAACACATGCTTTCTTAGTAATATTTCAGACAGCTAAAAAGTGTAAAGGTTAAAGCCTGGTTAACAATCCCCAAGCTACAGTTCTTGACAAATACAGAAGAAAGTTTAGGAGATACTGTGTTTAAATATTATTTAAGAAGATGCAATTCAAACTTGCCTCCTACAATGCATATTTCTATATCCATTCAATTTACACTACCCACCTAGTTTCAACTTGGAGAAGATTAAGAGGCAAAGACACACACAGAAAAGGAACCAAGACCATGTGCTGCGTTTTGAAGACATCTCCCTGTCCAAATGTAGTTAACTCAACCCCAGAGCTGAGCGTCTCTAGTCTGGTTTACGCACAGGAGAGAAGAGGGAGCTAATGTGATGTTACTTAAATCTATAACATTTTAAAAATATTGAATTATTGGAGAAGGAAAACAAAGAAAAAAAAAAAGCATTTTGTGATTGGAACAAAAGGGTGAAAGCAGAGGAGATCCCATGAGGGCCAGGTTGTTCCTTTTTTCTCCCCTGGGAGCATGAATCTTTGTTTCCACTTTGCAACTGATCCTTTGTCAATGCAAGGCCAGCTTGCCCCCAGTTCTTACAACTCATAGGCACCCTCAAGTTAATTCACTTCACTAGGAACTGCCCCTGGTGTTAAGAGCAAGACAACCTGTCCTGGTCAGGACAGCATGTTCTACATTCACTCCCCTGTACTGAGTAGAGAATGTTGGCTAAGAAATACAAGTAAAGCTTTAAATGTATCATTTTAGTAAGAAACTCACTGCGTAAAGGTGCATAGCTATAGGCTACCTAAGTTTTGCTAGACTCTGTTAAGAAGATAGGCAGGAGTAAAACTAAATCATAAGCTGAAAAAAAACCCAGAAACTTCCCTTTTAAAGCCTTTAATTACTTATTTCTGAAACTTCATGTTTATATTCCAGTCATGCATTTGTATTTCTGCAACTAATCATACAGCATTAAAATAAAACAGGAGTTTCCCACACACATATATATGTGAATATATACCTATATTCTCCAGGATATAATATTTCAGTAAAGAATAACTTACTGCTTATTGAAGAAATATGGTTGCGTTCCTAATCTCTGGGAGAGAGCCTGACAGCACTGATCTACATCTTCAAGCACCTACCAAAACACACAACAGATAAAAGATCCGTATTGTCAGGAAATACTAACATTGCAAATAATAACCTACTTGCTCTGTTTCCAATGACAGTGGGGACAAGGAACGTACACTGCTGGGACAGTAGAAGCTGCTGAAGTCAGGCAAACTTGCACAGTAGGCAGGTAGCTAAGTGTTATTTAATCATCACGCTTGATGTAAGGCTATTCTGATTAAGTGCTTCCCATAACATTTATAACTTAGCTTAATGAAAGGTACTAATTTATACCTCAAAAATGCTTAGCTCTTTTTTCCCCCCAGACCTCTGACAAGGGAAGCCCTGCCAGGCATGCCTGTTAAGGCCACATAGGAAGAGGGGCCATAACTCAACCTATTTTCAGGACTATGGCCCAAACCAACATCACCAGAGATGTACACACACGGTACAGCAGCCCTCCTCCCGCCCCATCGGGTGCACATCATTTGAGATTCATTGCTGCTGAAGACAAATACCTGACTCCAGATAATGTGTTCAGTACAGAAATGACATTTTTAATACATGTTTCAAGAAAGTGTTACTATCCAATGCCTTTAAAAAAAGAGAACAGGGGGTAAAGAAATAAGCTTGACTGTTGGCTCTGACCTGCGGCAGTGTCTTGCCTGCCCACCCAAGGGCCTTCATCCTGCGCCTCACCTCCCACAGCTTCTGATAGGGCAGGATGCGGGTCAGCGGCCACGG
>NW_009952974.1:13667645-13699898 GCF_000747805.2 Chaetura pelagica | reverse complement strand
GGGGGGGGGGGAGCCATACCTCGGGTAGGTGATCTTGGTTAGACACAGAAAGGTGCTGAGTTACCACCTAAGAAAATACAGAGGCCTCCAAGCAGGAAATAGCTAATATTCAAATATTTGTATCAGACAGGAGGCTGCGAAAGAGAGATGGAGTGGTGTGATGTGCTGTAATTATCTGTGCAGAATTTATAGTTTTCAGCATAAGCATTTAAAACTGTTACTTCAGAAACACATTCAAAATCTGTATCTATTCTGCACTCAGGTACCTCCAATAATGATGAAACTTCCCTAAAATGTATACACAAGCAAAATTAAAGTGAAAAGAATGTATCATTACTGGTATAAACCTCTATGTTTCATTTATGAGTAGGGACTTGCAGTTGTGAGCAAAAGTGTTTTCTCATTAAATTTTAATTAAGATAAATGCTGCAGAACCACTCACCTCCTGTACTGTTTCATCATCACACCACTGGAGATAGAGCTAGAAACAGAAACAACACTCACTAAAACTTCCTAATAAAGGAGAATACAGAAACAATAATTTCTCACTAGCAGAATTTTCTTTTCTATACTAGATTAAATTTCCATTTCACCCCTTCTGTGTGACCTCTGAATGTAGAAAATAAATTAAAACTGGGAGGCAAAAGCCCAGCTGCTGGTCCTTACTTCACCAGCCCCAGGAGGCAGGTGAGCCCAAAGGCCCTTTCCAGTTGTCCACACTGCACCCAGCTCAGTGCACAGCTTCCTGGCCCTCAGCTCTGCCCCCCTGCAGCTTGCCAGCCTTTCCAGCACTCTTCTCATGCTGAGATGGCATCATGTGAACTGGCCACAGACAGGACCTGCAGGGGATCCCAGCCTCCCACACAGTGGGTGAGCACACACCCTGGAAGGTGGAGCGGGGTGCCTGGCCAGCTGTGGGGGGGCAGGATCCCAGGAACCAGTGGCATTTCCACTCAGTTACTTCTACAGCTACATGACACACTTCATTTGGGTCAGGGAAATCATATACGTGGCTTGTGCCTACAGGAACATTTCAGCAAGCAATCCATGGGGTACAGAGAATTTATTCCTGCCTCCTTTCACCTCAAAAGTTGACAACATAATCTAAGAACAAGCAGTATTTCCAACACAGGGAAAAATCCTAAAGCTTTCTTGCCTATAGTCACTTATTTAAGTGTGTGGAGTTACTGTGGTTTGCTGTACCTCTGCTGTCAAGAGCATATTATTGACTAATTCCATGTAGGCTTTCATCTCAGCTTTTTGGACTTCATCCAGCCCATCACTGAGAGAATGGCCCTAATGGGAAAAAAAAAAAGAAAGAAAGAAAAAGACACACAGGCTCAGATCCTGTTCTCTTACATAGTTCAGTAACAAATTACATATGCAATTTTTACATACAATGTCCTTTAGAATTAAAAAGAAATCATCATAACATTACTAATGTTCAAGAAATGTTGCCTATTATCAGTTACAGCTGAACACAGTTTGAGCACACAGCCTCCTGGTTAGTGTATCTCTGTGGCCATAAGTAAACAGAAATTTACATCTGTGATACAGCTTTATCAACTGCTCAGTGAAAAGACTATTTTTTTAAAATATGGGGGAGGGTTGTAGAGGGGAGCAAAGGCAAATCTGGATCGTATCTAACACTTCAGGATTTAAATCAGCCAGTTCAGGGTTTAAGAGCTCTCAGACCCAGAAGCAAGGCATTTAGAAAAACAGTTTCAGCAACTGGCACTAGAATGCAGGTATCCTGCATAGAGTTTACTTCCAGCATTTGAATAAATGACAAAGAAAAACATTTCCACCTCAACAAACTCCTGTTCCAGGATTTCTTTCTTTTAAAATGGCACTTTCTACACTGCTTTAACAAGTAACATTCCAGAAGAGCACACCAATCAGCACAGTGCTAAGCAGGATTAACATGCTATTCACTAACTGATGAAAAAAAACAACTGTTACCTTGGCTTTTACAAACTGGACTATGGGCCCAAGTTCAGATACTACTTGATTTCCCACATGAATAAAGGGTACTTTGCCTGTATGAGAAAATGAGAAATATATTTTAGTAAGAGTTTTTTATACCTATTAACACCATTTACAATTTTCAAAACAATTAAATATTACAGACACATCTGACCATCAGTATGTTGGGTTTTTTCCAAATGAGTACAGGTAAAGCTCACCCACTGAATGTTTGTAATAACACCTTCCTCTTGATCTTCCTCCTTCTGAACCTCTGCTACATGCTACAGTTGTGTATTTCAGTTATTGAGTGAGATCTATTGACTTGTATTTTAATAATGAACTTTGCTTTGCTGGAAAGACTTAATTCAGTGTTTCTCTGAAGTACAGCTGGGAAATCCCAGGAAAGCAGACAGAGCCCTCGGCTAGTTTTACAACACGAGTTCCCACCCTCCCTTCTAATCCACTGGCTGGGAAAGGGCTGCTGAAAGGATGATGGGAGATGTGGCACTGTGCCCAGAAAAGCAAGCAGGGGAAGGGCAGATGCACTCTGGGTAAGGCAGAGTCTTGACTCTCCTTCTTCCCATCCTTCAAATTTCCAACAGCTCTTGGGGCTGCCCCAGTCTTCACCCTCTACTTGTGAGCTGGCATTTTCAAGCACCCATGGTCCTGGGGTGAGGTTCTCAGTATGAGACCCAGAGCATCACATTTTGGAGGGCTGGAAGGGGGAAAGAGCTGCTTCATCATCATGGAAGCAAACCGGGGTTAAAGTTTAACATTATTAAGGCCCAACATTGAGTCTATGAAGCTGAGCCCTGAGTGTCCAGCATGGAGCATGGCCAAAAACAGCCAGTGCTCAAAAGGAGACTAGGAAATGACTGTGTCACTGGTGGAACTAGAAGTCTGCACACAACACCTTCTCTATAAGGCGAGTGTTCTTCCACACAGAAGTGAGGCAAAGCTTTAAGGCAGGCAGTGACACAAGCCCTGTTACACACAGAGAGCTCTGAGGAATGGCAGTTACTGTTTGCCTCTTTTTTCAGTGCTCAACATGTGAAGCTCAGGTCTCCTACTCCAATCAACCCTAACCAGCCTGACTGTCCTACAAAATCTTCATCCAAGTGCAACTGACAAACACCAACCTTGTATTTAAGACTAATCTTTTAGGATTATTTACACAATTGAAATAATCCATAACATGGAGATAAATGCTGGATGTTTTGTGCTACTAAAACATCCTCAGTGGGCACTGCATCCTTTTACTTTCCTGCCTCTCACTGTGGGCAAACTCTGCTCTCAATACAGAGCCCAAAGAGCAAGATCAGTACCTGCCTGACTCCAATATGTTACTAGCAATACATTTGCTCTTTTCACTGAAACACAAAAAACCTACTGTTTGGCTTAGCTCAAACACTGTTCATATTAACAGCAGATTCAGTCATGGTTTTTATCATGAGATTTTCTTCTCACTAGCTTGATTACCCTACAGGTAATAAATGAAGTGCATCAAACCAACAAAGGCTTCATCTGCATCCACATATTACATGTTGTGGAAGGAAACAACAGACCTCCCTGTGCTGCAGAATTGGGTGGTTTCAGTCACACTGTACTTCACACACCAAGACAATCCTTTGGTATCACTTTGGACTCCCTCAAAATGGGTTTCATTATTACAACAAATATGAGATAAATAACCATCCCCCCCCAAAAAAAAAAATGAGATGCAGATCTTTGCTGCTGCTGTGAGACAGGGTCATGGGGAGGGACAAGGGAACAAATGAAAACATTTGAATTATCATTAAAGAATCAATATAAAGGAAATGGGGTAAGTGAATAAAAATTACACGGACTCCAGGACTAAGGGCAAAAAGAATACATGTATTTCTACCTACATTTAGAACTGAAGCAGTATATTTTTCCCTCTTGTGCTTCTTGTTTTCAGCAGAAGGAAGTGTTCAGACCCAAATTACAACATCAGGTGCTAGCAAGTGTGGACGTGGGGTGCAAGTGGCAGAGAAGCAAGAGCATACAACTGTCACCAATCTTACCCGTGCACATGCAAGAGGCTCCTTGTACATGGATTCAGCATTTCACTTACCTCCATATTTTGCTGTTTTTTCACTGCTGCCAAGCAACTGTTTTATTAAAAAAGCATAATTCCACTGCTTTGACCAAAATATCAGTAGCAGCAGCAGAATCCATACAGTAGGCTGACAGACATACCCTGACAGGCACTCCCATGTGGTAGTGATCAGCCAGAGCCAGGTAATCAGGAAGTACCTCCTCACGCAACAAAAATCTGGGACAGAGTGCCAGGACTGTCAGACGCTCACACCCAGCATTCAGCAAACCTCTCCAATTTTTAGGCAACCTTTTGCAGCCAGTCAGTGTTTTTAGGCAACCAGTCATCCCCAGCACAAGGCAGGCTTTATAGCCTTCTACTACTTAATTTATTAGAATTTTTTTTTTTCCAGCCTCATGAATGAAAAGAAAATTTTAAATTGCCTTAAGAGTGACAACGCACCCTTCAGTCTTGTCCTGTATCAACATCCTGGCAATCAACTCCCAGACAGGGCAACAAAAGATAGTCTTTCTCTGTGGTGTTGTCTCAACCTAGCAGTGGGAAAATATAACAGCATTCACCAGAATATTCCCTGAATGCAGAATAAAGCCACTTTTGGAAACGTATGTCTTTTTGCTTCAGGCCATAACAACTCTCAGGCATGTGAGAAAGTTTCCAGCAGGCATTTGAACGGTCTGAATGCTTGATATAGGTACTACATTCACAGGCACCATTACACATTGTGCCAAGTTACTTTGCATTTGGCTGTTTTAATTGTTTGCAGAGGAGAAACTGCACTGGAGAGGAGGGTGAAGGCTTCCTGCACACGGCAGCACTGGCTGACTGTTATCAGCAAGACAAGGCGTAGTTGCCATGGTATCAAAATGGAGGTATAACATAGTAATCTAAATGAAGGCCACACTTACCAGATGGGGACATGTACTCCGCATTTGCCCTGCAAACCACCCGGATTGGCAGATTGCACATTTGCAGAAAGGCCTGGAAATAAAGAGTTGCATTTAAAAAGCATGAATACACCAGTGACAAACAAATGTGTTCTCGATACATTTGACTCTGGTTTAGTTAGCTCATAGCACATGCTTACAAAGTACAGCTCCTTGCATACTGCTTTTAGGAAGAAAGAAGGGTAAGTAAAAGAAAAACAAGGGTTTTTTAACTTCCCCAGACAATAGTTTATCATCCAGTCATTGACTGGCATCTTTCTAATGAAGTTTCATCTATTTTTACTGTTTTTTCAGACATGCAAAGAAGCAGTATCTGGCAGACACCACTAGTGCTGTGCTTGTACAAAAATAAGTAACACTTTGCTCCTCCTGAAAATCACAGTACTTATTTTTTCTGGCAAAAGCCGCCTAGCCCAGTTCATGTTTTGTAACACTGCAAACACACATAGCACCTTCCCACATTATATTTACAATACCTGCCAGAAGTTTTGTTCTACAATACTGTCAGAGCACTAGTCTGCTTTGGGAGGAAGTCTTTATTATCTTTAACTTTTATGAATCACGGATACAATGAGTGATCACTTTACTGCTTCTTTCTATCTGTAACCTTAGATTCAAAACCTTCTCAGTAGGATTCTGATTTTGTCAGCACCTGCCATCACTACAAAATCTCGAGTATGTTTCTGTTGAAATACCAAAATATAATGAAAGATTATTGCAATTTGGACAACATGGCAAATAAGGAACCTCTTAATCTCTAAAGTCTCTCACAACTCAGCTAAGTCCTATAATTCATTTTGTCTTTGCAATTAATTATACAGGTCACAATTCCAGATTCCAAAATTATACCTATTCATCCCCAGTATTTGAGGTGAAAAAAGCCTACACCAAGAAGAAAGCTTACCACCGTGAAGAAAAATGCTGCTGTAACACAGCACTTTCTACATGAGCTTCCTCCTAGCTCTTCAGATTGCAGGATCTGGCAGTAAACTGCACTCTCACAGCTTTAGATGCTCAGACCACAATCACAGACATCAAAGTAACCTAAACCTTAACTTCGAGATTGCTCACTTCTGCACTGAGACCATAAGGCATGAACTAACACTGATACCAGCTCTCTTCCTAACTTTGTGGCTTCCAGAGTATCCACCAAACAAACAAAAAACAAACAAACAAAAAAAAAGAACCCCAAACACCCCTCTCCTATCTCCTGTGCTCTTCCAGTCCTTTATTCCCAAACCCTAACTCAGTCCAGGGAAACAAAGCCAAAAGCTTTGGTCCTTTTCCAACCAAATCCAAGAACTGCACAGTCCATGACAATATTTGGCTCTTGCAGATTTAGATGACTCAAATCCAAATACCAATTTTAAGCAAGGAATTATGGTGACAAGCTGCTACACAAGACATTGATTATCGCTGCACTGTTGAGCAATAAACTGGTCTCTAGAGTGCTTCATCCCAGCTAGAACCTCTGGATACTGCTTAAGGGTGCAGAAGAAAATATGAGGTACTGGCAACATTAGACACCACCCCACCTCCTCAATCTGTATGCCGATCGGGTCCACAAAAATCTGAGGCTCTTGCTATCTTAGGATGCCAACTTCCATGCAAAACAGTAAGAATATAAAAAGGACTTTACTGAAAAGGAATGTGAAGCATTGTTCTGTCTCAGTCCCAGATCTCTGTTTTTGCCAACTGGCTCTGCAGGACCTAGCAATGTCCAGGCTGCTCCAGCTACTGTACACCGTGTACTTCTGCCCAAACTGTGTCTTCATATACAATTTATTTGGAATTAATTCAGAGACAAGAATGCAGAGACTTTGGTTTAGATTAAATACATATTCCTATGCCATTGCTGGACACAATCTAACTCACCAAAAGCATACACTCTAACTCAACTGGTACACAGACTTCTTCCTTCTGAAAGCTCTACCAGTAGCTAACAACATCATCTCAATAGTGCTGAGCTGCAGTGGAACTGATGGCATCAAACAGCAGCTCCAAAGAATTCCATCTTTTAGTGAGAAGAATGGAGTGAACTTCTACCACGCTACTTAATCCTTAGCTGTTGAATTTAATCTCAAAAATATGTGAAGTTTCATTTGGTCTAGGCTTACCAAATGAATTTATTTCACCATAAGGAACTCAATTAACTGCAATTCTGCATTAAGATGGTGAATTTTGTAACTGCCATGTACTATTCACACAGTAAGTTCAGAAGAAAAAAGTATGAACTTCACTGAAGTTAGAGCAACACATGAGTAACTGAGAAGCTTGTAAGTGCAGAGACACATTAAGCAAAAGGAGGTGAACCAGAGAACTATTTTTACTTTTTCAAATCAATATGTCAAAAACAAGACAGGACACTTAGGTTACATGAGTTGCTTTGACAACTTATTGCCTCCTGTGCTTCCTATCATACACTGTCTCCTACATGGTACTGTGCTTCTACCAAAACCAGTTTGTGACTGTGAAGAACAGCATAAAGTCTAAACTATAAATAAAGTCTTCTCAGCGTAAAGAGTTCAGCCAAGTTTCCATCAAAAATCTGAAGCTGACCCTTCTCTCTCCTCCTCAATAAACACCCACAAACCAAGGGATATCAACCTTTATTACAGTTGGCAGGGAAATTCTGCCTCAGTCTTTGGCTGAGTGCAAAGGGGATCAAGATTACATTGCCATTTGGCATCTTGGAAATGCAGACACAGGGTCCACGTGCCTTTTTTGCACCTCATACAGAAAAAAGGAGAGGAGGTTGACCTAGAATTGAGCTCTAACATGGAAACAAATATTAACTAAATAAAAGAGTTTGCTACTCTGCATAATAAAGTGCAGATTCTGGTAAGCTTAGAAATAAGTCACCCTACCATCACAGTGAGGTTAATTTTTTTTTTTTTTCTAATTTTCAAAAAGATCCTAAAGTAAACACCAAACTGAAAACCTGAGAAAACTTCCCTGGAATAGTCATCTCCAGTTCTGATGAACATTTCATAGATGGGAGACCAGGACTGAGCTTGAAAAACTGAAGAGTGATTCAAGATTAACATTGGGCAAAACCATCCAGTTCTGTGTTCACCCCAGCAGTCCTCCTGTGAGATTCAGAAACACTGACCACCTGAGCTGCCTCTCCAGCAGCCTTACACGGCCTGTTCCACCAAACCCCTTCAGCATCCATGTGCCAACATCTACTCCACTTCAGTCTTAATCTGTATTTAGGATCAAATTTAAATTGAGTGGTGAAATAGTAATGAAACACACAACAACAGTCAAATAGTTGAAGACAAAATCACTTAATGCCATACAATAACTCTAGAAATATATTTTACAAAAATGTTAATCTTTATGTCTTTAAACATATAGAAGCCCCAGAAATTAAAAGACCGTTATGTTGACCTGTAATTTGTATCCATTCTATCACTGATGTAACTGACAGACTTTGGAAATTATTAGTATTAACAACACAGGTGTTTTTGTCTTTTCAAGCACAGTGAATGCATTTCATATTTATGGAAATTATGGTTTCTTTTAGAAAAAGAGATGGACAAGGATCATGACCAACACATTTTTATAAATACTCCCTGCCAGAAAATCTCAAGGATTTTTTTCTGGTGCATTCAACTAGGTAAGTAAGATTTTAGACAATAACTGATGTTAGACAGTAAGTGGTGTGAACTATTACCAAAATAGTTGGCACAGATCAAAGAAATCCTACAGAGAGATTGTAGGACAAACCAGCAATTTTTGTGAGTCTTTATCTCATTAAACACTTTAGCCCAGTGATCCAGGGAGGATTTGTTCCTGGTTTGACCACTCATGTAGAAGAATGTCAAGAACCAGCACATTTGGTCTGCAGATGGTATCAGACCACCACAGCTTCCAGCTCTGATACAAGATGCAGTGAACACTGATCATTCCAGTTCAGAGCATCTCATTTCCCTTTGGGTACCTCACATATATCATTGGAGCTGGCAAGTAAACCCTTACTTTTGAGAGAAACCATCAGCAAATGGGAGTGAGCTCAGCTCCTCTGAGTGCTTTTGGAGTGAAGGGTGAGAGATTCAAGGCTGAAACCACTCCAGTGGAGTTCTGCTGAGATTTATGAGTATATCAGCACCCCTTCAAAGACACGGCATCAAAAGCTGAGCAATCTGAAAGATCAAGGGCCCAGGCTTATACTATTACATCAGAGATTATTGTTAACAGCATAAATTTGGCTGATCAATTTAAAAAGGGACAGACACGTAAGATAGTTAATCAAGCCCTTGTGAAAATTCACCTAAAAATGGTAAACAAGACAGTAACAGCTAAACTAGAAACAAGACACTGAACTGAGCACTGCCTGTCATACCTTGCAAATGCTTGTAATTCCAAAGAATAGCATTAAATTTCCTGCTCTTTTCTCCTCTGGAAAAAAAAAGTACTAACACAGAATGAACAGGGTGACTACTGTAGGCCACAGCCTGGCTCTCCTCCAGTGCCTAGGTTTCTCATGCTGCAGTTGCAGTTCTTCAGATTTAGAGGGGGGTGAGGGTGTGAAATTAGCTGTCATGTCAGTAGTAAAACTGGTACATGCTACTTCATCTGAAGTTTTCCAGTGTAAAGATGTTCACTAGAAATGTTTATTGATACTTTGAACTCTTTCAAACAAACTCTAGGTTGAAAAGGATAAAAGATTATTTTATTCTTAACACCTATCCAAAGAGTTAACTATTTGGATCAATTCATAAAGAGGAGGGATTAACATTAGTATTTCCCCTTGCCCATGTTACAGAAGACGAAAAGACAACTACCCAATAGACTTTACAAAACAAATAAAGGAAGCTTCACTCAAGCATTAATATACAGAATTCACTGAAAGACATCAAACCAAAATGCTCAGGCTTTTAAAACGAATGAGTAATTTCATGGCTCATACTAGTTAATGCAGCATAACACAAGGATAATGAAATCTCAGATTGAGAAGAACTGAGTTTATTCCTCTGCCATCAGCAGGAGTGCCTCCTTTACCCATATGTTCCACTGATTATCTACATTTCTGCAATTCTAAAAACAGAGGCCCGATTTTTTGTGCAGTATCATCATTGGTCACTAACTGAAGCAGACACCTAGAAAACTGTCCAGTTTAGTAACTTGCATTCAATATAATGTCTGCTATGAACACTTTTCTCAAAGTTATTTCTGGAACAAAGGTGTTCTTTCTTTTAATGAGGTTAATGTGAGAAACAGATAAAAGTATTAAAAAGTCAAGATTTAGCTTAATAGGGTCTGTCAGCTTCTCTACCACACATGCTCTCTGCCTCTCTTCCCTCCAGGCTAACAGTCTCCCCTCTCACACTTTTCCAGCCTCTCTACCAGTAGCATCACCTACTCCTCTGGCACCTGGCAGGGGAAAGAAGTATGAACAATACATTTTGAGCAATGCTAAATCTCTTCTTCCAGACTGAAAGCACCAAGTCTGCAAAGTTGCTACTGCCTCTGTGCTCCTTGTGTTTAATGGAAGACCTTGCTGTAGACAAAGAGGTGGAAAGTTGCTGCCAAGTCCATAAAGAGAAACAGAGGAGATGCAGGAAAAAAGATGCCACCAGATTAATTCTGTCTGTCCTTTCCTGCCCTCCCAATAATTACTGTTACAGACTAGGGAAGAGTGTGGGAGTGAGGACAACACATTGAAGAAAAAGCATGGAGAAGCTGATCCACATAGGACTATGGTCTGCTTGGCACTGCCTTCTCCTCTCAAAGAGTAGTAGCATGAGCCACTCTGTTTTCAAAGTCAACACAGAAACAGCCAGTTCATGTTGCAATGAGAGAACAAAGTTATTGGCAGATGTGGGAAAAAGGCCTGATAGGAAGCTCTGAGGTGACACTTGTTACAAAATCAATCAACAAGCTTATGCCTGTCGTTCATTTCAGTCACGGGAGATGACACCTCCTGCCCAAATTACAGAGTACATTTATAACAGCAGCATTGCTGAAAGGACACAATCAACTTAAGGCTTGTTTCGTTTTCTTATAGCCTGCCCAATTTCAAATTCAGAATGTAGGTAGTATGTTGGATTTCAATTATCTTAAAAAAAAAAAAAATATGACCAGAGCAATCACCTTTGTGCTGCTCTGGCACAGTTCAAAAGCCCAGAGCCCAGAAACCACAGGCAGCCATGAAGCAACTCACCCCACCCTCCCCTTCCTCCTCACACAACTGGCGTTCTCATCTCCGCTGCTGTTGCCGCCCTTGAAACAATGCAAGAAGTGATGCCATTGTGTCTTCCTATGATGACAAGGATGGAAAATAACTGTGCATTAAATACAATGGGAAGGGATGAGAGATGGAAGGGGGCAGTTTGGGATTATTTTCTACAGTTAATTGTTTTAGATGCCATTTTTACTCTTGCTCTCCCTTCCTCTTCACTCTCCCCAGCTAAGGAAGGGCTGTTTGGACACTGTCAGTTGGAAACTTAACACACATCAGGCAGTGAATCAGCCTGTCAGAGATCCATCACAACACTCTCCTCTTCCCCTCCAGTCCCTCCTCAGAATAATACATATGAGCAAACACATATACTCATTAAAAATGAGTTACAACTTGATGTAAATCATATCCAGATTGCAGCTTCTGAGATCAGAGGCAAGAATGAAATTACTTATGCCAAGACTCAAATAGTTCACAACTTACATCCCCACATGAGGAACACTTTTTTTCAGATGGCACACTCCAGGCTGCATTCAAAGAAGATATATTCATGATTAGTTTTTAATAAAAAACGAGCCATTCCAAGCCATCTCTTATTCAGCAGCATTTCTAAAAGCCCTCACACAATACTGTTGTGAAGCAAGGGTGAAAGGTGTTTTCTGTTTTCATTTTTACATTATTTCATGAGCATACAAAGGATGATATGTGATGACAACTACAGAGTTATTCTCTACTTTACTGCAGGAACACATTTTAAAATTAAAAACCATGAACAAATCTACAGAATAATTCAGTTTTCATATCAAACAGCTGCAGACCCTGTAACTGAAATAGTGTGTCTAAGGTTATAAATGAAAACTGTTCAGTACCATTCTTTGAATGACAGATTAAATTCCTAATCCAGTTATGGTAATGGCCACATTTGTAGTTTAACATAAATTAAGAGCTTAATTATATTTGTGACTATTTTAAACAAAATAACAAATTCCTTTGTACCTGTGAATGTAATTTATAGCAAAGCCACGTCCATTCTCCAAAACAATCTATTTTACACTGCAGCACAACACTGCTCTAATGGTGTAATGTAATTCTTGTTGTAGAACGCAGAAAGAGTACATTCACTGGTAGCACAGTGCTTTTGAAGATAAATGAAGATGCTATTCATTCAGGGGTAATTTCATCTTAGAACTATATGAAAGATGTTTCGCTCACAAACAGTACCTTTATGGCCTGGGATTTAAGCATGTTTTCAGCTACGACACAAAGCTGCTAGATTGATTATGTTGATATTGCATTTCTCATCATGAAGAATTCCAGCTTTTATTCTCTTTTAAAAAAAAGAAATCGTCAGATTTTCATTTCAGTACTAAGCCTTTGTTCAAGCCCCAGCAACAAGTTCAATTTTCTGCTAATGTTTTGTCTGGAGAAAAAACAAACCACAATTCATACACACAGACACACCAAAAAAATTACAGATCTGTCAAGGGCAATTAATCATGCGTGATTTACACATTTATTTGATTACTTGTTGAAGTAAATAAGCAGTTGGTCTGTGTAACACAATTTTAAATTGCCCAAACATCCTTCTGTCATTCAGGACTAAGAACAGGCAATTCTAAATGCACTTTCCTGGAATATATTAAGACCATTTACAAGGACATCAATTGCACAAACAATTAATTCATATCTTAACATAATGAGCTGCAGGCTCTATAACCTCAGGATAGCTACGAGAATCTCCACAATCCTGAACATTTTAGACAGCCTTTTAAGCAAGACTCTGAGACCAGCTGCATAAAGGTTTCAGAAGAACCTGTAATAACAGAGGCACTCTCAACATCTGCATTCCTCCTCCTGACAAGTTGGAACAGTGCACAGAGATGCTCCTGCTGCCATCTGAGGCAAGAGGCCTGGCACAGCACAGATGCATTAACCCCCTCCCTCCTTCTCAGCAACATCACTTCCACCCAGGCACTAAACAAAAAGGTCTTACTGGATGTCAACAGGCTCTCTGCTTCAGACTGAAATACACTCTTCTGTGTTAATTCAGTTTTCATCTATTTAAAACTAATTTTTTCCATCCTTGAAGTTGTGGAGCTGTTTTGTTATTAAAATACAGTTGCGTATTTGCTTCTGAGTTTTGGTGGCTTTTTTAATATGGTAAGACTGATAAGCAGGAATCCTATATAGTGGAAATTTAAATAAGTAGAGAATGGTTTTAACCATGCTTCATGTTACCTATGAGGTATATGTTTTCATTAACTTTAATGGGAACAGGGCTGAACATCTTACAAGAAGAATACAGTCTTCATTCTAAAAACAATGTTCTCTTTGCTGTAGCAGAATGACCATTACTGATCAATATTTTCCCTTTATTTTAATTTCTTTGCAGAGAAAATAAAACCTCAGTCAAATCAAGATTTTGCAGCCTAAGATCAAATGGGCTTCACTTTCACCAGGACTGCATGGTCACGTACTTCCAGGTAACCAACAAGGAATGCAAACACCACGATGTACCAGAGATAATGCACTAGGTCATCTGAAGTTATGTTGCAGTTTCAGCAAATAAAGGAAATTTGAACCCAGTAAAAGACAAAGGAGTTGTTAATTTACTCTGTTTCCAAGAACAACAATGAGCAAAAGAGGAATTAAAAAACAAACATGAACAAAACCCTACCAGAATCAGCAGAGAAGTTCCACAAGATGAAAGGAAATTTGGGGGAGGCGAGTGGTTTGGTTGGTTTTTAACTATTGAAGGCACCATCACAGGTACTTAGCAACTCCCAGAAGTCTCTGTCCTCCCCTCTCTAATCTAACATGTAGCTGTAGATCTCATTGCACAATGAGAAGTTGCAAGTCCAATGATTACTAAAACAGCAAGACTCAACCAACTTTCTGTGTTCAGTCTGCAGCCCTCACTACTCATTAAGTTGAACACCTACAATAGTCTGTTACACTCACACTTAAAAGTAATTTGTTCTGCTGTCTGTTTGATCTGCTCTGTTGACAAGAGGTACATGAAATGCCCTCTGTATTGCACGGATATCAGTTTTAAAACAGACAATTTTTACTCTAATGACTTGCTATGGAATTGGATTTTAATCTTTATTTTATATGTAGCTATCTGCATATATGTCCTCTAAGAGCTATCCCAGAGCAGAACTATGAAGAGGTGCTGTCAGATCTTGAGAAAGATCTGAAAGACTAGTTGCAGCACATTTATAATCACCTTGTGAACCATGTTCCTTAAAGATCTGATGGTGGCTCACTCCACATAGTCTTTTGAACAGAGGGACTCAAAATGCTGCTGCATTTTCACCACATGGAGGTTCAACAAGCCAGGAACAAGCTATATATCTATTCTGATTACATTCATGTGCCCAAAATCAGTAACAGGAGAAAAAAGAACAGCAATGGGGGAGGAGGGGGGGAATGGGGAAGTCCTTGGTACCATCTCCTATTTCTCCTCCTATCTCCCATTTCCATTTCTTACTCAGGAGAATAACCCTCAGCCAATAAACCAAAAAATAACAAATAAATAAATTTTATAAACCGAAACAAAGAACAAAACAAAAAAAATGCAAAAAGATACCCAGTAAAAAGATAAGACAGGTTCTCATCAGAATAAAAAGTAGATTCTAAAACACAGGATCTCAGCAATTTCCTTATGCAAAACACACTGGTATATTTAAAGCTTCCTGATCACTAAGGTAGTAATACGTAACTACAGATCCTAGTATCATTTCAAAATGAATCAAAGACACCAAGGATAGCTATTCTTTTGTAGTCACAACCATGTTACAATGGATTCTTCAAAATAGATATGATTCCCCAATACAAAATTGTTCTATAAAGTTTAAGATCAGATATCTAAGCCATATTTATAGTCATGGCTACTATCAGCTGTCCCACTAGAGAATATTGAAGAAAACCAAGCATTTTTAATATAGTATAGTTAATTTATCATCTAAGTGACAGGTGTAGGATAACAATGGACTGGAAACAGTAAAGCAAAATGATGCATCAGAAAAGGAAATTTTAGGGTTATATTGATGTTTCTTTGTGTTTTAAATACAAGCCACACCTATAGGCACTGTTAGATGGTAAGAACATAAGAACCACAGAAGATACAGTTTCTGGACTAAAAAGAAACGTTGACATCTAGTGAGCAACAAAAACACTTAATTGCATTACTGGGAGGCAAGACATAAAACACACTGCCCAAAAAAATAAACATTGCCCTATTTATTTAGTGTATCAAAAATTTCTCATCTTTCCATCAGGATAAAGGTACCTTCTTGCTGTGACAGTATTTACTGTTGGAGGTATTTCCCAGGTTGCCAGACTGGAAGGAAAGAAGTTAGAGATCTTGGAAGTAGTTACCACAATCAAATGATCCTAACCTTTCACCAGTCATCTCACTCGCAGTCTCCAAGTGTCCCACTTTGGCTAAAAGAGACATGGTCTTTTTTAATAGCTCTCAAAGACAACTTGCTCTAGCTGCTCTGAGCTAGACAGACCACACACAAAAGGCAAAAAGCAGGAGAAAAGTGTAACTCCCTATTACACAAAGCAGCAGAAAAGTTTCTTTGAACAGCAAGAATTTCATAGACATCTTTGCTCAACACTACTTCTGACAGCCAGGCCATCTCTACTAATGGGGAAAACATCCCCTCAAGATTTGGGGTTACTGAACCTTATGGGTTAATGGAGGTTACAAAGAACTTCACAGCCATTTGTCAATTACCTGGACTTTTTCTAAAAACCATGTTGGATTTCAACTCAGTATACACAATAAAATTGAGAAAACCTATCAGAGACATACAGACATTTGATGCCCACAGCAGGTAGCAAATACGCCTCAAGTCTGGGGCAGTATTAACTGTGAGAATTAAATAACCAGCAAGCATCGTGCCACACGTTACAAGATGAACCCGCATACCAAGTGACAGAAGATGGAACCATGCACAGCTCCCAGAGTAGGCAGACAAGCAGATACTGTACAAACACAGACCAATACAAATACAACTACAAACAGCAGCACCATGACTCTCAAAATCCTCATGTCCTTTTTGGCTTTGGACTTATGGCAATGTGGAGCACATCAGATGCAGGAAATAAGTAATTTATTTTGACAAAGTCTTATATTATTAATTTAGCTAAATACAGTCACTTTAGCTACATAATCATTCAAAAAATAAAAAGGAATTATTATCTTTAATTTAGAAAATATGACATTTTACCTGAACAGCAAGGGAAGATGCATTATCAGAAAGCAAAATTTGTTCCTCTGTTGAAAGAAGGAAAAAACAAAATTACAAAAAAATAGTGCCCATTTAGCTACTGACTTGTAACTGTAAATCATTCTGGGCTGCATTTCTTACGTATAAAGGAGCACACATGTAATTATGATGCAGCTGGATTAGAAAACCTGTGATATGAATATGAAAAGGAAAGAGGAAAAAAAAAATACCAGGAATAATTTTCCTGGAAATGCAACTGCATTTATCATGCATTACCAACAATGTACAATAAAAAAGGTCACAAGTAAAAACGAAATGCTTGAGTTTTATGCCAATTACTCTTCTTCTAATCAAAGTTAAATAAAGCTGCATCTTCATAACTCCTCTGGCTAAAAAGTAAAAGCATTCAGAAACCTATAAAAGCAGCTTGCAGTTAATATGGCACACTGTGTCTAGGTCTGTCACACAAAAGAAAGATGACAAGTTCACTGCAATAAAAATTCCATGCTTAGAAGACTAGGGCTGCTACCTATTAGTCTTCATTACTTTGCAGTCTTCTGACAACTGTAGCAGGCTGCTGAGCCCCAAATGGGGGCCATAATGTGATCTGATGATATATGAAGAGCTGCTAAAGGGAGCCTGAACCATCCTAGCCCATACATTTTAACAGTTCCTTTTTACTGAGAGCCCACTTTACCACAAGACTTCAAAAATCTGCTGCCTCAGCTATTGGTGCAGTAAATCTGCCAACTGTGCCTGCAACCACATCATTTTACACTGCCTACAGCAGCCAATATAATGAGTCAATAATAAACCAAGGACCTCATAGGCCATGAATAGCTGGTTTTTATTGGCAGATGCAAGCGTAGCTAAAACCTGTGACCAAACACAAAAGACTCTTCTAACAGTTTCTGTGCTTCCTCGCAGTTAATTATCTTAGTACATATTTAATGTGTTTTCTAAAAATAAAGTCATCATTAATTGATAAAACCAGCGTACCCACCTTTTAGTTGCTGATACAATGCAGCATTTTCAGGCCAAGGCTCTGCGGCTGTGGAAAGAAGATTAATTAATTAAGCAAGCCAAACAAGTGTGATTGCAGATGCTAACTGAATACACATGTCACCTAGAGCAAGAACTCAAACTGCCAAGATGCTGATGCAAGATTTAACCTGCCCTAAAAATGTCCCACTGTCACTCCTTTCTCCCATACTTCTGTCCTGCTCACAGAGGCCCAACACAGATCAGAAAACTGAATTCTGAAATTCACTGTTTTACCAAAAGCTAAAATTCAACCTATGTTAGGGAATGGCCTTGTAATCCTCAAGCAGCTAAAGCAGCTATTTTCTCCCCACCCTAATGACAATTTGGGCAACTATTTATTAAGGTACTAAACAAAGAATTCTGGAAACAACAGAACAAGACACATTGGAGAGAGGCACAAACCTTCAAATCGAGTGTGAAGAAGGCTTTGGAGAAATGGAAAAGCTTTCTGCCTTTTACATTTGTGTCCTCACTGGTCCTATGTAACACCCACAAAGCCAGATGCTTGGGCATCTCAGAAACCTACCCACCAGGACAACTGGGACAACTTATTGCCTTAAATGATGTACTGATCAACTGTAAAATGGGGATGTCAACATGCATTTTAAAAAATGCATCATGACTTGTTCATAACAGTTGAAGAGCTGTTAATTTTTTATTTTTTTTTTTAAAGCAAGGAATTACAAGACTATCATATCTTCCAGTTGAGAACCACTGCACTTAATCAATCATACACCACTTGAACTTACAGAAAGGCAAAAATAATAATGACTACTGATTTGCTGCTAAAGGTAACATTGAGATAATAGGTCATCACATTGTTTTGTCTCCATTACATTCCTTGCTAATGTCTGATTAAAGATCTATTTTTAAATACCAATTCAGACCTTTTGTTCTACCCAAACTAGCTATTTGTAAACAAAATTAATGCTGTAATCACCAATTTTTTTTTTCAAAGCGATAATGTCTATTAATAACTACATATGGTTCAAACAGAATATGCCACTGGCTTCAGAAAGGTCATTCTTTGTGACTTTGCTCTAGAACTCAAAGAAAAAATGCACAATTTTCTAACTATTATTTGTTTTTTATACCCACAAAGTATTAACTTTTATGGAAGCCACATAGAACTGTAAAGCTTGTAATACTGCACAGTTTTTCAAAGGTCACTACCTCTAACATTACAGCACACAGCCTATCAAAGCTATACTAGTATGCTATACTAGTATGGGCATGAGAAAGCAACTAATCACATTTAAGTGTCACCAAAAAATGTTTTATGTTTTATTGTAGCAGTTATTGGTTTTACACCCCTCCATTAAAGTTTTGCCCTGGAGTAAAAATTCTTGAGGTGGAAGTACACCTACTTCATTTTTAAATGAAAAGAGACTAAGACAGCAGTCTGCAGAACTACAGCTTTAACTGTTTAAAATAATGTATCTAATAAATATTTCTTCAGGTCCACCAAAGTCTTCCAAGAGCAAATGGTATGAGGAAATTAAGAATGTTATTACTGTACTTTAAAAAAATTATCAGTGGTGGACTCTGAGATACTTACAGAAGTAACTAAATCAGGAAGGTACAATGACCTCATAAATACTCCAGCCAACCAATGAAAACATCCTTTTTACATGCCCAGAATAGTACAGAGAATTTCAAATTGCACGGTCCCATTTCTACTGACAATTTTTGCTTCACCCTCTTCAGACTGAAATGTCAGATTTATATCTAATTTTTTGATTCAGGCCCAAACCAAAAGTTGCTTGTTTTTAAGCAAGCACGTGGCTGAAATACTTCAGCCCACAAAAGTAACTCTTCATTTTCCAACAAAAGAGCTAGGTATATGTCAAGAAATTCAAACACTAATTCCAGTCTTATCTTGATACACAGCTATATGCAGCTGTGCAGACACATATACATATAAAACAGCCTCTTGGCACACAGAGCCCAAACCATACTGCTGCTAAGGTATGCCATATCCATGCTGTAAACTAAAACACTAGTAGTTTTGTAACTTGTTTGCCCTTTTTGGCTTAAATTTGCCTTCCACATTCTATCCATCACACACAGATTTTAAGGAACCGTATGTGCTGACCCTCATTTTATTAGTCATATGAAGTCTTCATCCCACAGCCTTAGTACACAGAAGTACACACCCAACTTGAGGGAAGGAAATGACAAGGGTAGTTTAAAATCTTGGTATTCACTCATGTACAGCTTACCTGCATACTGACATGCCTTTTGACAAGTAAATGAACCAAGGACAAAACCACCACATGAAAATCTCAGCCTTCATTATTAGTACACCTTAAAGTCCAAATTTCAGCAGTTCTAAGAAAATTAATGGATAATACCCCCTGTACTTGGCACCTGATCGTTTCCTGAGGGAGGTCACAATTTTAAGTGTTTGGACAAGGTGGACACTCCCTAACAAGTCTTCAACTGAGACTTTCAGTTTTTGTACACAGACCAGATAAAAAATAATTTATTTTACTATAACCATACAGACTGGATGTTAAACCAATCAACTACACATTAACATTCACGTATTACTTATATCCTAGAAAAAATATTTTGCAGCATGTATTCAGAACAGCAGATCATGTTGGATAATACCGGAGTTACACACACTAAGTCTGTGCAATCCTCTGGAAATCAAAAAATTAAGTACCCGTTCTCTATCTGTTCCATATCTTTCAATTTCTACTTGCTCTCTTTCTTCCAAGTTTAGAGTATGAAATGTTTTTTTCTCATGGTGCGAGAATTTTAAATGCACACTGCCACATAAAATGTCCAGGTTCATAAGGTGCAAGCTAAATTCATGTATCAGCTCCCAAGCCATCTTTGATCAGCTGCAGGATGAAAATACGTGGCTAAGGACCAGAACCCCACTGGGGGAAGAGAAGAGGAGGAATCACTGAAGGGATGTCACATGCCTCCACCAGAGGAGAAAGTCTGTAATATCTTTAATGTACAGCAATGACTCTTGCCTTATAAATGTAGGTGAAGACATAATTTGTAGAATAATAGGCACTAATATTACATGCTGCTTCAGTCCTGTCATATTTCCAATCCATCAAGTTGATTAATGCTATAATAACTCCTCACAAACTTATCATTTGTGCACTAATGAAGTCAAATCCAGTTTATCCTTCGGCAACTATAATCTTCTAGTCTGTAGATGTTAATTTCCCTGCTAACCATGACTACTGTGGCGCTAGGTATATAAAGAGAACATTAACAAATGTGATGTCAATTCAGATTCAGAAGCTTTCAGAATCACATTTATATGTTAGATCCTACGCAACAGACATTTTTATCATTAGTGGCTCACAGGATGAAATAACTGCCTGGAAGTATGCCTTACAGGAACAGCTTCCCTACATATCTTAAGAATAAGGAACTATTTGGTTCTTCCTTATGCCTCCATAATCAGAGGAATTACTATTGTGTGGTTTTCAATGGGTCTCTCTCTCAGGCTTGCAGCCTTTAGTAGAAGTTGCTTTCCCACCCTACTGAAACTTTTCCCATGCTTAACAAATTAATGTATTTAGTCTTTCATGTGGATTCTCTGCAGTTTGTTCAAGACCAGCAAACCACACACTGTTGTCTTTCTCTACTCCTCTAAAGCACTGCTTGTTTTAATATCAGCTATAGGAAACAACTATCTATGGGATCAGTCCTTCCTGTTAAATTTGTCTGAAATGAACTTTGAGTTCAAAAGTTTCTGGGAAGTGAGATCTAAAGGGAGATGGACACTAAAAGGATTACTCCATAAACCCTGTTAGAAATCCTAAGAACTGAGAATTCAACAGATGAAGCATCACAACAATGGGGAAAGTCAAAGAGCAAGCAGATCACCTGTACAAAATCTTCTTTGCTTTTGTGCATGACTAAAAATGCATGAAAATTTCACTAAACTAAATGTATTTGTTAGTCAAAGTGTTTTACTTATTAATAGTTTAGCACAGAAAATGTAGATTTCAAAGTGTTACCACAGTTCTTTGGTGTCAAATTAGACTTCTAGAAGAAAATTCTGTGAACTGGTATGTTTCATGTTCCCAGTGGAGTTTTAATTACTCAGGTTTGCAGCCATCTATTAAAACAGATTCCTAGACTCCTCACCGGTTATGTCAGAGAGTAACTTAGAAAATACATCATTTCTGCTCTTACAAAAAAACTTCCAAAACACAGAATGAGTCATGACAGTCACATCAAATTCTCTGCCACTAGAAATGTATCATATTACGGTGCATTTTTTGGATTTTGTGGAGAAATGTTTCACTTAAGCAACATTAAGGTCAGAGACAGATATTCAAACAGCATTTTGATTTCAACATTTCCAGATGTTTGAGACTGTTATTTCAATAAGACTTTATCCACCCAAATACTTCTGGAACAGTAAGAGAGAAGAATGCACATATGCTGTAAGAAGAGATACATAAGAGCACAGAGGATCAGCAATGTCACCTGAGGCCTATGTACATCTCAGCTCCAACTAACACTCTAAAAACAGGACATACTATACTTGCACAGAGGTGAATTTTAATTCAAAAAATGAAAGGCTGCAGTAACAGTCCCCTGGTGAAGTCTGTGCAAGAGGAAGCACTACATTCCCAAGACACTCTGAAGTGCCTCAGCCCCACCAATTCTTTGTCCTGGCTGTTCAGAGTCTCTTTATGAGTGTACAAAAGTCAGTTTCAACTCCTACACTCTGAATTACTGGGAAACTATTTATCCTGTGTCAGGGCTGGATAGATGGGGGAAATAGACATTTTCATCTGCCTTCCCCAAACAGATTAACAATGATGAAAGAGATGTAATGAAATAAATTGTTTACAGTTATGTCTTTAATTCTGTTACTTAAAAAAAAAAAAAAAAACACCACTGACTGTGAAAATGAAAAGACAATAACTACTTTGCATGGTAAATTGAGGGGTATGTTAAACAACAACTTATCTGTTTCAGTGGTCTAGTATGAATAGGCAGTTTGAAGCAGCAGCATATGCAGTGTGACTTGCCCTTCGAGTCTCATTTAGGGTACTTGCTACCAAGCTGCAGCATTCTTGAATATCAGCCACAGACAAATGCCAGAGACCTCTGGATCCAGGCATCAAGATGTTACCTTCTGCCCAGGAAATTAATTTATCAAAAGGTTAAAAGTTTTTGTAAGAAAATGCTCAACTTGGAATTAGGTTGTTCCTAGCTCTTTACAATATCAGAATTTCAGTTGGGCAAGAACATTTTTGGAAGGCAATGCAGACAGAAATTATTTTCCGTTACAGAACTAGCCTACGCCTAAGTAAGATTCAAGGTTAAAGAATTAACACCACATGTTACTATCCTGTGGAAGTGCTGAAACTATACAGTGAGAAATAAATTGAGAAAAATCTCTGCCCCGATCTCCAAACAAACTAAAATTTTCTGAATTCCAGCAATGGAATTGAATTGCCAGCAATTTATCCTTTGATATCTTCTTTCTGCTTCTGTAAATGAAGTGCTCAGTCAACTTAACAATCTCTTCCCAGCGGATCAGTGTGCTGCTGTGTAGGTGAGGCTAGGACCTGGCCCGGGAACATGTGATGTGCTCAGACAGAGCAATTTCCTGAAATCTTAAGAAGTAGCTAAGGGATCGTATAGAAATAAAGACTATTCCTTCCCTAAAGTCACCACATTTGCATTGAACAGTTTCCTTTCTGTTATATTCCTCTTAAACACTTTAATATTAAACTTGCATAAAAAGGAGGAAAGCTAAAACATCTGTATTCACCAGTTGGGTTCACATGGCATTAAAGACCTGTTAAGATAGCCAAGAGGCAAGATATCCTCTATTAAAAGCAAAAAGAACTTGACATTAATTTGAATCACTGTATTGCAATATTACAGCTGGAGATATTAACTTACACATTATTTCCACAGTTTCCTTCAGCCTCTCCCTAGGTACAAATTTGATTAAATTATAATGATACCTCAAAAACTGTTTTCTCACAAGAGTAACCGCTAAAAAGAAATATAGTCTTACATCTGGGCAACATCCACATCCAACAACATTACTTGCAAGTCTACAAACATTATGCACCAAACATCATAACATGCAGCAGGAAAACAGCAATCTTTTTTGGTTTCCAAAGATTGGTGCTATTGGGGGACCTGCTGCTCACCATGTTCTAGATGTAGTACCCCAAAGAAAACCACACAGAAAGCTATCCCACAGACTCCAAAAGGGAAAGGGATTATTAGCCTCTTCATGTTGAGATGCATTAAAAAGAAGCAGATTATGATTTTGTTCCCTTTTCATAATACAAATTGGTCCTATTTTCAAGTAGCAACACATTGTTTAAAAATAAAATGCCAGGAATTGATGTGTTTCTATATCCTTTATGTAGAAAATAATGAAGGGGTATATTTTGACTAATACAGTGAAGTTGCAGCCAATTTGGAACCAAAGCAGTTTAAAATACACATCTTGTACATTAAGGGTGGTCAATAAAGGAAGTACAAGAAAGTTGTGAATTAGCTGCCTTAAGACTCACCACTTCAACCCACCCACACTCAGTACAGATCAATTTCATGTAATTGGCCTGATCCTGTAAACTAACAAGGGCCAAGAAAAAAATGATAGCATCAGCAACTCCCTGCCTCTGCTGACAAAAGACCAGAAAGTGTTTTATAGTGCCTTGCCAAATGAAAAGCAAATCTCACACAAGTTAAGCAGTATGCATTAAATCATGTATCAAGTAATTACATCATTTGCTTAAATTCATCTCATGCCTCCTTCGTAGAGATATTACAACTCAGATAAATCATGACCATTCAGTATTTATTGATCACACTGACTGTCAACATAAAGACTCAATCTCAGCAGCAATTGTCAAACTTGAGTTTCCTGTGGCTGCACCACGAAGTCTGTATGTGACATTACTGCAGAAGTCATTTAGCATGACACAATCTGCTGGTTTACCCTCCAAGCAACCTATTAATTGCATGTATTTAAGCATTAATCCAATTCTGTTACCATCTTTGATTCAACTTTACAGAGCATGCATACTCATTATCCAGTTCAATCCTCCAGGGTGCTCAGTGCACTCACTCCTAGGGGAGGCCACAGGAGGAGATCACTCAGCATCTCTGTGTTTGCAGAACCACACCTCTGTCATGAAAGGAGGCCAAAAAATCTCAACAAAATAAAAATAAATAAATAAATCAAAAGTTGTTCCTAAATCAACATCTGGATTTCTTCAGAAAAATCAGACAGTGTGCCAGCTAAGTTATCTCAAAAGATTTATTTATTAACTCCTGATTAGCTGGAGCTATTTTACTTATTCCTGATATTCAGCATAAATACTTCATCTCAAAGCTCTGTAATTCTTAATTATAACTTTTTATAGATGTCTAAGTCAATCTCTTCTCTTTGTGCTACTCAAATCCCTTGCCCCTATTTGGCCCACTCAAGAAGTGAAACTTCAATCACAAGGAGGTGTGAAGAGTAGGACAGTGGAGGTACAATAGTCATTAATACCTTAAGTGGCTTACTGGACTAAGAAGTTTCTTAGCCATGTTATCTATATTTGCATACTTTAAATGAGTCCTTTGAAAGCTGTCTTAGATTGATAGGTATCTCCTCTTCTCTGTGGTAGTCTGAACTCCTCCCCTAAGGATGTTTGTCAGGCAGTCTGAACACCACTGCTGCTGAGTGCCCAAGGAGCTCCCTGTTTTCTCATCCACAGCACCCCTGCTCTGATCCACAACAGAGATCCTACACATCTGTCCTGCCAGACAGGACCTCTGAAAAGCTGCTCCCCACATAAACAATTCCTGCCCATTCAGCCCTAGCCCCTCTGGCCCTTCATTAAGACTCCTCTTCATTCTGGCTTTCCTATCTCACCCACAGCCCTGAGTGCAGGAGGCACAAAGTGATGACAACAGAGACTCTGCACCAGAGTCTTGCAAAGAAACAATAGCTGAGATTTCTAGACAGGAGTCCTCTGCAGGGTAGACATGCAAACAGGTAGCACTGGTGCAGTCAGCCAGCCAAGTACTACCACTAGCAAGAGGGAAGACGCTGCTTTAAGGCTCACAGTCTTTAAGTCAGCCCAAAACAGACAACAGTAATTGCAACAGCACCTCCTGGACTTGTCCTTGCCTCTTGGAAACACTGCAGACCCACCCATTCAAAATCTGAAAAGTTTTATCCTGTTCCCTTAATCATATCAGTTTTCTCCATTTCTTTTCCAAGGCTTTCAGTGAACACGCTCCATGCCAGAGTTTCTCCAATATAGCTTTCAAATGCAAAAACAAAATAATACATATGCAGTTGGACTTTGAAAGTTCTTGCTAGGGAGGCAAGAATTACATTGGCTTCAATTGCATTATACAACAGCTAGAAGGCAGAACTGCTAAAAAATCCCTTCTCTCAACATTTTTACTCACCAACTCAGTATGAAATATCCAATTCACATTCCAGTCTTTCTAGTTGGTGTTGGTTTTTTTTATTCAAATGAGACTGGTATGTTTTCCTGTATGCTTTGCAGCACCATCATAATTTTCTCCTTTGACGTACCAGATCCTCCCTACACACGGTATAGGTTTTATTGCTACATGTAACTTCTTCCAGTCTGTATTAAAACATCCACATACACATGACATCTATACTGCCTTCTTAGTAACTAAAGGCCAGAATTAAAAAATAATACTAATAAAAACTTCAGGACCTGGTGGGGACTTTCTCGCTGTCCTTCCCATGGCTTGCATGTACCTCCAGATTCTCTATCACACTCAAAAGAGATGGCTGAGAACAGCCAGCAGCACAGCCTGTTAAACTAGAGCAAAGGAGGAAAGCAACCAAGTTCTCTCATTCATTCTTGTTTTGAAAAGGAAGAAGCTCATACAGTCCAAACCTACAGGAAGAAACCAGGTTAGTGCCTGGGGACAATCACAGAACAGAGAATCCAGGGGACCAGAGAAAAAAAACTAGTGAGAAATAAAAATCTAGTTCCTCTCCAAAGTCATTCTTCTGTGACCTTCTGTGAAGGGCATGGAGCAATAGTACATGGGGTATCAGCTTTAAACTGGAAGAGGGCAGATCTACATTAGACATTAGGAACAAACGTTTTAGTAGGAGAGCAGTGAGACAGGCACAGGCTACCCAGGGAGGCTGTGGATGCCTCATCCCTGGAAGTGTTCAAGGGCAGGTTGGACAGGGCTTTGAGCAACCTGACCTAGTGGGAGGTGTCCCTGCCCATCATCGGGCTTTGGCACTAGATGATGTTAAGTTCCCTCCCAACCCAAATCATTCTGTGATTCCATGACCTCTTGAGAGCTGAACAGTTAGGGTCCTGAGCAGCACTCATACGCAAAACACTCTACAACTGATGAAAGCTCACTTGCAAATCAAACTGGGCAATATCGAAATACATGCTACTTTTTGTTTACTAATTTTGCTACCATTATTTCTACAACAATTTCATTTCTGGCATGAGAAAAAAAGATACTACTTGAGCAGAAAACATGTAATAAAATGCTGATTAGAGAAAGATTGCTTAGTCCCAATGGAGCTAGAAACAAATATAGAAGCATACTCTATTATAAACTGTAATTATATTGCTTCTTAAAAACAAGAAATAACAATATCTCCAAAATGAAATATGTACTGTACTACAGTAATTGTGAAAGAAAGTAATTTTTCCCTGACCTAAAAAAAAAGATTAAAAAGGCAATTCACTTAAAGGATTGGTTCAAATCAAGTCATAAAATATGTGTCTAAGCACAAATTGGCAAGAGCAGCATAAGAGACTTTTTTATTGAAACTGCTAAGAGTTAAAAGGATTCCTTGTAGTTTGATTACAAAAACAAACAAACAAACAAAAAAACAGTAATGTAAAAGAACATCGTAAGATAAAATAATATAGCCTAACAATGGTATTTTAAAATGACCTCTTTTTGACTACAAGCACCTCTGCAGCAGGATTAAACAATCTGTGCTGCAGACAATCTATTATTAAGCAGGAATAACTATTTTTTTCACCTTACACACGCAGGAAATATTAACATTTACCTATCCACATTTTAATGCACAAAATGCATGTTCTGCTTAAATGTTATGTCTTTACATACAGGAACAATTTAGGTGGTTGGTTTCATTCCCTATCTGTACTCAGCCAAAGTGCAACTTGTATCAATATACAAATCATGCACGTAGGAGATGTATTTTTGCTCCGGCATGTCACATTGGAGGCAGACTCAGTAAGAATGTTAAATATCTAAAGGCAGAAGGGCATCTGTTTTTCAAACTGCATTCATTTCCCTCGGTATTAAAACTAGACATAACTCAGTGGCAATAAACAGAAGTCGTTTTCCAGAGATCAAAGGACAAACAAGGATAACCTTTTTTCTTTTTGATCACTGATCTAAAACTAATGTTTTCAGTGAAAAAAAAGTAAAGCATATTGAGTAATTTAGTGATCAATTAAACATCTTTTCAACAATCTTTTATAGATTATTTGAGCAGTCAGATTCTCAAAACTATTAGAAAAAGTATTGTTCTGGACCACTTGAAAGCTGGCACTCTAATTCTTCTTACAGTATAAACACTCATTTGCTATCCTGTTATTATGTGATTGATGCTAGGCTGCTCTAAATAAATTCTCTACCATATTATCCAATTAATATTTTCTCCAGTTCAGAAATAGATTATTTTAACATGACATAACATGCTTGCAATTCATGAAGCTACAGAAATATGCTTATTATTCCCTGAGACACAGCATTCAGCACCTTATATTTCTGGAAAAAATGAACAGTTGAATGGCACTAAAGTAAGTGTCTTACTCCACATAAGTGATTTAGTCACTGTGTTGTATTTAATCAATAATGTATTACAGCAGCAGGCTATGAAAGCATGTTGCACAGAGGGTGCTGAACTACTGCAGCAGTGCAAGTTAAGATGAGCAACTGATGGTCATGGAATGTGTGTGGTTGGAAGGCACTTCTGGAGGTCCAGGGTCAGTTACAGGAGGTTGCTCAGGGCAATCTTCAGTTGGACGCTGAGCATCCCCAAGAATGGAGACCCTACCACTGCTCTGAGCAAGCTGCTCCAGTGTTAAAACCATCCTCACAGTAAAAGAAGTTTTTCTTATGTTCAGAGGGTATCTTCTGTGTATCAGTTTGTGCCAAGACAGTGGACAGGCATGTCAGAAGTGCAAGAAAGGTCAAGATTTCTAACAGACACACACCCAAGTCAGTATGTAAAAGAAAGTTACGATCCTCTTCTCTACTAAAACCCTCCCTTCAGCTTTTAAAATATTTCTAAAAAAACAAACTCTACTGGGATGATTGTCTTTAATCAACAGCATAGAAGACTCATGCTTTATAGCTGTTACATGTTAGGGCAGAGGCAGTTTGTTGCAACTGCCATCACAAAATGACTGTCTTCATGAACAGGACCCTGGATTACCAGCCAATTGAACTTCATATTTATGGACACAGAAAAAATACTCATTCATAGAATAATTTAGGTTGGAAAAGACTTGTAAGATCATAAAATCCAACCTTTAACCCTACTCTACCATGTTAACCCCTAACCCGTATCCCCAAACACTACATCTATATGACTTTCAAACATTCCCAGGGATGGTGACTCAATCAACCTCCTGGGCAGTCTCTTCCAATGCCTGACAACCCTTTCAGAGAAAAAAAAATTAACTAATGTCCAGCCGAAACCTGCCCTGGTGTAGCTTTAGGCCATTCCCTCTTGTCCTATCACTATTTACTTGTCAGAAGAGACCAGCACTTGCCTCTCTACAACGTCCTTTCAGGTAGTTGTAGAGGGTGATAAGGTCTCCCCTCAGCCTCCTTTTCTTTAGACTAAATAGCCCCAGTTCCCTCAGCCACTCCTCATAAGACTTGTTCTCTAGGCCTTTCACCAGCCTGGTTGCTCTTCTCTGCACCCGCTCCAGCACCTCAGTGTCTTTCTTCTACTGAGGTGCCCAAAACTGGACACAGTACTCGAGGTGGAGCCTCACCAGTGCTGAGTACAGGGGGAGGATCACTTCCCTGGATCTGCTTGCAACACTATTTCTAATACAGGCCAAGATGCCCTTGTCTTTCTTGGCCACCCAAGCACACTGCTGGCTCACATTCAGCCACTTCTTGATCAGCAGCCTGACGTCCCTTTCCACCAGACAGCTTTCCAGCCACTCTTCCCCAAGCCTGTAGCGGTGCATGGGGTTGCTGTGGCCCAAGTGCAGGACCTGGCACTTGGCCTTGTTGAAGCTCATATAGTTGACCTCAGCCCATCAATCCAATCTAAGTCCCTCCATAAAGCTTCCCTACCCTCAAACAGATTAACATTCCCTCCCAACTTGGTGTTGCCTGCAAACTTACTGAGGGTACATTTTATCTCCTCATCAAGGTCATTGATACAGATTTTAAACAGAAGTGGTCCCAGCACGGAGCCCTCTCACATTTCCAGTCATACATAAGAGAACAGCACTATTCACAACCACAGATATGGGGATAAGATGCTTTTACAACAAGGGTCATTGTCAAGTGGTATTTTTTCCTTACAGAAATTTTTTCCTTACACTGCTTCTCTTACTCAAAAATATTCTTACATTTGCGTGACATTTATATCTTTTTGGTACCAGATGAAACATTCTCTGTGTCTGTGCAATGTCTCAGGAAATCTTGAAGTGTAGTGGGTATTGGCCAAGATCTTAGATAACTTCCCCCTCCCCAGAAAAATCTTCCATACAAACAAATTGAGTGATTTTGCCATTATTTTTGTCTGGTCTGGGACTGGTACATAATACAGGTGAGCTAGGAAGACCATGACCCACAGGCAAAAGTGTTGTTTTTTTCAAGGCTGGTAACTGCTTTTGGCACTGATTAACTTTAGGGAAAGCAAAGGCAACGTCACAATTTTGTTTTAAAGAATGCTTCAGTGGACAGGTCTGCAATAAGTACTTGTACTGTACCCTAAGTCACACTAAGTAGCTGCATATCCAGCAGAAGTACAAAAGAAGCACCATTTCTGCTCTGCAAAATAGCAGAGCATTAACAGTATTTTTCTATTAGATGTCTAAATATTACTTTACCTATCAAATGAAAATGAGCATTACTTAAATTACGACTGACAGGTAAGTAAAAGATGAGGTGCTACTGTTTTAAGCTTATTAAATTCTAGGAGGGTCTAGAGGTACTTGAGCAGCTCTGATGTCCTCAAAACACCACCTTACTGAAACTGAATAGTTCAGTTGTTAAGACACAAGTCTGGGACTAGAATACGCAGCATGCAACTACCCCAAAGGGGAGGCAAGAATCTCTGCAGGAACAGAGGAAAAATGCTTCAGCAAGGGGGGATAGAGCCAGTTTTTGCAGAACTTTATCTTCTTGCTTCCAGTTTCTCAAACACACATTTTGCCTACACTACTTCATTTGGATCTGTCATTGCTGTATTCCACACCAATTTGTTTGTTTAACAGGAAGTTGTTGTGAAAAAAAAAAAAAAACACAGCACTTTCAATAAAGAAGCAATGAGATGCCTACATACAGTATAGTTTTGAGTTTGCATTTGTAATTACAGAAAAAGCAAGTATCAGCAAGCTGTCACTCTAGAAAATTCGTAAAGGCCACAGAGCAGAACCCAGAAGAATCAACACCTACTCACATGTCATCCTTATGTTTCACAATATAAATAAAAAATCCTAAAGAGATCATAAAGGCTAGTAAATGGCATGAGGCAACACTGATAGTGACCGTATCCTCCGTATCCTAAGGATCTAGGGCTCTGGCCCTTAGAATGTAAACATGGCTTGTGCAAATATCAAAGAATTCACGAATGCCAACCCAGGAGCCCAGTGCAACTTCCAAGCCTCTGCATGGGTACCTCTACACACACAGATTCAAGATCCACCAGCTTCACTTCACACACCGGTCAGGGGCAAGCCTGCTCTGGAAACCGTTCATTTATAGCAAAGATCCCAACCCAGACTCACACTGAAGCCTCTAGCAAGTGGCAGAAGACACATAGAGCTCGTGGGACAAAACACAATGGCCAGCAGCCACTAAAATGCTGTTTCCTAGCAGTATTTATTGCTTGTAATCTTGTGTAGGTGCAGGAAGCCGGGAACAGAGAGTAACAAATAAGGAGAAACTAGTCAGTGTAGTGATTTTCAGTGTGCAACATACTAAACGTATTTGAACTTCCTATCCAGGAATTATTCAAGATATATGCTTTCTTTTTCCATGAAAGCAAAGTGACATCATTTATTTGCTAAATAACTCCACAGTGATACACACTTCTGTTTTCCGACAAGGCTGACGTGCAGTTTACGTGGCGCAAGGTGCAGCAGAGCACAAGAGCCCTGAAAAGTGGCAAAGGTTCTGTGACATTTCTCAGCTTCACAAGAGCAACACAAGGAACACAGCACACACTGGCAGGGAGCAGGGAGAGGACGGCACTGCCCTGAGCTCTCCCACAGAGCGGGGATCAACTCTAGCTGCCAAAATCATAAACACGATGAATGTCTTTGGACCACTGAAGAAAAACAAGTAGTTTCAACAACAGAGGTGTTACTAAATCAAAGTAAAGATGGTCCCTAACACAGCTGGGGTCCCTCAAAGGAGGGGACCTGGCGAATCTGCCCGCTGCACAGGGTGACCGGCCCTCACCAGCGGGGCGGCGTGAGGAGAAGGGCCGAGCTCTGCACAGGCCCCGGCCCGCCGCGGCCTCCCACACCCTCCCCAAGGCCCGTCTGGGCTCCCCCGCGCCGCCGGCCCGTCCCGCGA
>NW_009952974.1:13655284-13667274 GCF_000747805.2 Chaetura pelagica | reverse complement strand
ATGCTGCGGCTCCGAGCCCCGGCGTGGGGAGCTCCTGGCGTTGTCAGCCGGACACGTCCCGCACGGCGCGTAGGGGCAGGAGCTTAGGGCGCTGAGGGATGCGGGTTGAGACCTTGATGAAAGAGGCCCAACAGGTGGGGTTTGAAGTTTTGAGTGTGGTTGGGTTTAGTTTTAAATCCAGTGTAAAAAGAGCTGTTGGAAGCGCTGTAACGCGCTCTGGGTTCTGTCCAGAAAGGTGAGACTCGAGGTATCTCGGGTCCTTCGCCTCTTACCTATGTGGAGCTCCAGTACATGTGAGGGTTTAAATCCCGTTAGTTCTCTGAAGGTACCAGAAATGGCTAAATACAGTGTAGAGCCTGAAAGCAGAAGAAAAGGCCCAAAACTGCCTAAAAGCGTCCCACTAATTGCAAGTCAGATTTCTTCCAATATAAAGATGAACAACACTGTTAGTTCTGGCTATACAGCTTCACAATATATTGATCCCCTGGATTAGGTCAGAACAGTGTACCTGTTGAACCATTTTTTTTTTTCCCCTTTAAAACACAAACGATTGTCAAGGTGGGCATAAAATGATCTGAATCTGACTGGAGGATGATTTGAGAATCTGTGAAACAGATTGAATGAAAACAACTCCATCACCACCTTCACCTTTATTCAATACACCTCCCTCCTCCCCCGATCTTTGAAGAAAGACATGGCTCTTGCAAGCCTGGCTTCCTGCAAGAGAAGGCCACACCATTCACAAACTTCTTTCTGGTAATTCTTGCACCACACCATGGAAAGCTCCCCAGCTTTCACAGATTTTTAAAGGCATAGCAGCAGAACCCGAGGTGCTAGTCCCTCTGATTTCAAAGCAGAGAGAAGGATGCACTTTCAGATAGGATTTCAATGGAAATTAAAAGGCAGAATGGACTTTGCATTTCAGAAAGTCAACTGAAACAGATCTAGCAGAACCATTAGCCCTTGATAAGGGTCTTGTCTTAGGACGGGCATGCCCAAAAGATGGAGTGCAGGTTTTCATATCCCACGTCTGCACCTGGGCTGCCTGTACCAGGTAAAGTATTAATTGCTAAGGTTAAACTGTCCACTGGGGAAACTGAACTAGACCATATATATGTGTACACACTCCTTTTTAAATAGAATGTAATTTGAATAGTATTAATCTTCTACCTAGAAAAAAACCTGTTCTTACTGGTTTCCTCAATTATTAGACAGCTTTTAACAAGGATGTTTAATTGTATTGTTCTTTTGTTCCACATTATTATTTAATAAAGTGTACATCTATCAATAGTGCCTATACTCGCAGTATAAGTCATTTGCAGACAGAATTGTTAGGAATACTTTTTACAAGAGGAATTGTGAGATTGCAGTGAAAAACTTCTGGCCTCCTGTATTGTGTAAGCTGTTTACTTTTAAACATCCATTATTGCTGGTCATTCGGATTACAGTCCAGTTGGCCAAGTGTACAACAGGACGTAAGATTGAGCAAATCACTAGAAAGCAGAGGCATTTTAATATTTCTCTAAATTTGAACATGACACCTAGCAGGACACAAGTGTTAGGTGTTCAAGCTCATTCAGCACATTGTAGGCTAAGTCCAATTTAACATGGATACACTGGTATTGTGTGTCAAGCACCGGTAGCAAATACTTCTCTTCAGAACACTTGTGAGGTGGTAGAGGACACTGCAGAGTTCTTCTGCATTGCTGCATGACCTTTCTCCATCCCAAGACAGCCAGCTGGGGCCACATGCTGCTCAACAAACCTGAGAGCACTTTCGCAGCACACAACTGGGGAGTTCTGCTCAAAGTGCTGCTCTACATTTCCATGGAGCAAGTCTCTAACAAGTCAGGCCTTCTCAAGACACAGGAGGAGTGCAGGCAGTCGTAGATCCAGTTACAAAGGGTTCTCTCTGAAAAAGAGATATGTGGAAGTTTCATTGATCAGAGAGACAGCTTGTGTGGTATGGCTGGTGTTTGAGAACAGGGCAAGCAGCAGCAAGAGACAACAAGCAAACCAGTACTGAAATGCTGGCTTTTTGCCTGGCCTGAGGCCAGGCTGCCCCTCTGGTGTAGCTTCGGGCATCCTGGGGGCTGCTTTGCATTATGCTGCCTGTCAGTGTCTTTAAAAAGCTATTATGGCTGCTGGGAATCTCTGCAATGAAGGAAGAATTGGGTAAGTCCTTCCCTGCCAACACATCCAGTGCCAGGCAGCAGCAGGAGGGAGTTTTTAGCATGACTTTTTGCCAGAGGTTCTCTGTATGCTAAACAGTCTGGCAGTGTACACAGAGCAACAGAAACAGATGGAATTGAACTAATGTGATCAAATGGATTTCACAGGGCACTCGGTATATTTTTTTATGCAAATATTTGCCAATCAGCCATTTCATGCAATCCACTGTTCTTTAGTATGAGGAAAGGTGCCAAAATTGCCTGAGTATGATGAGCCCAGTTGCAAGTTTTTCAGTCACAGACACAGTCTTGTGAGTTTACTAAGGAGGTATCATTTCATATGAGAAAGTTAACTAAAAATTGAGACCAAACTTTCACCTCCTCTGCATTTCCCTGGGAAGCTGGCGTGCATGTCTTGTGGTAGTGTCCATGACTGAGTAAGAAATGAAGGTGTTTCCTACAATAATAAATTTTCACACTATGCTAATATTAACTGCAAATTGCTGAGAGTTTTATCTTATTTTCACATTCAGTCAGGTACACAATTTAGTCTCATAGCTGTTTAAACAAGATAAGGAATTATTTCTAGGAACATGCTTTATAAAAATGCAATAGTCAGAATATTAACACTAACCACTTTGCACTTACGGAAGTTACCACATACTTAATTGACAACTCAATTAATTCTGATGCGTTTCCAACAACCCACATGGGGACAGAAACAATTTTTATAGAGTTTTAAGAGGCACAGGAATAGCATTTCTGAAAGCAAACTGGGGATCTCAAACTGTGTATGAAAACCATTAGATGAATCATTTTCCTCTTCCTTTCTCACTTACCTCCTTTCTTGCCTTTTTTCAGCAGGGTCAGATTTCCAGGGGTGCCAAGCCTATTTTAGTACATCTGTCATACTTGCAGCTGCACTGAGCAGGCATCAAAGCAGTTGTGCAGAAATCACAACTTCAGTTTTGCTCACTGGAGGCATTACCAACCCCCAGGCATATCCCTGTCACTCACTGCAGCTGCTAAGGAAGCTTTAACCATACTCTGGAATAAGTAAGTTCTTCAAGTCAGACCTTGATCTTCACAGCTTTACCTAAACTGTCATGCTCCATAGGTTGGTGGGGCAAAACCTCTACAGCCACAGCTCATTTCACTGTTCTTAGCCCAGGGCATCAGCCACACCCATGGAGACAAAGACATCAACTCATGGGTCAGAGTCCAACTAAGCAGGAACCATGGCTAGGCCAAGAGGGAATTACTCTGGGCTGAGCTTTAAATAGATCACCTGAGCAAATGGGCAGGGTGTGGTGGGGGACCCAGGTGGGGCTAGTGTAGCCCAGCAATGCCCTCAGGACCCTGGCAGTGTCTCATCTGCACCTGGAGTATGTTTCTCCATGCAAGTGGTGGATTTAGAGCAATAGGTTCCACATAGCTTATGCTTTGGCTTTTAAACAAAATCTCAGATCAGAGGGGCCTGCGAACAGGAGCCCACAGAAGGAAGTTACCAGCTCTGGTGGAACTTTGCCCTGCTTTCCAAGCACATGCAGACAGGTCCTTACTGCCATCCTCTACCCTCCCTGCCAAACTGACTCTGCCTTTAGCTGCCTTGGATCCAGCTTGTGTTAACAGACTGCTCCCATGCTTGGCTGCCTTTTTTTTTTTTAATCCTTAGTTGACCAGACACCAACAGATGTTTCTTTAAAGCATGAATCAGGGCTGCATTGTAAAAGCAGAACAAATGTCAGAGCAGCAATCATGACTTCAACTTGCAGTTACAACGGCTGTAAAGGTTCATCCTGATATTTATGTAGCTCATACTACAGCAAAATCCTGATCCATCTTGTTAATGAAAGTAACAATAATTGTTCACAGTTTGACTGTAGGCACTGGTTGGGCAAGCCTTCTCAAACTCTAAAGATGTTATCTGAGAAATTAAGGAGCTGTGATTGAACTTGGTTTCTGGACAAGTGTGGTAAATACTGAGGAGGTTTATTAATTCATCAAAGCTCCTTGTGAGAGGATTTAAATCCTTCTCTGGAGGCCAGCATAGAAAAAATTAACTTTCTTCTTCTTCCTGTAGAAATGATCACAACTGCCTACCCTGCATGGAAGGAAGAGGCAGCTGTAATGAATTATTTATCTGTAGCACACTGTAAGAGGGATGTGCTGTGATTAATTGTAGAGCTGGGCAGGAAATGGTTTCCTTGTCTCAAAACATTTTTGAGATTAAAAATGTGTTGCTATTCCACACTGGATAAAACCAAAACCCCTTTAAAAGATCTTAGAACTAGAGAGCAAGACTCACCTACAAACCCCCCCCCCCCCCAATGAGTCACATGTGTAGGATTTCCTTGCTACGTGAAAATTTTAGCACTGAAGAAAGTCTGGTAGAGAATTCATGGGGTCCAAACCATCTTATTCAACCTCCACATCCCTGGGGAGTGCCCTAGAGAGGAGACCAACATGCTGGAGCAGGGACACTTGTTGATCTCATGTGAATGCTGTCTCTGCTGAGCCAGGATGGGGCTCTGCTTTTGGCTTTTCGTGCTGTCCATCTCACTTCACCAGAAGAATCATGACTGGTTCTGCCTGATTACTTAGTCTTCAGACAAGCAATCTCTTGTTTGTACTGCCTTTTCTGTTTTTATAGCTGAATGCTGCAGAGCTGGATGATCTTTTATAGACTTTTTTCCTCCAGATGGGAAACATCCTTTTTTTAAAAGTTTACATGGAAGGAACCTTTTATCTTCTCAATCATTTCTCCCCACATGTCTCATAAATAAGGAGCTTTTCTCTAGGTTGTTGGGGTTTTTTTGTCAACACTTCCACTTTAAACATGTAGCCTGACCAACCAGGAGTGCCCTGCTATATTTTTAAGGGATGCTGAGAATTTATTTGCTAGATAAGACATAGCAGAAACTTCAGAAGTTGAATCAATTCCATCTAAAATCATTGTCTTATTCCATAAAAGGAACAAGAGAAGCTTTGCCATGTCTTCATTACAGCTGTAGAAGTTCATACTTGATACAGTTTCTCCCCTGGGTACAACTGTGGTAAGGAAAAAAAAAAAATATGCTGACTGAAACGACTTGAATGTATATAGATTAAAAACATATGGTCTTTTTAGTAGTGAGTATGAGTTGGTGAGGCTGGGTACCTCCTGAGATTTGTGAGAAGATGTGCCAGATCAGATTGATCCTTTTCCTGGCACCAGCAGAAGGATATGAGAAAAGCATCAGGTGTCTCCTGTGTCTTTTTTGAGACCAAGCAACCAGAAATAAATAGTAATGCAGCAAAGAACATGCACTGTGAAGCATCTTGAACACTGGGACCTGAAAAAGGAATGCCTTGAGAATAAATACTTTGAGCCATATGAGCCAGATTAAGTTTCCATGAGTGTGCAGAGAGCACAAGCCAGCTAAATTCCAGCCTAGTCCAGCCAGCAGCCATGTGTAAGTGTGACATTCCCAATCCATTACCTCCTGTCAATTCCCTGAAGGCTGGCAAAAGTTACAAAAGTAATGTTGTTAGGATCTGAAACCTACTTAATCAGATGTTCAGAATTAAATGTGTTTAGTAAAATGAATTCCTGAAGTTACTAATGTATCTCAACTCTGGTACAGAAGACTCATGGGTCAGATGGCTGGTCGGTCTGAACTATCAGCGTAGCTGGATGCAGATAGGACCAATACAAAACAAGCCCTTAGAATGGCAAACCCAGCAAATGTGAGCAACTGGTGACAGTGGGTACATCATGCAGCCCCTGGGCAGGCTCAGGCTAGCCTGTGGCCGGTGAAGGCTGAAGGAAACATACTGCAGGCTGGCAGTGACCACAGACCTGAGTGTCCCCGTCTGGATGTGACTGCTGCCAACAGTATCCAGATATGCCATAGCCCTGTTATTAAATACAATGGATTTCAAATTTAGGAAAAAATCTTCAGAAGAACAGGCCAGAGCCATGCTCTTCCAGTTCTTGCTGTGTGCACCCCTTTGAAAGCACAGCTGGCTGCCTCAGGGCTAGGTGAGCTCTGTTCCAGGCCTTAGATCACAGGTGACACAGCAGCATCATAGATGACACTGACAACATGCAGACAGGATATAATGTTGTTATTTTTTTCTTTCACATTTATTATCAGCCCCAGAGCTGTGATGGTCCTTTTCCTGTGTGGCTCTTGCTGTAACAATTCACACCTGTGAAGTCCCAAATCAGATTACCAAATCTATTTTATTTGGTACCATGTTTGAAAAGCAACCAGAAGCACCAGGTGGTCCATTTCTTAAGTGAGACGTGACATTAAGAATGTTCAACAGTCCTGCTCCATTTTTTTAAACTGTCTTCCTGGTCATATTAAAATGAACGCCAGAGTGCTCACAGTGCTGGCTACAATTACAAAATTTTACAAAATCTTGGATTTGTTATAAATTATCACCCTGTTGTGTTCACTGTGTTTTGGGGTCTAGTCTCTCCAGCATGAGAAAATGGGTTTGATAACCCATTGGTGTCAGGTACCTAACACACCTTCTAAAATTCTAAATTTCTAAAGGGAAAGATAGATGGTTTTTATTTATAGGCTTTTAATGTTTTCATAATTGTCATTGAATTTGACACACTTGGATGTTGAAGAAAATGTCGCTCCACATAAATTATTTTAAAATAATTATTCTAGTACCTATGCTTAACATAAGGAACTGATACTAGAGATTTCCAGGATTAGAAACTGTTTCCATTATGAGAACAGTAACTGAGAAAAATCCGATCTGAGTAGTCCTCCAAAAAATCTAGTGAGATTTTTTTAATCTATTTTCAGACACCACTCCTTTTATTTATTTTTTGATGTTGTTGTTGTTTGTTTATTTATTTATTTATTGGTCTAACTTACTTGTTAAAGAAACATAAAAAGGGATGCTAGGAATGTAGGTTTAGTGTAGCACAACCATTAAGATGAAGAGTAATGGCCACGTTAAGTATGTCCCCCAAGCTGGCAGGTGTAGGGATCTCACTCTAAGGCCAGAGCCATAGGCCAGGCTGCTTAAATTGGACCTCTTAAACACTTTCATGAGGCATTATATGCCATCCTGGTTAAAAATGCCTTGGTTACCAAGAATAAACGGAAATGTATTGTGGTTTATTATTCGTAACGCTATGCTTTCTGATGAAGTGTAGTAAGAAGATCTATTTCCCAGGTGATGGGAAGTCTGATAGGCTGGTAGAGAAGAAACTGACTCTATCTTTTTATGTGTTTGTTTACTTAAACTGCTAATCAATCTGCTAATTACCAGGGCTGCAGCCTTTTGAGAAAACAAAAACACAAGAAAAACAGATTTGTTTATTAAAAGCTCTTTTGCAGGCCAGTGATGTAATTTTTTTTAGTATAAAGGAAGCCTTGTCCTGCTTACAAGTAGCTCTCAGGATTGGGTCTCTCTCTAAGATTTTAGTATTCTCTGAAGGCATAAATTTAAGCCAAAGAAGATTCACATGTTGCACAGCTGAGGGTTACTTTGTTCACTTGGCTGATGCTCAAGAACAACAAATGATTTTTGGATAAAACTAAAATACTGTAAGACACTGGCTCTGGAAGTATCTTTTCCTGTATGTTGCACAAAATTATTCGAGGGGCATTTTAGAGACATGTTTGGGGAGGGGTGATTAACAGATATTGTTACAATAGAAAGCAGAATTATTTGTCATTTGGTTCACTCTTCTTTCTTTCTTTCAACAGGGTGCCTTTCCCTGGCCAAAGGTTCCTCTAGTTCACTGACTTAGCAATAAAAAATGATGGTTGAGATTGATTCACATATACACATAGTTATATGTAGCCATATATCACCAATAGAAAAGAATGCATTTCCCAAAAACTTCAGACATATCTGAATGATAAACTGGTAACAACCATGTCTTATTTGGGGTTTCCTTCCATACCTCTGTAGCCTTAGTCATCAGGGATTTGCAAGTGTTCTCAGGATTTCCTTGGAATTTAGGCGAACAGAGCAGTGCAGGACAAATTGTAAGTGTGATTTATTAGCTGTTAGAGACAAGTGCTTGGAACTACAAGGAGGTCTTTCCATAATTTTGCCTGCAAAGATTTTTTCTTAAAAGAGGTAACAGTCTGTTCTCCTCTACTAATAATCTGTACCATTTTATGCGTAAACCACTGTTCCAGGCTTTACCAATAAATAGAGGAAATGGCACACTTTTAAAAGGAGATTAAAATGTAGTGATTGGGTTGCATATTTTTGTTTTCTGGCTTACTGCTGTGTTCTTTCATGCTCAAAATAGACCTGCATATGCAGCTCATACCATAAACCAGAGTCGTTGGTTTGACCCCCAGCAAAGTGTTCCCTGTGCTCTATTTGCAAGCAGTGACATACTCATTCATTGCTGCATGGGGAGCCAGATACCCAAGCAAGCCTGGGTTCTTTCCTAAACTTGATTTTCAAAGACGTGTGATTTTCTGTTATGACTTACCTATCCAAAGGATATGAAATCCCTACATTCACATACACCGCTTCAAAACAGTAATTTTACAACTTTTTATCTCCTTGGAAGCCTTCCAAATCAATATTTTTGTTCTGTTTCAGGCAAAATGGGAACACATTTTTTAAAAAAAAATAAAAATCATTCATATCCCTTTGTAGCTGGTGGCCCTTTGAGCAAGTCAGTAGGCAAAAAATAATATATGACTGAATCAGAATGATCTTTCTGTGATTTCTAATGATGTTTGAGGAGAATTATGTTTGAAGGCCAGGAAATAGTCTTTTCTTAATTTGTGATAAATTATATGGTGGAGAGTACCTACTGAGGCAAGTCTGGAATATTTTGTTCTGATTGTGGTGAGAACTGCAGCTTGTGCTCTTACCTCTATCTGCCTGTATCTAAAACCTGTTTGCAAATTGAACATGTGTGAGACACAGCTCTTGGGATTAATGTTAAATGAGTGAATCTTAGACCTTATCTATCATTTATTTGCCTCATGTATATCACAGGCATTTTTATTTAATTATTCAGGAATTAGCACGTGACTTGCATTAGCTCCTTCCTCTGGGTATCTTGCTGACAAAATGATGCACAGGAACAATATCTAATCCTCATACAGCGAAAACTGTTTGTGAAGAAGAAAGATCCTATTCAACTGGCCTTGTCATGTGAACAGAAATTACACATAATACTAAGTACTGGTTCTTAAGACAGAATATAGTTGTGTTCATACCAGCAAATTGATTCAGACTGCCATAAAAGAGTAGTAAAGTTTCATGTTAATTTACAAGTAAATCTCTATATACTCAGGCTGTGGCATTTTGATGGATACAGAACTGTGCCGTGCTACAAGGCAGGCACATGTATTTATTTATTCAGGAAAATACATGGCATGAAAACGTTCATTATAAAAGACTTAGTGTGCTCTAATGGCCTGATCCAGTGCCACTGAAATCAATGAGAATATTTCTTGCCGTGTTGGTAGTGCAGGAGCATGCCAGCAGTGTGGAAAACGTTCCCCTGGCCTGAAGTGCCTAGTACAAATGTCAAAATCATTAGGAAAATAAAAGGCTGAGAAACTGACAACCCCATAGACATGTGACAAATTTGGAGGTAACTGAAAACACATCTGTTTTTTAAAGTTCACATGTGAACCATATGCTCTCAGAAAGATGGGTTATTCTGGCTATATGTCTATGATTACTTGTTGTTTGAAAACCAAGAAGTACTAACAGGAAACTTCGTTAAAATGCACCTTAAAAGCAGCTGGAAAGGGTTGATTAGTAGTTGACTTGCTTTTAATATTCAGTTTGCTAAATAAATTTTATTTACTTGAATTTTTATTAACTTTACAAGATTTTGCTTTATTCTGCTTTAAGCAGCATCTTCTCAAAAACAGGTGGCAGAAATGTAACTTCCTATTTTTTAATGAATGATCAGTCTGCAGGATAAACACTTGTTCAGCATCACTACTTTAAGAAGGAACTGCAATCCACACATTCTGGTTGCAAGTAGTTTCACATGAGTACTTCAGTCCTGAGAATTTTTCAGTGATAACCCAAGAAGGAAATCTGCCAGTGGGACATGGACCCTAACACCATATACAGAACAAAAACAACCCTGTGTGCATGCACAGCCATAAGCCTCTAGTTTTATTGTACTTTCCAAATACAGCTGTGATATGATGTGTAACCAGACACTTGTCTTGGGAGGTCCCATCCCTCAGGTGCTCACTGCAGGGTCACCCATCTCCTTGCCAAGGAAGCCTCCTGCCTGCCTCAGCCATGCGCCTGCTGCCGCAGCACCATCCCAACGTGCCCTGTATTTTGGGAATACACTGTTTGCCAGGGCTCACACCAACCTCTGCTGAAGCTGCCACTGGCAGTGGCAAAACAAAAGTCCCTTAGCAAAACAGAAGTCTTCATGAGAAAGCCTGCAAGCAAAGGGGCACCTTGGGGATAGGGAAGTATTACGGAGAATAAGTATCGCCTACACTGCAGAATCTTTGACCTGAGACATCCATCTTCACCTGCTCTCTATGTTTCTTCTGCCCAGCAAGCATCCAGTGAAGACCAACAGCTGTTTGTATCTGGGGCTGGCTTCTAGACAAGGACCAAGAGCTCACAGGTCCCCTGAGATCCACCTTTCTCATTCTACAATGTGTTCTTCACCCCATAGTCCAACACCAGGTAGAAATCCAGAGCAAAGAGAGAGTTGTCAAAAAAAAATTTGCCCCACAAATAAATAAAATCACCTTCCTGTAAATCCAGATGCCATTCCTTTCTGCATTGCTTTCATGCTTTCCCAGTCACAGGCAGGAAAAGAGTCTAAACTCAGCTCTTGTGTCCATTTTGATACTATTCTACACTTTTGCACTATTTTATCTTTCAGAAAGATGCCATCAGGAGAAGTGAGGATCACTGGTGAATTTTGCACTTGTCATTGTCACTCTGAGAACAAGTACCCCAAGTAAAAGATCCAGGAATCCTCTTTTTCTGGTAGAGGTCTGTGGTCAAACCCAAACATCTTTCTGCACTTTAACAGCTCTTGAGGTTTCTATGTGGAAAAATTTGTTGCAAACTCATTCAATATGCTCCATTCCTTTAACTGTAAGATAGAATCAAGCCTGGGAGAGATGGATGATCTGAGAGTCTGGCCCTAAGTGCTGGAAGAGGCTTTGTGTTGTCGTGTCCTTCCACAGGCACATGTGAGAGGTGCTGGGAGCCAACTGAGCAACTTGTGGCGAGTCCTGGGCAGCCCAGAGCTGTAAGGAAAATCCCAGCACCTCTGCAGTTTGAATGAGAAGAGGTGCTCCTCCTAAGCCTTCCCTCACAGTTATTAAACAAATTTAGGCCTAAATCAGCCACATCAGGAAAAAGTATGGGAATTAATGAGGAATAAATACAAGCATAAACAGCTTATTTTTTGCAGGAGCAATTTTCAGAAGCATAGGGCAGAAGATGAGGGAGCTTATTCCAAAAGGGTATTTTGGACTCATGTAGCAGTGACCATCCCTGCCCCTTCCTGTGTCTGGAAGTTTTCCCTGCCCTCTCTGCTTTCTTAGAGTTTCTCCCCCACTTTTGTATGAACTGTACCTGAGTCTGTGGATCTCTCTTTTTAAATGCAAAAGGCAGAAGGGCTCAGAAGCTTGGGGCAGCCTCTTCTTGCACCCAGCAGCCCGGGGATCCAGAGGAGCGGGCAGAGCAGCTACCGCAGCTTTTTGGGCCAGCACCTTTCCCTGAGTCCTCATAAATAACACTGTAAATAAGTTAAAGTTGAAAATACAGCGGAGCTGCACGGCTGCGATGCCGGCTGAGAGGACGCCTCTGGAGCCCCGCCGG
>NW_009952974.1:13653484-13653760 GCF_000747805.2 Chaetura pelagica | reverse complement strand
CGGGGCTGTCCGCACCCGGTGGGGGCGGGGGTTGCTGCACCTCGCGGCACTTAATGGTCTCCCCCTCCATCAGTTAAGTGCTCTGCAGCCTCTCAAAAGTGAATCCCCTGGCTCATCCCCTTAATGGGCTTTCATTTCTCCCTTGGCAGCGTCGTTTACTGAGCACTTGCAGCTGGCAAAGTGCAGCAAGTTGTGCTGCCCTGCCAAACCCTCCAGCTCTCCCTCTTGCTTTTCATGGAGGATGTGAAGCCTGGATTCCAAAAGAGATTGTCTTTC
>NW_009952974.1:13647485-13653461 GCF_000747805.2 Chaetura pelagica | reverse complement strand
CCCATCCAGTCTGAGCTACATATACACCTGATTTGGATAATGATGGGTTTAATCCAACTCATCAACCATGTGTCAGTGTGGTTCAGAACAGCAAAATTGCCAGTGCATGCTTGGGTTTTGTTGACTTGGGACTGGACAAACAAGGGACATGATGACAGGCTACAGCATGCTGCCTTGCATTAGGTATGTAACCTTCTATGTCTTAGGAGGTGGATGGGGACTCAACTGGGAAACGTTAGGGTAATGCCTTATAAAAAAAAAAAAAAATCTAAATAAAAGCATGACATTGAAATGCCTTCATCCATCATGCAGTGCCTTCCATTTGACAGCTAAAAGAGTTCTACAAACTTTTGGCCAAAAATGCTGCCTGTCAGGAAGTGGCAACAAATTTCACAAGAACCAGACATGGTGCCAACCATCCAAGGGCAATCAGGATCCCCAGAGAAGGAAAACTCCCAGTGGGTCTTCTGCAGAGTTCAGAGAGCTGGGCTCATGTCAAGAGCAGGGACACTGTGGGAAGACACAATCAGAGCATTTCAAGGATTAAGTTTCAATTCTTTCCCTTGAAAACTTGTGCTCCACAGCTCAGCCCCAGCTGCCTCACTGTTGCACCAAGCTGATGGTTCAGAGCAGACATGGTTTTCTTTCCTGCAAAGGCCCTGAGAGGACACAGCCCTGGGACAGGTAGCACAAGCTCATAAGGACATGGAATTGCTTCCCTACATATAGGCTCTGACCATTGTTCTGTCAGCCCCACTTTCCCTCCCAGCTCATCCAGCCCATCTGCTATAAAGCAGCTATTACAGAGCAAAGGCTTTACAGATGACTGCTTTATTGTGCTTGGGACTCAGTCTACAGACAGAGCAGACACTGTAAGCCCAGAGACCTGGAGTTCTGTGTTCTCCAGACACAAACTTGTTCACGGCTGTGGGCTGTGCTACCCTGCTGCACTAATAATGGAGTATCACCCGGATTTCTATTTGCAGAGGATGCAGGTATAAACTAGAAGAACATTTTAAATCAAGCTCACCTTGTTAGGAAACCTACATTTTGAGAGAGGGGTTAAACTTTCTCAGCACACCCATGGCATCAGAGCACTTTGGAAAATGTTTTCTGACAAAACAGAAACCTGGGAACACCAGGCTTTCTCTTTAGCAGAGAAACATTGTCCATGCAGGAAAGCATCTGTGCTCTTCACTCTCCCCTGCTGTAAAAACTGTCCACAGTGAAGCAAATAGCACTGGCTCCAGAGGAGGGCTGCTGCTTTACTTGAGTGTTCTGTTTGCAGAATACTACTGGTTTAATTACACCTAAAGCAGTGTTTTAAATGCTAGAAGAGCTGTCCATATTCACACCAGCATACCATCTTTCCACTCACCCAGCTGGATCTTGTTACCAAGTTTCTCATGCATTACCTGTTTGTTTTTGCATGCATGTTTAAGGATGAGGAAAGCAGAAATCACTGGGTAAACACAGGCAAAGCATCTCTTGTTGCTGCTCTGGCTTTGAGGGGGATGCAATTTTCTACACTCCTGAATTTTATAGTGTTCAGAATTAAATAGCTAAATCCCAGTGATATGAAGCTAGGTGACTGCAACTGTTTTTTGCAAAAGGTGTGTGTCTGGAAGGCAAAGGAGAAAGAAGAAAAGTGTGTTACTAGAGAAGGAGAAGAACCTCTGGGGAGTTTGTTTTGCAAAGTGTGAATAAAACCAGGGATGTACTGAGGTCCCAGGGAAAAGAAGTGGAATCGTTCTGCCACTCCAGGATTGCCAAGAGCAGCACCAGCATAAGCACAGTCCTTCCAGGTGGACAGAGCACTTTGTGCTCTTCCTGAGGAAGGTGTGTTTCCCTCTACCATACATATTTACCTGCAACACTCTCCTTTCCTGGCTGATCCCTGGGACAGTTCCACCAGGCCTGGGACAGGGACCTCTGCAATCCCAGTATATGGGATAACTACAAAGATCCTCTGCATGAACACAAGGAAGAGGAAAGTCTCACCCTCCTTCTGTCAGAATTTGCCTAGAAGAGTGATTCCACATGGGCCCCTGTGCCACATCATATTCTTTCCTAACCCATGACAGTGAATTCAGTAGGAAGGAAAAAATATGTGTATTGATAACCCAGAAGTATCAGGGTAAGCCATACTGCTGTGTGCAAAACGGGGATGTCAAAGGGTTTGTAGCCAAGATTTCTGTTTTCCTAGCCCTTCTTGCTACCAAAGATCCTAAAAAGGTGGCCCAGGTTCCTTGAAGGAAAGATCAAGGCTATGCATCTCCATCAACAAGGGGATTGTCTACCCTCTCTCCAAATTTCTGCTGTTACAAGGAAAACTTCCTATCAGCAAATAAAGAAAAAAATAACCCAAGTGTTCAAAACATATGTGCAGGAGTATATTTACCCAGAAGACTAATACAGATCCTATGATAATCTCCTTCAGGTTTATGCTTCTGGTCATTGCAGCTGAGCCTCTCTGGGGTTTGTCCCAGAGCAGTTCAGGCAGCTCCAGCACCTTGGGCTCTCATGGTGGAGACAAAGGCCTGCATAGCATCTGCAAAGGCCTGGGGATGTACAGGCACAGGCACTTTACTGTGTCCCATTTTGCATTTCAGCCTTTGTGGCTGAAGGTTCTCAGTCCCATCCTGCTGGCTGGAAGCTCCAGGACTGAGCTCTGCCTCTGCTGGCCAGGGTTCCTGCTGGAGTCCCAGCTGGCTCAGGCCCAAGCTGCAGTAGGAGGAACCGCTGTCAAGTGGAAAGTGAACATCATGTGATTGATGACCCTTAATATACCCAGCCCTCTTCCTCCCCCACCAGCCCCACTCCCTGTGAGGACCATGGCATACCCACTGCTGCTGCTCACGTGGGAATGGAGAGGTGTTGCCCGTTTGGGGATTAACCTGCTGCTCAGTCTCTGCATGCAGCCAACAGGGCTCTGGTCCAGCCCATTTCACGCCTTTTAAAAGCAGAGGTAGCCAGTTCATCAGTACATAACATCACGTGGTGCCCAGCCAGCCGCCGAAGCCCTAACTGCCCCAGCAGCACCAGTCCCTTTGTGCTGCCTGTCTGTCTCCAGCTTTTGTTCCCAGGCAGGTCTCAGGTGCGGGGCTGGATGCCTGGGCCTCTGCGCTGCGTTGCACACTGCGTCCTCACCGGGCTGCCATTGTGTGCAGCCACTGGGCACACACGGCAGGCTGGCACATAGAATGATGGCGTCATGACCTGCAGCTCCTTCCCTCCCTCCCTGGCTCACAGCTGTCAGCGCGGCACTGTCCTGCTGGTAGCCCAGCAGCTCCATCCCCTTTACCTTCCTTTTTCCCCAGCCATGTAGCCCATTCTGTGCCTGGACCTCCTGGCAGGCTGTTTCACAGCTTCTTCCTGTGAGGGTGGCAGGGTGCAGAGATTCCAAGCATGGATCCTGCCTTCAGACTTCTTGCCATGGCACTCCAATGACCCAGCTGGTCGCCAAGAAAATCAGGGGGCTTCTAGCTAGTGCTGGTGGGCTCGCTCTTTCTTAGCCAGCCTCCCCCCCGTCTGCCTTGCTTCCTGGTGTGCAGCCATCTGCCTCTTCATCCAGGAACAAGGTTGCCTGCAGCCTTGGGTCACCCAAGCATGGGGCCTATGGCGGCAGCCATGCAGGGTGCCCCGGGGTCCCTCTGTGGCCTGACTAGAGACCAGGACTGGGAACCTGTAGTGTTCTGCCTGGGAAGTACTTAGTAATGCAGCAGGAGGTATTTTGCTTTGTTTTCCCAGCTCCACACAAGTGGCACCTGCAAGACAGTGACAGCACTGGGAGCCCCTGGCTGTGCCTGTTTAAGTCGCCCTGCCGTGGTGCTGCTCATCAGGCCCTAGACAGAGGGACACGGGTGGGATCCCCCTCAAAAGAAACAGGGTGCAAAGGGGCAGTTTGGCCCTGTGCTGACTGCATGGAGCTAACACAAAGCCTCTTCTCCTTTCTGCAACAGGGAAGCTGCTGCAGCCTTTTTAAATGGTGGGTTACTGTAGGAGACAGACCCACTAGTGGAGACCCAATACCCAGTGATCTGAACAGGAGAACCTGCATGGCCTCACTGCAGCTCAGTTCACCCTTGACCCCTCTCAACCATTGCTGTCAGCAACTCCCTATCCTAAACACCAGTGCAGTGCTGCCAGGATTTAGAGGCCCTGGCTCAGTGAACCTGTTACGAGTCTGGAGCATATGGGAGGGAGCAGGGAAGGAGGGGAAGGGGTGCTATGGCTCTTAGTTGCAAAGAAAGGCAAGGCTGGGATCAGCCCCAGGCCTGGCCACGAGTTGTTTTTTAAATGGGTGACCACAGTTCAGCACATCAGATGCTGTTGGAAAGGAGCTGAGTTCCTATTAAGTGTGAAAGGGGGTTGTTTATAATTTATGGGTTTTAAACGATGGGCCAAGAAAAAGTCTGGCTTGTGCCAAACTGTGTCTCTCTTCTAGATTGTTCATGCTTGTACAAACATTGTAAAAATGCCAGCGATCTCGCTAAAGTAACATTACTTCTAATAATTAGGTTATCATCATGGACTTCTATCACGTTACAAACGAGACGCCTCTGCCAGAGTAACGGAGAAGAAAGCGAATTTATTTACAGAAGATTCCCCCTCACACGTGCTCTTCCTCCCCCACTGGAAACCAAGTCTGCAAACCCCATTTTTCTGCAAAATGAACATAATTCAGGGCAGTGAGCCTTAGTAACACTGTGTTTGTGGTCAGGGTTTGTCTGAAACCTCCTTCCTCAGATCTGAAGAGAGACTATCTGTAAATGGCCTTTTCTTTCTTAACAGATTTAATGAAGGACTAATAAAGTAAGTCAGATCAGACAGTTTGTAGAACAGTCTACAGAACATGGAGGTGGGAAACACTTGGGAAAAGCACCCTGTGTTACCCCAGGGACATCCCTGTAGACATGGTGGTGTCTTGCTGTTTCACAGAACACACAGAAAACCCTACATGGATTGTTTCAGTCCTGGATACATGGATTACAGAACGTTAGAAATACACTATTGAAGTATAATGCACAAGTGGTGTTTAGCCTTACTTTTTGCATTGTTTGTATGTTTTGTTTACTCCTAGACGGAGCTTCTAAGAAATAATTTGTGTGAAAACTTCCATAGAAAACAATTTTAGGGCTCAAAATGGTTTAAAATATGTCTCCAAACAAAGTAGTTTATTCTGTTCTGTTTTGTTTACAGATCTACAACACAGATTCCAAATTTGTTTGGGTAAAAGGGAAATTTAACAAAAAATACACTTCTCAATGCAGCACAACATTTTAAAATCGCACAGAGGGAAAAATAAAACCCTAAGTAATATTTTAATCATTACTGTTCAGCCAAACACAAGTGCAGAAGGCGAGGAAGAAAGCAGGGAGGATAAATAAAAGGAAAAGAAAATAAAGACATAAAATGTTTCTGTGTGGACCAGAATTGGAGGAGTTAAAATACTTCTCACAATAGGAATGCCAGGTCCTGTCATTAGAGGATGGAGTAGGAGCTGCAGTGTTTGTCAAACCTGGAGGTGGCACGTCAGACGGTTTGGTGGAGAATACAGAAGTTTGGGTTACTCTTTAACTCGACACTTTTATAAAGAGGTAAGAATAGTCTTCTCCAAGCCAAATGTACCATCAGGAAGAGACTTTAATGACAACGTTTACAAAAGAAGTGTATCTGTATATCCAACGAGGGATTCAAAACAGCCGTGTGGCTAGAGAGGAGGGAACACCAGGGTTCAGAGCATCATCCGTTTGATTTTTTTCTCCTTTTTTCTCCTCTCCTTTTTTTTTTTTTTATTTTTTTTTTTTTTTTAACTCTTCCCCTTGACAGCTGTCCCAGCGGTGGCAGGGAGAGGCGCGGTGCCGCTGTGCCACGGGCGGGGGGAACGGGCCAGTCCTTGCCGGGGGAGCGCGGCGGCCCCCGCCGGTGCCCGCACCCCGCCTCCGCGGCTCCCCCTCCGCTGTGCGTGTCTTA
>NW_009952974.1:13645473-13647133 GCF_000747805.2 Chaetura pelagica | reverse complement strand
GGGCGGGGTCCCGCTTGCCCAGGGGCGGGGGGAACGGGCCAGTCCTTGCGGGGGGAGCGCGGCGGCCCCCGCCGGTGCCCGCACCCCGCCTCCGCGGCTCCCCTTCGGCTGTACGTATCTGATTGTCAACTTTCTTGCAAAGTTTATTTTTATGAAAAACAAGAGGAAAAACCCGGCCTTCCAAAGATGTCTAAAAATTGATTTATGGCGAGTATAAAGACAACAGTAGAAATAACAAAGGAGGCGGCAGCTGCTGCGCGGATTGCTATGGAGACCCTAATGAAATTAGCACTATCAGAGGGTTTCTAATTTTTCTGCCTTCTAAGCTTCTAATTTCTTTCCTATTTCAGATAGCCAGAGTGTATCTAACTAAAATTTTAAAATTAAAGAAAAAAAAAAATAAAGAAAAGAGTCCACCGAAATAATAATATGTGCGATAGATACCCAGTCAATAAATAAACGTTAACCTCACCGAGGTTTTTGTATGCAGGATTTGATCCGAAACAAGATGGCCAAGCACCCTGCTTTGTAGATCGCCTCCTCAAAGCGCTTCCAGCTAAAGGTGGCTTCACCCGGCCGAGCCAGCTGCCAGCCAAGCCACCCGAGCGCTCCAGCTAGGGCAGATGGTTAGAAATAAATACTTTAAAAATATTTCCTATATGTTGGTTGTTTGTTTTCTAATTGTAACGGCTCTTAGCGTGATGCCACAGTTTGTTTTACTCTATTAATGACTTACGACTTGCTGTCTTAATTAATCCTTACATAAACTACAAACACCAGCCACTGTTACAACTGTTCAAGACTACTCTCTCAACTAGCTCAGACCGAATATACTAAATAGGTGAAATGAAAGTCACCACGGACCTGAATCGCTCTCCCGAAGTATTGGTGAAGAAACTCTACAAATACCCACATAAATACATTAAGACGAGGATAAATAATCAGTGATACAAAAATGTCTCGCTTAAAATAATAAATACGTATCATTTAGTCCGATGCGATCCTTACGTTACGGAAGGATTCATAAATTAACTTTTCTGAAATAAGCTTACACGCGGGCGAGTTCTCACCGCTCACGACTGGTCTAAAACACCTCAGCATGACGCGCTGCTAACATTACAGCATCTCTAAGACTTACCTTCCAGTACATCATTACCAGCTTATCAGTCCCTCTGTTTGCAGTATATTGCACTGTCATGCTTAACACAGCTCTAAGAGAAAGGCTCCTGCTCACGGACCTACTCGGGGCTGAGAAGAAAGAAGGGAGCTGCTAGGGGACACAAATCCACTAACACTGTTGGCACTCGAGAGCAAAGTCACACTGTCCTGTCAGAAAAGTGAGGTAATCGAGAGGGGAGCGGGCCCCGCCGCCCCGCTACAGATGCGTGAGCTTAGGCGCCTCCTGCATCCGTCCCTGAGAGGTGTGGTGGGAAGAGAGGTCCGTGTAGGTGGGGTGGGGGTCGCAAGGTCCGTGGTGGTGGCCGCCGGGGATCTGGGCGGCGCAGCTGTAGTCCACGCTGGCGGAGGAGGGGTGCTGCAGGTGCCCCAGGTTGAACATGGGGCCCGAGGCCGGCATGGAGTCCACGAAGTTGCCCCCCACGTAGACGGGGCTGCCCTGCAGGCTGGGGGTGGGGTAGCTGACGCCACAGGCCTGTATTGG
>NW_009952974.1:13640922-13643941 GCF_000747805.2 Chaetura pelagica | reverse complement strand
TGCGACCGCCGAGGCTCGCGGCCCCCGCTCAAATATCATTGACCGTCGTCCCGCGCCTCACGTTGTCGGCCCGGGCCACTCACAGCCACCTGAGGAAGGGGACAGCGGGGACACAAGAGAGACCTTCAGTGGGGGACGCCGGCTGGGAGCCGCCGGGCCAGCCTCGGCACTCCCCATGCCCCATCACCCCCAGTCTCGGCTGAGCCACTGGGCCTGGGGGTAGTGGGGCGGGAGCAGGGGACACCGGGGAAGAACTAGGGAACATCACGGGAGGAGCAGACAACATCAGAGAAGGACTCAGGGGTACTAGAGAAGGGGCAGGCGATATCAAAGAAAGACTACGCCACACCAGAGAAGAAGCAGAGGATACCAAGAAAGAACAGGGCAAATAAAATATACCAGAGAAAGGCCAGAGTCACCAAGGAGGAAGCAAGAAACACCAGAAAAAGAGTAGGGTCACCAGGCAGGAGCCAGGGAAAACCGAGGCACACCAGGAAAGAGCAAGGCGCTCCAGGAAAGGATCAGGGAACAGCAGGGAAGGAGCCACCCAAGAGCGGTGATGCTGGGGAGAAGAGGGACACATTGGCGGGACTTGGTAGAGACACTTTCTTGAGGCAACTTAGGGTACGATTTCTTGCTTTGTTCTGTCTTTGAACTGTTCCCACACAAATTTCGATGGATCGGTCCCTGCGATTGAAGCGAGGGCTCTCAGTGGGTAAGGCGAGGCCGCTCTGGGCGATGTCTCCAGGGTCCTACAGACCTATTTCGGCTGAGAGCCCCCCGGCACCCACTCGCCCGCCCTCCACGCGTGCGCACGGCCGCGCACGGCTGACATGATGGATTGAGCCGGGGCTGCGGCCGGGCAGAGGCAGAAAAATCCCGTCCCCTTTGTAAACTCGGCCTCCTTCTTTCCCCCAGATTCCTCTGGAGTTAAAGTGTAACCGACGCCATTCATTCCCTTCACTTTGCACTATAAAGGAAGTCGCAGGTCAGCTCCCCTATTTTAATTCTGTGATGAATTAAATTCCCTCACCCAACATTTCTAGTCCCTGTTATTTGTTCCCAATAGAAAGAACCTGTAACACTAAAGATCATATTTAGGGGGTTATCTTCTTTTTCCAGCCTGCAAACATGAGGTGCTCCCTTCCTCACTCCACCCCAAGGCCCGATCAGACTGAAAACGCGCGGTCCACTTAGGGTAGATGTTTTGGGACAGAATGCTGTTGCGTTTACCCTTGCTGCTCCCGAAACTTCTCTGCACTCGTTGCAAGATAGAAACTGTTCTGCAGTTTCGTTGCAACTGTTTAAGATTCCCTATTCCTATTTTTCTTGTCGGATAGGGGTTTTCTCCGACATTTTTGGTAACTTTGTAAATTAGCTCATACTTCACCTGAAGTCTGTAACTCAACGTATTTCACTAGTTCATTGTATTTCTCCAGGGTTCAAGCCTATTAACATACCAGAGAAGAGCAGCTGCAGATTTTTTAACAGTGTCCGGGAAGTACCATTCTCCAGCCTTTACTTAAGCAATACCACCAGAGTGCTGCTCTTTCTCCCGCAGCAATTGGTACCGCCAAGTACCGCTGATCTGTTCTCTAAAATTCATCGTGAGACACATCTGTGTAGCTCAGAATAACCTCAGCGAGCTGCCATCCGCGGCCACTCTCGGCTGTTTATTCCCTAACAAAAACCGTCGGGGCCCTATTCTTCCCTGAACAAAAGCTTGGGATGATCTGCGAAGCTGATGGAAACGGGAAAAGAGCGATTTTCCTCTCCTGGAAAATTTTAGTAAAAAATGTCTGTGGAAATGGATGGTGACGATTCAGATGAGTTTTAATACGCTATGATAATCTTTACGAGACTTGAAAGTATTTTTGTACAGAAGAACTGTCTCTTGTTTTCCATTTCTATAATCTATAACATTTTCGGGAGCGGTCTGCACTGAGGACTTTTGTTAGCACAACACCGCCTAAAGCGCAGGCTTTTATGTGCCTTGTAAAATATAGTTCCCAAAAGAATATGCAGAATCTTAAAAAAGAATATTGCTGTTAAGCTGTTAAAAGCCTTATTTCTTTTCTGAAATACCAACTGCTTGTGAACTCTGCTTGAACCTAAAAAGGAGGCTATGGGCCATAAATCACATGGACAATGCTCAACTGTTTGGTGGCTCATCTTTAGATCTTAAAAAGAGAGAGAGGGAGAGAAAGAGGGAGAGAGAGCCCTTTCTGGGGTTTGATTTTCCACGACTGCAAGGCCCGAGGTGATGTTTTTATAGGTAACACCAAAGCAGGGGCTCAACACTTGCTGGTTGGTCAGAAACAGCCTCCAGAGGGGGAAAGAAAAAAAAAAAAAAAAAAAAAAAAAAAAAAAAGAAAGTAAAGAAGTTACATCCAAATGGTGAGGCCGAGCCGTGGGAGGTGGACTCGGAGGCACTGAGGGTAGGAAACCTCGGAGTATCCATGTCTGTGTTTCAGATTTCCCTTCCTCCCCTCCAGAAAGGTTAACCTCATCTGAACTGTTAGGCGTAGCACACGATAATGGATCTCTTTGCCCCGCCACTGGTTCCAGAGCTTTTGAAGGTTACCGACCCTCTCATGGCTCTGTCTGGAGAGCAGCCGAGAGCCCACGCGTGTGAGCGGAGAGCGGCCAGCCACGCTGACACCGGCCGCTTTCCTCCCGACACTTTCATATAAAGCAGTTCTCTACTAAAACTTCCACTACACTTAATTCTGCTTGAGATCAATATCTAATATGATACCGAATAAATAAGAGGCGGTGAGAGCGGCCAGCGGAGCGGTTATTAAAGCAGCCGGAGCTCTCAGGGTGCATATCAATGCACCTGTCATTGCGGTTTGTAACAAAATTTATGACTGCTAGCGCCGTGGCAGTAAACGCTCCGGCCAGGAATGAAAAGGAAAACACTTCCCAAGCCCCGGCACTTTCAGAAGTGCAACGCAGCCGGCGCGTAGGAGGGAGCCCGGCAAAAGAATCCCCCACTCGGCACGTTTCGGCCGCCGGG
>NW_009952974.1:13635235-13640550 GCF_000747805.2 Chaetura pelagica | reverse complement strand
GGCTGCGGGCTGGGCCGAGCAGGGCTCCCTGCTCCCTGCTCAGGGCCTGTCGCGCCGGGGAAAGCGAGAGATGGACGGAAAAGGAAATTTAGAGAACTCACCACACCTACGTTTTTTCTTGATTTTTGACTTTAACTGTGTGGGTAGGATCTTCAGGTTCCTTTGGATGATCCGTGGACACGGACCTGCAACAGAAGTGAGAACTCTCAGAGGAAACTGCTTTGTTTTGGACTTTCTTCATTAGGACTTTGTTAATAAATGCACCTCTCGTCCGCAGCCCCTCACAGTGTCTCTCCGTCCCCGTCAGATCTTTTACCAGACAAAGGGCAGATGCTTCTCTTCGTTTATTAATAACGCTTTAAGAGAGGCGGAGACGCACCGACCGCGGCCGCGGAGCTCGGGGCCGTGTCTGCCTCCCCGGGCCGAGGCGCGTAAGGGAAGCGCACGGGGTGCGGGCGCCATTGCGGGTGAGCTGCCGTCTCCCCAGTCGGTCACAGCCACGGCACCCGCCGCCCGCACTCAGGGTCCGCGGGGCGCTCCGTGGGAACTCCCTTCCCCTCCACCCCCCGGGTAAGGCAGAGAGAAAGATAAGCGAAGAAACCCCAGTGCTGAAAATACGCAGCAAATAGTTCCAGCTCGAAATAAGCATTTTGCATTTGCTGTGTAACGTGTCTAGTCAGGACCTTAAGAAGACAAGAGTGCCAGAAAATCCCCCACAAAGAAGCCTAGGTCATTATAAAGACGATATCTAGCCACCATAACCCTTTGAAATGACCTTTGGCTCGTATAGCAATAACTCACCACTTAATGAACAACCAACGGAAGGGCCTCCAATAGCTCACAACACAACAGACCTTAGAACTTTCCACTAAGTCTTCTCTCTCCTTGCCCAAACCCAGTAGGATGCAATATTCCCCCTCCAAATCACCTTAATTTATGCTGGCAAACTGGAGTTACGGAAGTGGAGCTTCATGATTACACATGATGCTCGCTCAGGTTCTTGGCCCGGGCCTGTCCCGGTAGCATCTTATATAATACGTTCACGTGGGTGTACGTCAACTTTAAGTGCTTTATTTTTTTTAAAGGGAGTTCATTAGAAACAGCACTTTACAGAGTGTATGAAGGCAGCGTAAGTTGGGTTGCACCTTAGCCCCTGAGCAGAGAGATCATAATATTGCAAAGCGAGTCATTGTTAGCCGGTGTTGATTAACACGGTAAGTTTTCATTTTGTGCCTAATTAATTATCGACTTCTCATCCCTTTCTCAAGCAGCTCCTCAGCCTCACAAACCAGATCCTTCTTGCTCCGGACATGCTTTACTTGGCAAGAGCTTGGCCAAATAACAAGATTTTCACAGCCACAAAAGTAACCCCAAAGTTTGCAGTGCAAAAGAGAGAAGTCCTGACACACCAGGGTTGTGCTCTGCTCCCAGCACCACTTCTGCAGAGCTGACGACGGAGAAGAAGTTGCCAGAGAAATCTTTAGAATTATTCAGGCGTGGGCCCACTATAGGTATTATTGAAATTTTAGGTGAAGTTATAAGTAAGTGCTTCCATCGAGCCAAATGAAATGCTGCTTGCAGTAATTGGATTCAGCTGACTAACTTGGCAGGCCAGCAGCTTGAAGGCATACAGCTAAGAAAAATGTTCACTGCCTTTAACTTGTGATCGAGCAGAGCAACACGCAACAGAAGGGAAAAATCCCACCCTAAGTTTCTCTCCTTCACCTCGCCTCCCTGTCCCGCGGGCCATCTCGCTCCCAGCGGAGTGCTCGCTGGGCGACTCGGGGTGGGCGCAGCCTTACATCGGCTCCTCTTTGGCAGCACAAAGAGGGGCTCTCTAATAAACATAACCTGTCGGTTCACCCTGGCTCCAGGCAGCCCACAAGTCAGTGAAAACAGGCGCTTCTCGGAGAGCCGGGCTAGTTGCAACAGCCTAAGAGGGAGCTGAGCTGCAAATGGCTTTATGGCCGCTTCCAGCTCCCCAGTCTGCCCAGAGAGGCACCGGTCCCCCCCAGGCACCTTCCCACCGCCTTATTGATCAAACCGCACAAACGCAGAGCAAGAAGCTTCTCGGTAGATAAATATCAAGCCGTGCTTTAAACAACACGTGTAACTCGGAGGCATGAGCATACTGGTAACATCAACACCAGAACAACTGGGGGAGGAAAACAACAGCCACTGAGGAACATGAATGCACAGCGAGGGTAAAGGTACAGGGAAACACTTGGCAGGAATATTCAAGAGACCGTATGTAGGGGCTACATTACCGAGAAGCCTATTTTAAATCGCCCTTTACAAATCAACACGGCTACCCCCTGCCCGGCTACCCACAGCAACGCATTACCGTGATGCTCCATCTTACTTTGGCAATGGGAGCATCTAGCGAAGTTGTCTCTCCCGCCTTGCTTTGCTTATTTTAACTCTCTTCCTGAAACTACCGAAAGTTTGGAATACGATGGGGATAAACGGCTTCCCTAAGCCTTTGGGAAGGAAGCCACTTGTTATTTAAAGAGCATAACAGAATGAAGATGCAGCTTAAAACGTTCAAGGAGGTGGAGACCACTTCATGCATTTGCAGCCGTTATGGACAGAGATTGCAAACAAATTCCAGACAGTTGCTTGAATAAAGGCGATAACTTAGCCCCTGTGGTTAAAGGTCCTATTTTGTCATGCAGTTGCTTACCTGTGTGTCAATTTATCATAAACCTGCGCTCCTCACTTTTCAGGATCTGCTCCTGTAGTTCTTAGACTATATCCTTCACCCTTTGTCTGCAGGCAATACTCTCCTAAACCCGATCTTGCGGTTTTACAGATATTTCCATACACCAGAATTCCCGATAGAACGAAAACAGGTTCAGGCTCAACTACCAATAAAATAGAGCGAGTGGAAATCGGAATTTCTTTGGCTTAAAAAAAAATAAATTAAAAAAAAATAAAAAATCCACATCAACACACAACCCTTTAGCCATCAGCTTCCTGGAAGCAAAGGCAGCAACTGGCCGGGTCGTGGTTTGTTTTGGTTTTAAATCGTGCGACCATTGATTAATTTTGGGGGTGAGCAGGAGAAACCCCTTTATAATCAGAAATATAGGCACTGCCTCAAAATACAGGCATATTGGCTCACGTGATGGTAGGAACAGCCCGGCGGGCCGAGGCTGGCGCGCTCCCCGCGCCCACCCGCGCCCCAGCGCAGCGGAGCTGCCCCGCCGGGCACCGCGCAGCGGGCCGCCCCCCGCCTTCCGCGCACCGGCCGCGCTGCCGAGCCCACTCTCCTCACGCAGAGCTCCGCACCTCTCCGCACCCCGGCCGCGGCGGTGCCGGCACTTACGCACCCTGAGGGGTCGGTGGAGCCGGAGACAAGGTGAATTCCGCGGGATGATCCCAAGACGCAGAAATTCCCGGCGGAGAAAGGAGGTATTTGGGACCTGCTGCAGCCCAGAGTCTGCGCCGGGTGCAGCTCCGCAGCAGCGCTGCACGGGCGGAAAGGCACTGGGGCTCAGTGGCGTGCGCGAATTTTTGTTTTCTCCTTCTCCGTGCCGGGAAGATGCGGAGCAGCGGGGACTACCTCTGTCTGGAGGCTAAAGAAGCTTGGGGAAAAAAACCTCATGACATTTGAGTGTCTGTGTGTCTGCCCTGAGCCTGCCTCCCCTCTCTGTATGAGACATAGAACACAACCGATGTGTATCCGTCATGTGTGTCCACAAAGCTTCCCAACAACTCTAGTTCTGGGAAAAAAAAAAAGAAAAAAAATCTTGGCTCCTCTGTTTGATTTTTCTAACATATCTGTAGCTATAAATACACCACACCTAATCTAACATCTGCTATGATTTCATTACCATCCAAAGCATGGGGATGTGACAGTAACGTATTACCTTACAATACTAACCCTAAGTGCATTGTAACATTTATCTAAATTACATTGCTTTTCCTGACTTTGCAAACCAGTTATAAAAAGATTGGAGTCCAGTGATGGAAACATAAGTTCAATGTAAATTATTGTGTACGGCTTCGGATTTATAATCCTATATTTCTTCGAAATGATGCACTTAAAGCTCGCCTCAAGTAAGAGGTAATGGTTCTTTATATCCTTTTCCGTCAGCCATATATTTTGGCGTCTGGGTAGTTTTGCAGAGCCCCCCGCGCTCGTGTGTCTGTGTGTACATACAGCAACCCCCACACGCACAGCGTGTTCTACATGCTTGTGTACATCCACACAAAACAGAACATAATTCTGGCCTCTGTTTAGACATTTTGGATGATGGAGAGATCTTTCGCTTCTTACACAAGAAGTGCGAGGGAAAAGTTGCGTATCGGTCAAGAAAAGAGCACGAGGAAGATTCAGAAGAAAATGCCTTTTTGGATAGCAGTTCGGACGGAAAAAAGCCCCTCAGCCCTCGAGTGTCTTTTCAGAGGCTACGGCTAAAAATAAATAAATAAAATAAAATAAATAATAAAAAAAAATTAAAGAGAAATGTAACTTTAAAATGGAGGAGGGCTGAAAGAAAGAAGCACCTTCGCCATCGCCACCAGAATTAAGACATCGTGAAGGGGACTGGAAAAATATTAAGGAAATGTTAATCCTTTGGCTGGTGGGACTCCAGCTTTGCGTGAATTTGTCTCCAGTAAAGGATCTAAGAGTTCTTCAATCGGAGCATATGTTCAAAGAGCAATAAAACAGAAAGATTTACAGTCTCAGCCCGCCCCCCAGCAGCCTCGCACCCTTTCAGGAATTACTTATGATGATTTATAACAACAACTCCGGCAATTGTCAAACTGATAAAATAGCCCGGGCAATATGCGGGAATAAATGCTCTTATGAAAGGGCAGCGATTTATGTTCGGGTCCATTTTACTGCGTGTCTTGGAGTTTGGTTTCTTTCCCTGGCCAACAGAATAATATAAGCCTTCATTGATAAAAATGTAGGAGTTCTCATGAAGTAGCAAATCTGTTCCTTAGTCACTACCAAAGCACATAAACATTTGTCATCTTTGAATAATTGAATTAATGTGTTATTGTTTGAATGTATAATTCATAACATAGGAAACTTTGTCTCTGTCCTGCCACCGAAACGGAAGTAATAAAAAGCTACAATCTAGGAGTTTTTAGAAATCACTCCAGCAAGGGATAATAAAGAATATCCTGTTTGCAGAATGTATTTCCAGCTGACTCTGGGATTTCACAGCGAAATCGCAGCCTCGTGGTCCACATCTTATGGAGTTTATAGGCAGCGGGTTTGTATAAAAATACAAATCCGATTTCCCCCCAGTCCAGGCTATTGATCGGAGGGCTGGAAGGCTGCGCGCCCGCTTCGGGGC
>NW_009952974.1:13623655-13625829 GCF_000747805.2 Chaetura pelagica | reverse complement strand
GCCGAGGGCCTTTCCCTGCCCCTCGGAGCGGGCAGCGGATTCCCTGACAGCCGCATTGTTCCTTCCGCGCTTTCCCGCGCAGGCAGCCACGGTCAGCGCCGCCGCCCCGGGGGCGCTCAGCCTGCGTCCTCCGCGGGGCTCCGCGCCTCTCCGCGCTCGCCCTCTTCCCCCCGCTCCCTGGGAAGCAAAGGTCAGCGCTTGCGCCCGGTTCGGCTCCCGGCCGCTGCCGAGCTGGAAATCAGGAAGCAGCGTGCCCTATTTGTCAAGCGTTTGACAGCTGAGTTCATTAAGGCTTAAATAAGAAGGAATAAAAGTAAAAAATGTTTACGTACCCGGCGTCTCTTTTTCGGCAGCTACCAAAGAGCTAGGTGTGCAGAGAGAGGGACTGCACCCTTTGTATATTATATTCTTGGGATCTCTTCAGTTTTCAAGTCTGATAGAGTCCTTTGCTTGGCAGATTAATGACGACTCCGTGTTTCTTAAGGGACGTGCTGAATTAATTATTTCGCAAATCACGTGGTCAGGACTTGTAGAAATCTATTCTTATCATCTTCCTTGCACTTCGAAATTCTGCCTGTTATGACTGTTCCTAGCAAGATTATTTTGGTCTCTAGGCTTGGGGGAAGGGAAAGAAAGTGGAGTGCTTTTCTTAATTATCATTCACTTGAATGTTTAAATTATTAATGAAGATTGCCATTGTTCCTTGAAAGATGGTAATACTTATTTATACTCGGGAAAGAGAGGAGGAAAAAAAAAAAAAAAAAAAAGGAAAAAGGATCAGGGGAAAGGGCTAACAAACATGGCCGTTGGAAGCGGTGTGGCTGCTCCGAGAGGTCCCTATTTACTGTACTGTACAGTGAGGGGTGTTTGCTATTGACTCTGCCTTTCCTCTTCATTCTTACCTTAACGACTAGTGGTGATATAATATACAGAACTGTATTGATGTATCGGGAGTATCAGGAGGAGCCATTAAGCAGGAAAGAGAGAAAGTATAATCACAAAATGTGCCTCGATATTTAAACTTAGAGAGTGTGTCCTTAGAAATGCTCAAGCACCCTCCTCCCCTCCGTGCACTCCGGGCAGTAAGGGCACATGCCCTGTCCTGTGCACCACGGTCCTCTCTCGGGCTCAGCAAGAGACTGACTTTTTGGACTGGTGCTTTGACCACGCTCCAGGAGAGGACAACTCCTCAGTGATAAATACTTGGGACAAAAATATTGCAAGCGACTTCTGTTGGCCAGAGGTTTGCGTTATTGTCTGAGGTGCTCACGCAGGGGAGAAAAAAGTGTTCACCTAAGGTGCATGGGAAAGTTTAAACTCTCCAAGTTTGTGTTTTCTTGTGATCTTTCATTTGTATCAGCTGAGAAAGTAAACCTTAATGCTCAGAGAAAGCTAGTCACTGTATTTAAATTTCAAATTTCCATTCCTTTTTAGAATTTATTCCCTCCAGGACTCACCTAAAAAAGCCTGTATCTGTGTGGGGATCGAGGTGACTTCAGGTGTGCCTCCTTGCCTCCTACCACACATGCATACATTCGGGAATCATTCTAGGAGGGCTTGTTAAATGCAAAGCAGTAGCAAATGGATGTCAGGGACTTTTAACTCCAAGCCTAAATGTAAATATAGACTCCAGCTTGGCCTAGAGTCACACCATGATGGCTGGGGCAATCAACAAACCTGTTCAAAGGGACATTTGGAAGGATGCTATGCAAAGTCACCCATCTTTTAACACTGTAATGACGGGAGGGACCAGCATTTTCACAGGAGACCCACCTTGTAAGGATTGTTCAAGGTACAAACCAGAATCTATTCATCTACACCTTTTATTATTTCAAATGTGTATGGAGGGCTTACATTAAAACTACAGGCAACAATTAGTATAAATAACGCTTTAATCAGTGGCAGCAAAACATTGGTAAATCTATAAAAAGCATCACACTTTGACAGACATGAGAAGATTGCTGGACAATGCGACAGTTTAACAAAGGCTCTAACGCACAATGTTTCCCCATGATAAACAAAAGTAACCAGCTTCCCTTCCTACACAAAATAACTCTGGGGGAGAATTGGGGGGAAAAAAAGGAAAACAAAACAAACCAACAACCTTCAGGTTTGTTTTCCACGGGAGATAATGGCCCACGGGGGTGCTTCTTGTCGTTATTACAGGCATTCCT
>NW_009952974.1:13615812-13623632 GCF_000747805.2 Chaetura pelagica | reverse complement strand
CTGGGAACTTTTTTTTTTTTCTTTCTGCCTCCAGTCCACCTATTTTCTCTGCAAGTTTACAACGCAATTACAACTATGTAAACTTACAGTGCCCCAGCCTCTCTCAAAGGGGACTTGCAGACAGGGTTGTAGGAGCTGTGTCTGCTGAACACAATTTTTTTTTATGGAGATATTAACATTTCAAAAGACAATGAGACAAATTCTGCTCTCAGCTACATCCCTGTTTGACATCAGTGGGCGGGGGAAGGAAATGTGGGAGCAGAATTTGGTCCTCTAACTTCAGGAGCCATTTCGGTTGCATAAAGCAAGGATTTGCTTATCCAAGGCCATTATTTTCCAGAACTGTACCACAGATGCCAAAGCTGGTAGCTCTCTCTCGAATAACACGTTTGCCCTGCTTCCAGCCAACTTATCACAGACTTTAAGTGAACAGTGGGGGTCCGGGAGTGGGATTTTCAAGAAGAGCAGCCAAAGAGGAGTGATTTTTTTTTTTTTTTTTTTTTTTTTTTTTTTTTTTTAAATTGTTGTGGTTGGTTGGTTGGTTTGGTTCTTTTGGGTTTGTTTTTTTTGTGTTGTGTGTTGTGGTTTTTTTTTCTTTTCCTTTTTTCTTTCTCCAGATTCTTATGAAGAGCAAAGGGAGGAATTTGGACAACTATGGAGACGAAAGGTCGCTACTGCAGGAACCGAGAGTAACAAAACTTGCAAACTTGTCTCAGGAATTCCCTTCTCAAGCGCTGCTGGTAGCTGCTCTCCATGCCAGAGAAAGGAAAGGGTAGTTTGCGTCCAAAAGGTTAAGGGTTTAGAGGTCACTCTTCCCAGCTGAAATACAACTAATCGAATAGAAAATTTGTCCTCTGGGTGAACCTGTTCCTGCAATTTAGCCGAACTTCAGCAAAATACCTTTTCAGCTTCTCAACGTGAAGGCGTCAGAAAAAAAGACGTCTTTACTATGTATGAACTCGGTGCTTTTTGTCATAGAAACAATGATGTGCATAATGCGGGAATATCCATCTTTAATATCACGACGTGGAGATATTCAAGTATTGCCATGTGCAAGTCTGAGAACTGGGCTAACCCTAAGGAAGAACAAAGAGTTTTCTTCAGGCTCTAAAACAAAAGACCAAGTCTTACACTTTGTGGACTTCTAGGGATGAGAAAAGGGCAGAAATTAACCGCTGGCCACACTTAATGCTACTCGATACACCCCTGTTGAAAAGCTCGCCTTTTATTTTCGAATTCATTCAAGCCCATTTTGGCCAGTGTTATTCCGAGAGAGACCAGAAAGCAGTGAGCCCTCTGTGGCAAGCAACCAGCCTGGTCATGGGCACGTTAACTCACTCCCTGCTCTTTCTACTTCCCTTCAGCGTTTGCTCTGAGTTTTCCTCTTTACCCTTTTCTCTTTAATAAAGGGATCACCTAGTTACAATTCCGATTATATGCTCCCTCTTCCAGGCTGCCCTTAGGGTACAGGAGATAAGGGCTGATCTTTAAAACCGCCTGAGCGGAGGTGTAAGTGGCTGAGGGAGCTGGTTTGACTGGGTTTGGCAGTTGCCAGGCACTAAAACTTTGGCACGATGAAGCCAGAAGCCAGGAACAAATCCGTGGGTATTAGACCAGCCCTGCTCCCATCCAAGCCTTTCCCCTTTCCTTGAAAGCAACTTTCTGAGATTTCCTACATTGCAGTCATGTGTCGTGGTTGCTTAAAAACAATCGCTTTTCTTCAACAACAACAAAACCCCAAACCAACCCAAACAAACCAAAATAATCCCCAACCGAAACAAAGCAGCAGCTCACATAGTCTCTCTCTCTCGGGAAGAAAGGAAATTTAAGCCTCCAGTCCACCTATTTTCTCTGCAAGTTTACAACGCAATTACAACTATGTAAACTTACAGTGCCCCAGCCTCTCTCAAAGGGGACTTGCAAACAGGGTTGTAGGAGATATTAACATTTCAAAAGACAATGAGACAAATTCTGCTCTCAGCTACATCCCTGTTTGACATCAGTGGGCGGGGGAAGGAAATGTGGGAGCAGAATTTGGTCCTCTAACTTCAGGAGCCATTTCGGTTGCATAAAGCAAGGATTTGCTTATCCAAGGCCATTATTTTCCAGAACTGTACCACAGATGCCAAAGCTGGTAGCTCTCTCTCGAATAACACGTTTGCCCTGCTTCCAGCCAACTTATCACAGACTTTAAGTGAACAGTGGGGGTCCGGGAGTGGGATTTTCAAGAAGAGCAGCCAAAGAGGGATGTCTTTTTTTTTTTTTTTTTTTTTTTTTTTTTTTTTTTTTTTTTTTTTTTTAAATTGTTGTGGTTGGTTGGTTGGTTTGGTTCTTTTGGGTTTGTTTTTTTTGTGTTGTGTGTTGTGGTTTTTTTTTCTTTTCCTTTTTCTTTCTCCAGATTCTTATGAAGAGCAAAGGGAGGAATTTGGACAACTATGGAGACGAAAGGTCGCTACTGCAGGAACCGAGAGTAACAAAACTTGCAAACTTGTCTCAGGAATTCCCTTCTCAAGCGCTGCTGGTAGCTGCTCTCCATGCCAGAGAAAGGAAAGGGTAGTTTGCGTCCAAAAGGTTAAGGGTTTAGAGGTCACTCTTCCCAGCTGAAATACAACTAATCGAATAGAAAATTTGTCCTCTGGGTGAACCTGTTCCTGCAATTTAGCCGAACTTCAGCAAAATACCTTTTCAGCTTCTCAACGTGAAGGCGTCAGAAAAAAAGACGTCTTTACTATGTATGAACTCGGTGCTTTTTGTCATAGAAACAATGATGCGCATAATGCGGGAATATCCATCTTTAATATCACGACGTGGAGATATTCAAGTATTGCCATGTGCAAGTCTGAGAACTGGGCTAACCCTAAGGAAGAACAAAGAGTTTTCTTCAGGCTCTAAAACAAAAGACCAAGTCTTACACTTTGTGGACTTCTAGGGATGAGAAAAGGGCAGAAATTAACCGCTGGCCACACTTAATGCTACTCGATACACCCCTGTTGAAAAGCTCGCCTTTTATTTTCGAATTCATTCAAGCCCATTTTGGCCAGTGTTATTCCGAGAGAGACCAGAAAGCAGTGAGCCCTCTGTGGCAAGCAACCAGCCTGGTCATGGGCACGTTAACTCACTCCCTGCTCTTTCTACTTCCCTTCAGCGTTTGCTCTGAGTTTTCCTCTTTACCCTTTTCTCTTTAATAAAGGGATCACCTAGTTACAATTCCGATTATATGCTCCCTCTTCCAGGCTGCCCTTAGGGTACAGGAGATAAGGGCTGATCTTTAAAACCGCCTGAGCGGAGGTGTAAGTGGCTGAGGGAGCTGGTTTGACTGGGTTTGGCAGTTGCCAGGCACTAAAACTTTGGCACGATGAAGCCAGAAGCCAGGAACAAATCCGTGGGTATTAGACCAGCCCTGCTCCCATCCAAGCCTTTCCCCTTTCCTTGAAAGCAACTTTCTGAGATTTCCTACATTGCAGTCATGTGTCGTGGTTGCTTAAAAACAATCGCTTTTCTTCAACAACAACAAAACCCCAAACCAACCCAAACAAACCAAAATAATCCCCAACCGAAACAAAGCAGCAGCTCACATAGTCTCTCTCTCTCGGGAAGAAAGGAAATTTAAAATCTGATACAAAGAATGCATTCAGCTTTCAAAGGATCAAGTTATATCAGAAATCACATTGCTTTTTTTTTCACTCTCGTGTTTTCTTTTTAGTTGATTGTTGTTGGGCTTTTTTTGGGGGGGAGGAGGATATTTTGTTGTTGTTTTTTTGTTTGTATTGTGTTTTTTCCCCCTCTGTATTTTCAAATGAGGTATCGATGGTTTAAAGAACAGCGCTGAGCAGAGGAGACTTTGGAAACAGATTTCAAGCCTGTTAGCCGTGGATGGCACACAGTAAGGAGCAGGGACGCTTTATCTACTCACAAAGAAGGAAATTCAAAAAAACGGGACGAGAAAGTTGTGTACGTTCAAGACAAGTAAACATTATACATGTGTTCATGTGACTGGGCAGGAGAAATACTGTATTTCAGTTCCCCTTCCTCATTTTTGGTTTGACTATTTTTGTTTTTATCTTCACTCGTCGACATAACAAATAAATAAATACGCTAACACTATCAGTACATAAAATAACCCGTTTTCACTTAATTCCTATGCACACCTTCTGAGATGTTACGGAAAAGAGCAAGTATTTTCATTACACCAAGAAAAGTAAAGCAGCACCAAAAAGTTCACAATTACTAGTCTTTATGATCAAATAAAAGGCTATGCTATGAATTTCCTGTCCTCAACTTTCCCAAACGCATCCTCTGAAAAAGACAATTAAAAGCAAAAATCCCAGAATAAAGCATCAAACCTTCACTTTCGAATTCAAAACTGAAACACAGGACAGTTTCATTTTCAATGATTTATTACTTTTTATGGACAGGTCTCGTTTAATATTTTCCCAATTCCCACTGCCTGCATGATGTTTGGGGTGTTGGGTTTTTTCCTTTTTTTTTTCTTTTTTTTTTTTTTTTAGGTTGTGCTAACAGAGGCAAATAAAGTCCAAAGTAGCGTCATTTTGTCTCCTTTGTACAACAGTACCTTAAAGAAAGATGACAGTTTCTCGACTTCTTAGCTGCTACATGCAGGTTCTGCTTGGGCAGTGTCAGTTATGTACAGTACTGGTCAGAAGCGAAGGATGAAATGGAAAATTTCACCTCTTCTACAAAGTTGTCAAGTCAGTTTGATGGTCCTTGGAACCAGTCTGTAAATGGGGGTTTGAACCCGAGGAAGAAGACCTGCCCTTCGTGTTGGGCAGTTTGTGATCTTTTTTCCACTTCATTCTTCTGTTCTGAAACCAGATCTTGATCTGGCGCTCAGAGAGACACAAAGTGTGGGCTATCTCGATACGGCGGCGCCTGGTCAGGTACCTGTTAAAATGAAATTCTTTTTCCAGTTCTAGGACTTGCTGTCTGGTGTAAGCTGTGCGGGAGCGTTTAGGTTCCCCTCCGTTGTAATTGGGATTCACTGGGAAAAAAATACGGAGAACTTTACAAAGCTAATCTTGACTTGCCGGTTCGACTTTACAAAAGAAAACCTTACGAGCTGCGAGCATGTGGCCGGGCTGGATTCGTCCCAGTTGCTTACAATGGACGGGCTGCTCTCCCCCTCGTTTAAGGCAAGCACTACAGGCACACGCAGCTAGGTAGGCTGGGAGCCTCTACCAGGCTCCTAAAATGGAGTTTTCTCCTGCACGGCAAAGCCCCGCATGGCCAACGGCCTATTTCCTCAGCAATAAAAATTTATGACGGGTGTAATTGGCTACCTCGGCTTTAAAAGCTCGTCCTCGAGTCTGGCAGGGACTCGAGCAAGCGTCGCTGAGGACGACCAGAAGCAGGGTAGAAGAGCAAAGTAAGAAGAGGATCCTTACCCGAGTTAACATGGACTTTCTTCATCCAGGGATAAACTACTGCTGGCTGCTTAAGTGCTGACCCGTTTGGGGGTTTGAGGGCCGGCTGCTGGCTGCAGGCTCGCGAGTTGGACATTGGAGGCGGTGGACAATGCTCTGCTTGGCCGGGGAAGTGGCTCGCTGGGCCGGATTGCTCCTGTCCGTGACCCCGCGTCTGCACGGCAGAGCCTTGGGCATTGCTACAGCTAAAGGGCTGCTCGCTGTAGTTTGACCGTGGGTAGAGTCCCTGGTGCTGGAAATCAGAGCCTTGCGAGGCACTGTAGTACTCGACCCCCTGCTCGCCTAGGTAGCTATTCTGCAAATATTCCTCGCAAGGAGGAAATTTTGGATCCACATACTTAGAGTTCACCATATACGAACTCATGGCCATTAATTTCTGAAGGTAGAAAATACTAATTTTTCTCGTGTTGTCTTTTTTTCCCCTGCCATAGAGCCCTCCTACTTGCTGTCAACTGAATAAAGTTAGGCGGGCATGTGACCGGCCTGGCCAATAGGGAGGAGGGAGCCGATCACCGGATTTCTCCGCAGCTCAGCGTTTCACCAATTTCACTCTATAATATCCCTGTACCCGAGTGACCCCCTCTCCTGCAGGTCGCATCCCCCAGACCAGGTACCGACGGTGTAGGGATCCCCTGGGGGCGGCGGCCGCCTCCCTGGCCCCAGGTAGGGCCGCCCTTTTGTCTGAGCTGCCTTCCCCCATTCCCGGTGGGAGATGCCCCGCCGGCTGACTGACCGCCGCTACCGCCACCGGGGTTTGTTACCTCGCTTTAAATAAAATATCGGAAGAAATGTGTGGACCCAGGAGCTGAAGTGGGGATTAAAAGGGAGGAAATCTGATAAGGAGGCGAGGATAAGAAAAGCCATCAAAGAAGAGGGTAATATGACGTACAATAGATCTGTCCTGTCTTTGTCTCGCAGAGGTCATCCAAAAGTTACCAGAATTTAGTTCTGCTGAATAAAATTAGGCAATCAGTAACTTCTCATTCACTTTGCAAGCCTCAGTATATACGTGTGCAGAAGTATGTGCGCACACACGCAAACGCACACATATGCACGTCAATCTACACACGTATGTATGTAAAATCATACAGATGGCAAGAAACCGTTCACTTTTAACCACTAAAGTTCAATCAATTGAACTGTAGACGGCATTTAATTAGGTTAAAAATATCACGGGTTTAATGAGATAAATTCGGTCTTCATTCATCAGTATCATTCCTGGAGCACAAGTAAATACATTCCAGAGGCGAATGCTGCTTTTGCTGCTGTCGTAAATATTTTGATGCGATCTGGACCCTTGACAGAAAAAATTTGCTAACGTCTGGCATATCTAGCTAATTTATGAGTATCTTTTTAAAGATTCATTGACTGATTGCTAGATTTATTTGTCTTTTTTTTTTTTCAGAAAATTTGTAACTTCTGGTGAGATTAACTGTTTAAACTCACAGTCTGTCAGTGAGAGTTACGACAGAACGACAAATGAAATTTTAAGACACTTCGTAAAATCTAGCAAATAGGAGCGAGGCAGCGAAACTTTTTATAATTTCAGAGTGTTCAGCACGCACACGCCTTTTGATTCCGCCAGTATTTAAACTTCTAACCATTTGCAGAAAGGTGAAGTTTTTGCATCGACCATATATTCCCCTAGAATCGAATCTGTGACTATATGAATATCACACAAATTCGGTTCTACAGGGTATATATAGACAACGTAATAACATTCTGTTTTCATCTACAATATAGTAGGTCTTTGCAATTCTCTTAGTCCTTACTGTCTTCTGAGGAATGCAAACTATTCTGCTGGGATTCAGTTCTGAAATACGGATTTGCAGGAAGGTGGGGTTTCAGAAAAGATTCACACGTTATTATTGCTGCGATAGAGCTCCCCACCAATTTATAGAGAAGAATTTCGCCTGCTAAATTATCAGAAAGACCTGCTGCTCACTTTAAATGTCCGGCCGTTTACGTCCTCGCTACCGAAAACGGACGTTGCCGGTCAAATTGCGCTATTTAGAGTAATATTAGTTAAAATAATTTAGAAAATAGTATTTACCTATTTAGGCTAACATAAATCTGAAGAGAATCTCCCTAATTAGAAATACACACGAATCCCTTAATTATATATGTATATTATATATAAAAATAAATTTAAAGGGATTAAAAAAAAAAAATCGAAACAGAAGTAAAACAGCCGACAAGAGAAACAGCGATTGGAGAGAAAGAGGAGATTAAAGGCTGTGGTTAGTTGCTCTCGGGAAAAAGAGAGTTTCCAAATTTACCTTCATCCCATTATGCTGCTCTAGCTATTATCCTGAGAGCTGCCTGCGAGCCGCAGCCTCGCACCCTCCCAGGTTCTCCCCGCCGTAGCGTTTATGGTGC
>NW_009952974.1:13602883-13610403 GCF_000747805.2 Chaetura pelagica | reverse complement strand
TTTTTTTTTTTTCAGAAAATTTGTAACTTCTGGTGAGATTAACTGTTTAAACTCACAGTCTGTCAGTGAGAGTTACGACAGAACGACAAATGAAATTTTAAGACACTTCGTAAAATCTAGCAAATAGGAGCGAGGCAGCGAAACTTTTTATAATTTCAGAGTGTTCAGCACGCACACGCCTTTTGATTCCGCCAGTATTTAAACTTCTAACCATTTGCAGAAAGGTGAAGTTTTTGCATCGACCATATATTCCCCTAGAATCGAATCTGTGACTATATGAATATCACACAAATTCGGTTCTACAGGGTATATATAGACAACGTAATAACATTCTGTTTTCATCTACAATATAGTAGGTCTTTGCAATTCTCTTAGTCCTTACTGTCTTCTGAGGAATGCAAACTATTCTGCTGGGATTCAGTTCTGAAATACGGATTTGCAGGAAGGTGGGGTTTCAGAAAAGATTCACACGTTATTATTGCTGCGATAGAGCTCCCCACCAATTTATAGAGAAGAATTTCGCCTGCTAAATTATCAGAAAGACCTGCTGCTCACTTTAAATGTCCGGCCGTTTACGTCCTCGCTACCGAAAACGGACGTTGCCGGTCAAATTGCGCTATTTAGAGTAATATTAGTTAAAATAATTTAGAAAATAGTATTTACCTATTTAGGCTAACATAAATCTGAAGAGAATCTCCCTAATTAGAAATACACACGAATCCCTTAATTATATATGTATATATATATATAAAATAAATTTAAAGGGATTAAAAAAAAAAAATCGAAACAGAAGTAAAACAGCCGACAAGAGAAACAGCGATTGGAGAGAAAGAGGAGATTAAAGGCTGTGGTTAGTTGCTCTCGGGAAAAAGAGAGTTTCCAAATTTACCTTCATCCCATTATGCTGCTCTAGCTATTATCCTGAGAGCTGCCTGCGAGCCGCAGCCTCGCACCCTCCCAGGTTCTCCCCGCCGTAGCGTTTATGGTGAAGGGCAGGGCGAGAGGTCAGCCGAAATCATTTACAAACATATCACAAAGTTTCATTATTTTTACTCTGTCGACAGCAGCACACAGGAGTACAAAAGTTCATGAATTGTGTCTGACCCAGCTCCTCACTGCTGTCCTGCGGTCAACCTCTTCTCCTTCCACTATTTAAAACAGGCACCATAAGGACAAATAATGGTGCGGGTGTGATACATCCAACCACTGCGGAGGGAAGATTTAGGGGTGTTGCGTTTATTCCAGCGATGTGTACCGGTTTGTTTGCCTGGCCCCGACTCCCAGCTACATGATCTGGGGGATGCTATTTTTAAACATCTGCTTTCTCACCACTGCGGTGGTGTCTTCCTCACAGCAAGTGCAACTCGAAACGACTTTGTATTTCGAATTTATTTTCATCTCCCCTGGATTATTTAAAACTCCACCCAACTATTTTAAGCGGCTCGCCCCGCTTTCTCTTCCTTTCTCTGAGAGGAGGGGGGCTACCTCCCCCCCTTGAGGGGATGTGTGTGGATTTAACTACCCGACTGTATGGGCAGGGTTACCCCGGAGAGGCTTGGGGGGGGGGGGGGGGGGGGGGGGGGGGGGTGGTCCTTTCTCTGAGAGGAGGGGGGCTACCTCCCCCCCTTGAGGGGATGTGTGTGGATTTAACTACCCGACTGTATGGGCAGGGTTACCCCGGAGAGGTTGGGGGGGGAGGGGGGGGGGAAGAGCTGGTCTTTGGGACAGCCCCCGGGAGCTGACAAGCCTGCCGAGGGCAGCCCTGGGTGAAGCGATGGGGCTAGGGAAGCAGCAGCTCCCACTCTACTTAATACTACACATTTTCATATTTGTTAGACGCTGTGACCTGCGTTTCACCTTATTGCAAGACTTGCTCAGACAGGTCAAAGCCGAAGAGTTATTGATGAACAAAAGCGTTATATATTCACGTCCTCTTCAACTGCCCGTACAAAATGCTTTTGATCTATCAGGCTTTTTGTGTTCTGGTTCATAATCAGTATGCTAAATGTACGTTGGCAGAAAACAAGTAATCCATACATTTAGGGCCAATCCTGCAATAAAATGCCAAGGGCATCTACATAGCGCAGGGCTGAGATGCGGGGGTTAGAAGTTACCTATGGAACACAATTAAAACTGCAACGCTGGAGGCGATTCTTCAGTTCATATTTAAAAGGCTCGAAAACCAATACCGCAACATAAGGCAAAAGAGACGGAGAAGCCTGGCACAAGCAGTGAAAGAGATTGTTTGTCAGCAAGCAGGGAGAGGAAACAGGGAGGAACACAGACACAGCTCTGCTCCTCTACGTACTCCTGGCCAGAGTAGGGCTGGAAGAAGCGGGTAGGACAACGTACACCCAGTGAAATTCCAAATGTCGCAGGCTTTCTTTTCCTCTTTGAGAGACAAACCTTTCTCAGTCTGAAGTGCCAAGACTAATATACTTAGCTTCTCACTGCAGCCAGAAACCTTCAACAGCATTTCCTGCTATGCACTGAATTGCTGCTGCCTTCCCCTCGGTCCCCCCAGCACAGCCCATGCGGGACCATCGGGGATGCAAACCCCCTACAGTAAAAGGTTGTTCTCCCATACTCAGATACCTGTTCCCCTACGTGCCTTCACAGCATTTAATCCGCATTTGACTTCCCCTTGCTCTAGGAGAAACATAGGAGCAGCAGATCCGCGCTCCCGACCCGCACGACCCGGCTGCAGCGCGGTCTGACCGGCTGACGAGCTCTGACAGCCTCCAGCCCGCCGCCTCTCTCACCATCTACCGAACTGTGCCAAGCCAGGTTAAACAGGTTAAATCGTAGGCACAGCTCTGCTTTGAATCTAATCTGGAGAAAAGAGGGGGGTTAGCCATGGTTCTGAGGCGCTGGGACACGACGTGATGGGTCCCATCTCCGCACGGGGAGGCGCTGTGCAGTCCCGCCGAGATAAAATGGAAACGCTGCTAATTGCTTCACAGTGCTTAAGAGCAGGAAGACACCTGTACAGACCTATAATAAACCCTCAGGAGACTGCACCTCTACTTTTAACGCTAGCCAGGATTATGACATGGTACCACAAAGCGACTTCACAAGAGCTTTCACATGCTGACATAGCCTTTTTGCCTTTTTTTTTTTTTGGGTAGCAATATTCAGCAGGGATGCATCATTTTTAATTCTTCCAGTCTGAAGGGAAGAAACAGGATTTTCAAGCAACGCAAACTCTACAAGAAATAGGAGGTTACTTACCGTGGACGTTCTTCCATGCTGCCGAACCTGTTGCAACAAAAACGTTTGTTACTGTTGTATTCCGCATACGGGTGATATTTCTGGAGAACAGTTACAGACCACGTTTGATAGATGAAGGCAGAGAGGAGCTAGTGGTAAATCCCGTGAGCAGCGGAGTGGTGGGGTGGAAGCTCCTTCCGAATGAGGACCACGTTGCATTCAGGCAGTTTTTTATGAACACATGTGCCTGGGATGTGATCTTTCACTTTCAATATTCATAGTCTAGATTTTATACTGGATAATTTCTAAAGGGATGAAAACTCAGGCCTCCCTCTTTCACTGATGGGGGGGAAAAAAAAAAGAAAAAAAAAAAAGAATAACAAAAAAAAAGAATAACAAAGGCCTCTTTTTTTTTTTCTTCTTCTTCTTTTTTTCCTTTTTTTTTTTCCCTCCTGTGCCAATCCAGTCACTTACTAATGAAATATTCAGATCACTTCTGCTAACCCATCAGCCATAAAATGTCACAATATACCATGCAGCAAGGTATCCATGCTGAGCACAGAAGGAACTACAATTTTATAAGAATAAATCTCGAATTATTCTAGGATAGGTCTCCTTTAAGATCTTCCAATTAACCAAAGAGTAACCACGAGACATGCGTCTTCGTTTGCATTATAGAAGGACGGAATTGCCTTGAACTTTCCTTCAAATCTTTTAATAATGAAATTCAAAGATCACATTCAGGAAAAGAAAAACACGCGGTCAGTCTGATGCTCCGGAAACTCATCGTATATTTTAGAGTAAAATGCCAATATTGAAGGTTTATTTTCTGAACTCGATTTTTCACCCTTTCTGTTGACTTCTTAAGATACATAGGAGAGTTATTATATTACACACAGAGCAATTGCATCCATATCAATAGTTCACTAAATAGAGCTTCCCAAGACTGTTTTTGGGTTGGTTTTTTTGTTGTTGTTTGGTTTTTTTAAATTTCTTAATTCTGCCCACTCTTGATAGCATTCAGAGCCTGCGAGGACAGTGGAATAATATCAGCATTTCGGCACTAAACATTTCCTTACCTTTCATTTCTTGGCTATTTTTCCTTTTTCCTTTTTTTTTTTTTTTACCCCCTTTTCTCTTCCCCCCTCCTCGCCCCAAAATAGAACGTCCCACTAAATTCAGAAGTCTCAGACGGGCTGGCAGCCCTCTCCTCCCGGCGCTGCCTTAGCCACCCGCACTCTACCTGCCCATTCTCCCCAGCAAAGCTGCTCCAGCACAGCCGGGCGGAGCAGAGCTGGCACCCCACGGCCAGGGAGCTCCCAGTGGCACAAAGAGCCGAGCGCGGCGGTGGCACCGAGGAGGCTGGTAGCGGACTTACTGCGCTCTCCCCCCCCGGCCGGGGGGACTCGGGAGCAGAGGTGCCTGCACGGCCGCATTCCCGCAGACGGTTCCCTGCTAACACTTTCCCGATTACTGCTTCCAGGAACGAAAGCATCTGCACTTGTATGCTCTTAAACTAATTTATGGTGGGAATTATATTTTGGCTTGTCAACTCTCGAGCCATAAAACAAAGTTTATTGGAATCACGTGCTTCTAAATAGCCACTCAGGACCTATCTCTGTGGAACCATAAATAACCTTCAGCTTTAAACTTTTATTCGCTAAATAAAGGTTCGCTGAATCTGTCCTGTAAAACGGGACTGGGTAGGAATAGTGAGGATGGGTGGAAGGTCAGCTCCGCGGTGTTATGCCGGCCTTTTTTGAGGAGCGTGATGTAGGGGTAGCTGCTAAGAGGGGAGTTAGCGCACCCAAATTGCTCTGGAGGAGGAAGCCGGGCGCATTTTGCCGTCGCTACCCTTTCAAACCTTACTTTGCATCTCTAGAGGACAGGAAAGCCCGTAGTCAGGAAAAAATCCAGAGGTACTGTGGAAGAGAATAGGTCCCTCTCTCCCTTACCGGGATGTTTATGACATTTTGGTCATGCGTCCCTGGGAAATGCTTTTGACTCCGTCACCCCCTCGGGCGAGCTGTGCCAGGGACTGTGGGCGCGCCAGGCCCCGACGGACCTTTTCAAGCGACCAAACTGCTGGAAACAGAGAGGGTACCGGGCTTTGGAAAGGGAGAAAGTGTGAAGCCTGCCACAATGAGATCTTTGAGGACTGGAAGTTTAAGGAGGGTTATAAAACAATAAAATCGCCCTGGTGTGAAGGAAGCAGGGTGTGAGTTAGCAAATGAGAATTTCAAGGAGCCCGAGCACAGGAAGTCAAATGTCCCTGGCAGTCACACAGCATAAAGGAACCCGGGCATCAGCTCCCAATCTATCACGGCTGAGATGAGGAAATCGGAGCAGCCAGCAGCTCCAAGTGCCTCCAGGGAGGGGCTTGTTCTTTCCGTAGAGGCCAGGGAGCCGCGTCCTCCCCCTCGGGGACCGGCTGTGGGCAGAGGGGACTGGTCGCTCGCTCGGCCCGCTGGTGCGTCTCTGCCCAGGGGCTCATCTCTGAAAAGCGAGTCAGCTTCAGCTCCTTGCTGGCTGGTGGCACCAGCTGCGACGAGCTAGGTGGTGCCTGCCTAAGGCCAGAGTTAGGTCCTTCTAATCTACTCTTACTTGATCTAACACGAGAGTTACGTTCCTCTGCTCTTACTTGGCCATCTTCTGCCGAATCTGGCTATACAACTTAGAAGTTGCCTAAAAGGAGCAGTTTAGCTCCCGTCGTGCACTTCAGGTGGCCCAAATCACAGCTGATCAATTCTTTTTTCTCCAGAGCACAAGAGGTTCCCTGATCACCTTTTCTCTCCTATGTGGAGTTGTTTTACATTCCTCTATTTTCCTTACTCCGTGTCAATGCTTTGATCATGCGGCACCATCTTAGAATCATAGAATAGTTTGGTTTGGAAGGCATCTTTAGAGGTCATCTAGTACAACTTTCGTGCTTTGTTAGTGGTCCAAGCTGTGGAAAGGCTCTGCCTCCCCATGCCCTGCCCTGCCCAGGAAAGCTCCAGGGGCAGCGTGTAAGGTGATATTCCAGCCACTTCATCGGGCTGCCGATGAAAGCCCGGGGAATCCGACCAGTGCTGCTCCCCCCGCCCCCGGCGGAGCGGGTGGGCTGACTCAGGGGTCACTTTCAGTGGGAGCACGGCCCGTGCAGCCAGCCCCGGGCAGGCAGCGGGAAGGGCTCCACGGCAATGTATCCCTCGAACCCGGGCCCGGCAGGCACTGGACCACGCTTGACGGCAGCCCGCGGAGAGCCCCTAAACCCCCCGTTCTAGATGGCCTCCCGGGGAGCGGCTTCAGCAGCAGGCAGCTGCAAGAAGCCAGAGTGCCAGTCCCCTGGGAAGATAAAAGCCTAGAGTTGGGGGCGTGAGGCTTAGGGTGCAACGAAAAAATCCAGCAAAATATGGAGAACACAGTTTGGGACGACCGGAACCACGTTGCAGTCAAATGCCTTTACCCTGAGCCTGACAGAGAGTGAGGGGTTCGGCGAAAGTCCGGTTCTGGGCAGGGCGGACCAAGGGTGGGCTTCAGTCCCTGTGCCAGCACGGGGAACATCACATTCCTCCCCGAGCGTATGCGATTCCTTCGGGTCTCTTGGCCCATCTCGTGGGCAAGAGAAGCCCACGGTGTGGAGAGAGGGCAGTGTCCCGCTGGTGCCGGAGAAGAGAAGCCGCGGCCTGGCAACACAGCGGGCGGCCGAAGCACCAGCCCCTGGCAGGCCGGACAGGAGCCCCAGCCCGGACATGTGCTTAGGGCAAACGTGTCCAGGAGGCTGGGCATGGGACAGGTGAGGCTGTGAGATAGTGAGGAATTGATGAGTGAGATACAGCTCCCTGTGATCTAGGGGCAAGACGAACGTTTCTGTAACTGAGTAATTCTATCCTTTAGATTTTGAAGAGGGAATTAGGAGGATTTTCACATTTCTTATTCTAAAATGCAGATGGGAAAGTTGACTTTGAAGCTCTGGCCAGTCCATTCTCTAGGCTTTTATGCGAGTTCTCATGCTCGGGATTGGCGATCTGAAGATGGATAAGATGTGAAATTAAATAACCCAGTAATAACTGTTTTCCCTCTGATAATTGTTGCGATAAAAGGGTTGGGGAAATTGAATCGCATGGGTAAACCACTGTCGCTCTTGATGCTACCTGACAAACACGAAGACCAGCATCCTACGCTGAGGGCCACACTGCCACAAAATGACAGGCTCTACTTCTGGCTTTGAAGACCTACTGAGCGCCTTGATAGCGTCCAACGCATTATCTTTGTCTGCTTTTATCATACCCCGACCTTTCAGCAGTAACCTCACCGCCCATGCCCTC
>NW_009952974.1:13593774-13602010 GCF_000747805.2 Chaetura pelagica | reverse complement strand
GATTAACCCCCCGGACCCCGCACCCTTGCGGTGTCCAGCTGGGGTCGCCCCCGGAGCGGGGCGCTGTGTGGGGGATGAAGGCTGCCTCCCCCACCCCCTCCCCCGCGGGTGATGGGAGGAGACGGCTGGGTTTGGGCAGAGCCTGCTGCCCTGAATGCACTTTTATTGCCTCTTGTTTCTAGCAAAGACCCTTCCTCCGAGCCCTGCCTGGCCCCCGCGACCTGCTGCAATGTTTATTGTGCCTCATCTTTTCCTTTCGCTTCCTGTTTTTTGCTTTCCCGCTCCAGCAGGATGGAGTGCCGCACTGCAGTAGAGCCGTAAATACTTTTAACAGCTGCCTGCCAACGGAGGGGTGAAATACTGTCTTTGTTCGGATTTTTTTCTGCCCGAAGCGCTCATAAAACACCCTGTGAGAATTATATTTGTTTGGGGAAAGAGAAACATTATTGGGAAACAAACGAATCGGCGATATTTGCGGTTCCTGAGAGTGCAAGACCAACGTGTCATGCTTCGCTCAGCTTTATCAGGTTTCCGAGTTCCACAGTCCGCCTCCCCTCCTAGCACCAACCCCCTGCCAGTCTCAGGAAGCAGAGGCTGCACTTTTCTATGCAACTTGCAGCAACTAAACGGGAGCCCAGCCTAACTTCCCAAATGGCAGCCGGTGCCTGTGGTACCGAGTCACTGCCAGGGAGCGCAAGCTGCTGTTTCCATCTAGTTATTTCGTGGTGTTGCTCTTTTACTACCCGTGCGTCAGTTAAGTGTGGGCTAGGGGTCGGCTGTTCCCTTTCAACAAAAAAAATTATTGAGATGAGTCATAAATTCTGTCCAACACGTCGGTAAACGAAGCAGGTGTGATAAACGTGTATGCGAATTCTGTTTTCCGAAAATTACAGCACATCAACATATCTACACACATACAAGCACCCACTTTATATAGGTGTATAAATAAATATATATATAAAAATACAGTCCTCATATGTGCCATATATACACATATACATACAGAGTCTGTTATGAATACTCACAAACACGTATATTTAAAAGCCTACACGTACCTTGTGTGCTTCAATGTTAAAAGATTCAAGAAAATAAAATAAGCGAAGAAAAAAATAATTTAAAAAAAGAAAAACCAGAAAAAACAAGCAAGGAAGGAAGCTATTTAGGAGGGGAAAAAAAACTGAACTCCCTCATAAACCAGTAGGGTCATAAATGCATATGTGTATCCGTCTGTATCAGCATATGGACCCGCAGACACACACATGCACATTAAGATTCGTTAAAACATCCTGCTTTTGTTTTCTTCTTTTCCCCCAGGCTACGAATACTTTGAAAACAGCTCAAGGACCAAATTTTTCGAAATTTTTTGAGAGATTTATTGCCAGGTAGCTATAATTACTGTGTCACCTAGGAGGGATTCTGAGACTGAAACCTAACGCAATACATACTTTCCAAGTTACTCTGGAAGGCTGTTGCTGTGTTGAATACGATTCCTCCCAAATAATCCCCAAGCCCTTCAGCAGCTCAGGGCGATCGGCCAGTGCAAAGAGCATGAGGATAAGAGATCCTGTCGCTTACTGAAGCGGGGCTCGGGTTTAGCAGGCTGGAGAGGTGCTAGGGCATGGATTAAGGCAGAATTTCTTCTGCGGCTTCAAAACATGTACCTGGGGCACGGCCCACACCTTTCCGCCCTCATTTGGTATGGTTTAATCAGGCATTTTGCTTTACCGTTAAATAAGTGGCTGCTTTTGAGGGAAACGGCTATTCGGTAAGTTCCTGCTGTGCAATGGCACGGTGCGTTTCCATCACTGACCGGCGATGTAAACACCGAATACCAGGCAGTGGATTTTCTACCGTGCATTACCATTTTGAAAAAGAAGAGGAGCTATATTATTTTTTTATATATATCCACATGTTCAAAAAAAAGTGTTTCCAAATAATATCTGTTCTACAGAGAGAAGCAGATGTTTAGATACGTATATAAACGAACACAGGTAACGCGGCTATGGATATTTACACCTATATAGATAAAGAAAATATAGTTTACATGAGTGTTCCACCTCTTCTACATATTTCATAATAATCCTAAGGTTTGGGATTTTTTTGTTTGTTGGGGTTTGGGTTTTTTTTTGTTCTTTTGTTTTGTTTTCTTTGATTTGGTTTCGATTTTTTTGAGAACTCTTCCCCCGTTTAGTTCCTCATTGTTTCCACGTGGGTAAGTATCCGTGCTGCGGGGCTGCGCAACCGGCCACTGCTCCGCGCATCCCGCCCCCGGGCTGCTGGGCGAGGAGAAGCCCGGGGAGGCCACTGCACCAGACGCCTGCCCGCTGCCCTGCAGCCCTGGCTCGGGGGCTGTACAGCGGCAGAAGGATGCAGTAATCCGTCCCGGCGGGGGTTCTCGGGGCTGGCCTCGGGCACAGCTCCTGGCCCGAGCGGCTCGGCTGGGCCGCCCTGCGCCCTCCGCCCCTGAGGAGCACTGACCCCGATTCTCCTGAGAAAACACCTGTTAAGCCTTAAAGTTACGCGAACGCCCTTCTGCCATTGAGAAACCAAACCACAGCATTCCGACACCGTGCTTCAGACCCCAGAAAAAAAGGGCTTTAGTAGCAAGAAACTCCGTGGTAGGAGAGGCTCTGCCTGCGCGCACTGAGCCCCGGCCTTCCGCCCCCCGGCGTGGGGAGCAGCGGCTGGGCGGGGGGCCCGCAGCGCCTTTCCGCGCCACAGCCCTCAACAGCCGCAGACACCTTGCGGCATGCCCGCAACTATCCCTGATAATAACAGCGATAATTACAAGAGCAATTACAGCAACAGTAATAATGACAGTTAACAACAACAGAAATAATATTAATAGCAAGAATGGCAAGAATAAGGGGCTCGGAGGGACAGGTGACCAAACGGGGCAGGAAGACAGGGGATCCGGCGCCGTGCCGCAGTGCGGGACGGTGCGCGGGCGCGGAGGACCGGCGTCCAGCCCGAGGGGAAGCGAGTGCTTACCGTTTCGGAAGCCGGGGGGCCGGAGGCGCCGCGGCGGCGGGCGCAGAGCTCCGCGCATCCCCCCGCAGGCGCGGGAGAGGAGGCGTCGGGGTCCCGGGGAAGTGTCATAGCGGCGGCGGTAGGACCGGCCGCGGGTTGCGGGGAGCGGGACACAAACATAAGGGCGACTGCCATACACCTCAGCCAAGACAAAGGTTAGGAAAAGAGGGGCTGAGGCTCTCTGAAGGCAGAATGCAGGGGGAAATTCGCCAGGGAAATCAGGAAAAGGCCATGAAAGCGCTCGCTGCCTGCACATGACCAGCCGCAGCCAATGACGAGCCCAAATAGGTCATAAAAAGGTCTATTACCAAGTTGTAAATTTTCTTCAAACAAAAAGGAATTTACTGCAATTCCTTGCGGATTTTGCACATACTGCTTCCCAGCGCCATGTTTCTTTCGCCTGCGCGCTGCGCTTTTACTGAGTCGTGGGTCCCGCCTGCCCGCGGCCTGCGCGCCCCGGGCGCGGTGGCGGAGCTCCGCGGGCACAGCCGGGGCGCGGAGGATTCGAGCAGGGAGCGGAGCGAGCCCCCGCGCAGCATCCGAGGAGCTGCACAAAGCTATGGGGGGAGGGGAGGAGGGAGCGCTGTGTCTTGCCCCAGCGAAAGGGGGCTTTACCCGCATTTCCCCCCGCCCCCGCTGCGCCGGGCCCTAAAAGAAACCACATTTCCTTTAGCGCCCACTACAGAAGTCGAAGCCGTAGCTGACTTAAAAATAGTCCGCACTGCTTCCCCACCCTGTTCCCGCAGGTTGCTTCTGGGAGCTGTCACTGGAGCCAGGCTGCCTGCAGCCTGCCCGGGAGGGGCTGCCTCCGCCCCCGGTAAAACCTTTCCGGGAGCTCTAGGACCTGAGGCACCAATAGGGAAAACGCGATTATTAGAAAGTACTCGAAAAGACTAAAACCACAGAGAATACTCAGCTCGGAGATGAAATATTGTGGATGTTTCTTGCTCAATTTTTGTTTCAGGGAATAGCCAGAGTCCTCCATCAGTGGCCTCCGTGTTGATTATACCTGCCTCGAAAATAGAGCTAACAAAAAACCAAACCAACACTCCTAATGATGTAGGACCTTTTAATCACTGCTTCAAGCAGATATTCATGCCCGTGAATACCGCACCCGTGCAGCGCGTTGCTCTGCCGAGGCACTGGCACTTTTCGCTGTGGCTCTGCAGCACCCGCGGCCGTGCAGAGCTGCTCGACGCGGGAACGGAGAAATTCCGCGAAAACAAAAGGTGCGGTACATCCGCGCTGCGGTTCCCGCAGGCGGGCCCTCACCGTCGCTGACGCCGCAACCCGCGCAGCTACGTTTTTTCTCTGCCAAAATACCGCTGCCTGCTCCGGAGCTCGATGGCTCTGGTTTTTACCAGGGGCTTACTGTCGGCTCGCGCCAATTTCTGGTTCACTGTTCGTTTTTATTTTTTAGCAAGACTCCAAGTACGAAGGAGGAAAAGATTCAGCTGCCAGGCTATGGAGGGGGCCGGGAGGGGGAATACAACTGCAGATATTTTTTTCGTAATAAATAAGACAGGAAGGATCCCAGTTACCACCAGGCCTTTGCAAGTGATGTGCGCACAAGGAAGTCAGTTTTCGCCTGTGTGGCTGCGTTCCCAGTCGGCCAAGGGAGAGGGACGCTAACGGAAACTTCTTCAGGAATACTTTAATTTTATTGTATTTGGAAATTAAAAAAACAACTACGCCAGGAGCTCTTTCCGGGACAAATACTAGCCTAGGAAGTGCTCCGCTCGGATGTGAAGGTCTCCGGCTCGCGTTTCCCCCGGCAGGCAGCCCGCGTTTGCAGCGAGCGGCAGCGGCTTTTCCCGCGGCAGGGCCCGCGGGACGCGCTGAGCCCAGCCTCGGCGGCAAGCGCAGCAGAGGAAAGAGGCTCTTTTCCCTAGTCGGAGACCCAGCACTCCAGTGCCACTAGCAAAGGGCATTATTTCGAAAAGCGAGGGTATTTTACGCGTCAAGTGACTGGGTTTTTCTTTAACGCCCCTCCACCAGCCCCACATACTTCCTGGACACTAGCGGTACTGCTGTATTTATGCAAATCCATGCAGCAAAATGTTTACTTCATTGCTTCGCTGCAGTTTCCCCTCGTTTACAACCTTTAACCAACTACGCGACTAAAATAAACCGAGAACAATAGCTCCGCTTGCTTGTGCCTCCCTCTAGAGCTGGCGTTTTGCAGGAGTGGAAACGTGCCTAGCTCGGTGATGGGGAGGGAAAAAGAGGAAGGAAAACGAAATTAACCAAACCAGCACCAGAAATCCCGACCTCGGGGACGGTGTTTCCCACCATCCCGTGAGAGGAGTGGGGTGGGTGCGGGAGAAGGGCCCCGGAGCCGGGCGGGCACAGCAGAGGCTGTCACCTCCCCAAGCTCCTGGATGAGAATTTCCAAAAGGGGCTCTGACTCAGTTCGTACTCCGTTTATCGGGCAGATAATACACGTTTGTCGTGTTTGTTGCAGCTGCTGGCGTGCCCCTGCGGTTCCCTTCACGGAACCATCACTCACGAGGGTGTGAAGCGGTGAGGAAAAAAGGACGCAAAAATCTTGTTCAGGATTTATACCTCATACCTCAGCCCTGTGCCTGCTGTTCCTAAAAAGGTTGGCTCGGCCGTCCCCTCAGACACTGCGGTCTGCGGGACCCCGCCAAGGAGCTGGAGAAAGAGGAGGGAGGGAAGAGGGGGAGGTAAATTAAACCGTTTTACTGATTAGAGCCGATGAATCTTCGGCTCCAGCCTCCCCTGGGAAGCCCACCCAAACCCAAACCCTGCGATCATATTCAGTGGAATAAAAAAGGTCTTTTTTTCCCGTTTACGCGTGGTTTGGGACCACAGACCTTTACAGCACCTGAGAGAGCTCCAGGCAAGGCCACAAAAGCTCTGCATTTCTCTACTAGTCCAGCATCTGCAAGGGGAGGCTAGGGCCGGTATGGCCGCGGTGTGCGTGGAAGGGGCTGCAATCCCCGCACCAGTCAGAGCAGCCCTGGGAGCCGGCGGAGGCCCAAGTGTGCGCCCCGGGACCGTGGCTTCCTGCCCCTCTCCTTCCCCCGACACCTCGGCCAAGCTGGCAGCGCACAGCCTCGAGGAGTAAAAGGTCGTGTTAGCCGGCTGCCGCCCCGCTGCCCCCCACCCTCTGAGGAGGCACAGAAAAAGGCAAAGGCAGCATCCAGGTGCACACGTCGAGGGGGCTCCCAGGGCCGAGGCGCAGCCTGGGCTCAGCCCGCAGTGGGTGGCCGCAGTCCCCGCTGGCCGCGGCTTCCACCACGGCCCCGCAGAGCCCATGGCTGGCCGCTCCAGCGGGGTTTGCAGGAGGCAGGGAGCGAAAACCAGGATTTGTATCCAACGCGCTGTCCCTGGGCCCCACAGAAACGCTCTGCATGGGAGAAAGGACGGGGGAAAGGCCCAGGGAAGTACTAGTACAGATGCGGAGAGGCTCGGAGTGTTACTGGTGGAGGGGGTTACAAAAAGGATATCAGAAAGCCAAAGCATTTTATATTTGAATAAATTTGGTTTATTTTAATCAAATATCAATAGCGAAAGGTTAAATATATTTCTAAGATCTTAAAATTTATTAAATTTATTTAATTTACTCAACATAAGATAAAACCAAAAAGTTAAAATAATACAAGTGCACTTCTGTTGATTAATAAAGCATTATTAAATGTCTTGGGTTTCGGTATTTATTATTAGGAAGTTTATGTCGTTCCTGGCAATCACCTTCTTTAAAGATTGAAAAGAAATTAAATTTATATATATATATATTTATATAATTAGAAATGTACTGCTACAAACTCTGTATCAAATTTGCAAAATAAGTAGATGAACTGTTAAATCTAGAGATTGTTCCGGATAAGGTTAAAAACAAAACAAAACCACAAACAACTGAAGCACCCGAAGCAAATAAATGTCAAGGGGAGGAACACAGGGTCACTCGTCCTACAGCAGGACCACGTACATGGGTAGACGGGCCAAGATGTAGGGCCACGGCACTGGTTATTTTTTATAGCCTTTCACAAAGACTTTCAGGACAAAATTTAGTTCTTCTGGCCTTCAATTCCATCTTCTTCCAGATCATGTGCTTCCTTTTTGGCCTCCCCTTCCTTTCCCTCCTGTCTGGAAGCGGGGAATTTGTCCTTGTTGTTCTCCTTTTTCCATTTCATCCTTCTGTTCTGAAACCAGATCTTTACCTGCCTCTCGGTGAGTCCTAGTGCGTGGGACACCTCGATCCTCCTCTTCCTGGTCAGATAGGGGTTAAAGAGGAACTCCTTTTCCAGCTCTAGAGTCTGGAATCGGCTGTATGTTTGTCTTCCTCTCCTCCTACCCGGTGCTGCTGTTTAAAACAAAAACACAGGGTTTTGGAGGCTGATGTGGTCGTTCAAAACAAGACGCAGGCAGGGAGTGAGGGCTCGAGTCCCTCTGGAAATCCCTCGAGAGAAGCCCTAGCGAAAAGGAGGGATAGAAAGTAGAGGGCACAGAGGAGTCCAGAGCTTTAGATACGAGTGCATGGAAATAGCTTACAACAGACGCACGACGGGCCTCGGGGTTTACAGGACCGAGTTTAAGGGGTCACTTTATTATCTTGTAACCAGCAACCCCCGGCCCTGCACCTTTCCCATTCAGCGGCGGCGGGAGCCAGGCGAGAGTGTCCTCTGTGCCCGAGAGGAGGCTTTAAGGCTACTCTTGGGATGGCAGCCACCTTCTGCAGAGGCTTCAGTTTGCTCACTGTATCGCTTTATTACCGCAAGCTACCGCCGTGATAGAAATCGCGGGGAGGGAGGCAGGGAGAGAGCAAAGCAGATGCAGGGAAGCCGGAGGCAGCAAGAAAGAAGAGGGAGAAGGAAAAGAAAGTTTCAAACTCAGACGTGAGACGGAAGCAAATTTTTTACTGCGTCCAACCTTGTGGTCTCATCCAGGGAAACATTTGAGCAGGAGACGAGCTCTGATTTAAGTGGTCTGGTTCCTCGCCAATATTAGCACTGGACGATTTACAGTCAGGATATTGTACCAGCTCGGCCTCTTGCTGTGTCGTAAAAATCTGCTGTCTCTGTAAGTTATCGTATCCGTAAAATTTAGCGGGCTCCCCGTGACAGGTAACCCCGCTGCAGGGGGCAGGAGGCGGAGGCGCGGCGGGGGGAGGAGGAGGCGACTGGTAGGCGGCCGTGGGGCTCCCCCCGGCCGGGTGGTAAAAGTCCGGGGCCGCGCCGCC
>NW_009952974.1:13592536-13592831 GCF_000747805.2 Chaetura pelagica | reverse complement strand
CACCGGGAGCCGGGGACATGGGCCAGGGCAACCGGGGTTCCGAAGCGCGGTAGCGTGCGGCGCCCGGGCCCCGGTGCTAACGGGCCCTCCGGGTCATTTCCTGGCAGGCGAGCAGAGTGCTGGGAAATGAGATGCACATTTACCCTTGAGGCCGTGCACGCATGGCTGAGGCTCCAGGTTAATTGATACTTAATGGAAATCATGCCTATGAATATACTTTCCATCATTTCACCCTTGGTGGACGTCATTGCCGAGGCAGAGAGAGGGAGGGAAAAAGAAAAAAAAAAAAAAAAGG
>NW_009952974.1:13588178-13591643 GCF_000747805.2 Chaetura pelagica | reverse complement strand
CTCCGGCCCCGCAGCCGGTTCCGCCAGAAACCCAAAAGGCCGCTGCGGTGCCCCGGTGGGGCCCGCCGTGATGAGCGGATCTAACTTTCCTTTCGGGCTTTGCGTTGTTTTTCTTACTTTTTAAAAAAATTAATTTAATCCTATATATATTTTTTATTTTTTATTTTTTAAGTTTACAGTGCCATTTTCTTAGCACATTTCGGCGACCTTCTTTCATTTTTTTGCCAGGGCTATAATTAACTACATACAAAGAATGCGCCTCTTTTACACATGGCAGCCAGGAAAGACGCCTGAGCTTTGAAGCCCTCTGCTATCGCGTTTTCGATCATGTTTCCTCACATATTACACCACGAATTCTCCATGTGTGGTAGTTTCAGAGTTATACGTTTTTGTCTTGAACATGCTATTTTGTTTGCCCGTGCATTTATATATTTATGGATTGATTTATGTAAACGAAAGTAAAGAGGAATCTTTGTTCAAACCCCCCCCCCCTTCATCACACATGCCCGTGAATTACTCGATATAATGTGCACGCGACTGTGCATATATACAGACGCATATCAACATAAACAACGGGTAGGAAATAAATTATTGTTCAATTTGTCACTAAAAGTCATTTCCATGGAAAAGCTGTGCTCCATCGTTAGAGACTTTTGGTTTTCTTTCTGCCATTTCGAAATACACACACACACACAATATCAGAAGTAGGTAAACAAAGGGAAAAAATATACAAGGTAAAATCTGTAAATCTGCCTGAGATAAAACAGTAAAAGGATTTGGTGGGGGCTTGGTGACAATTTCTTACCAGAGCTGGAATGAACATAAAAGAGTGTTGTGTGGCAAGAATACTGTTTACGTGTTAGTTACATATCGCCCCCTCCATGATTGTTGTCGAAAATATGGAGGCTGACGTCTTAGAATCCATCGCAGTAGAATATCCAATAAAATATATTTCATCAAATCAGTGGACTTTGTAAGATCTCTCAGTGATGTGACCTTCAGGTCTTCCTTGAGTTTGTTGCCTTGGCCCAACACTGACATATTGAAATTTATAGTCCAACCTTTTAAGACCTAGTTTGTCTGCATTTTTTTTTGCTTTTCTCCCCTCAAACAAACACAAACATCAAAATAAGGTGGTTTCAAAGAAAAGCGCCATAGCATATCGTAAACTCATTAGGTCCAGACGTCTAGCCATCTCAATGGTTTTATTATACCACGGTTCTTCCTGTTTTAAAAGAATTATAGGTATCTTCTCTACAATGGATGGGAAGCAATGCAACACCTTTTCCTGGCAGGGCATGCCTTTACGCTTTTATTTTTCTTTCTTTCTTCCCGCCCCCCCCCCCCCCTTTTTTTTTTTTTTTTTTTCCCCCCCCCCCCCCCCCCCTTTTTTTTTTTTTTTTTTTCCCCAGAGTTAAAAAACATTAAAACCAGGGCTCTCAGCTCTCCCCTTAATCTTGAATTATCCGAACTGCTCGTAAATATTTACGGGTCCTTCATTTTAATGGTTGCTCTTTAAACAAAGCATTTTTACAATGAACTTCATCTCAATTATCTTTATAAAGTCATGTGTGTTTATAAATGCAGATGGCACCAGACGCGTTGCTAAATGAGCTCTCGCCAACAAAGCCGAACGTTCTCCAGCAGCCGCGTCCCCCCAGACCTTCCCAACCTTCAGACCAAAGACCGCGGCTAGAAACGGCCTTCCCTCCCCAAATAAAAATCGTTTAAGCGAATAGACATAATTTTCCGTCCTTGGCCCTGGCGGACCGGTGCCGGAATGTTGCCTAAATTATCCCAGGGGATGGCTGGTGTTTCAAAGCCCGCTCGCACATGAGGAAGCAGCGCGGCCGCGGACGCCCCCGCACGGCGCGGCCGGAGCCGGCCTCTCCGGCACTGACCTCCAAGCGCGGGCCGCGGAGCGCTGCGCGGGGACTGCGCGGGGCGGAGGCGCAGAGGGCATCGCGAAGGGCGCACAGATTTCTCCTCTCACAGCAGCGCATGTCGTTGGGTCACGGCAGACTTTATTGTGTAATAACTGACAACAATTACAACAGGTCCGTACTTCGAGACACGGGATGGTTAATTAATACAACAGTCACCGGGGGCAGGGACGCCAGCAAGCCGGGGGGACCGGGAGACGTGAGGCCTATTGCGAGCGGCTTCAAGGATGAGACAACCTCCTAATAGTGCTCTAAAGGTGGGGGACGAGGGGAGGGGAGGGAGGACAGCTCGTGGCCTTGCTGTGGCATCTATTGCGAAGGAGCGAAATTCAGACCTAGAAAGCAGAGGTTCCTCGTAAGGTTTCCTCTTGGTAAATCGTGGACAACACAGCTCCCCCGTTGATTTAAGCGACTGTAATTTAATATCTATTTTATTATCGTAATTATAATTAATTTCCTTACCTTTATTTTGGCAAAGTAACTATCTAGACTACATCACTTGTAAGAAACGTGTCAAACATTTAATATCAGATAGATTTCCCAGGGCTGACGTGCACTCACAATACCATCAACAAAACGTTCTGGGAAGGAGAAGGGAGGGAAGAAGCGACTCTGCAAAACACGTTGGCGAGCAAGACAAAATTTCCCAAAATGCCTGACATAGACCACGTTTCACTTCTATCTAAAAAAAACAAAACCAAAAAAAAGGCAGATTGATTTAAAGTTCTTGGGGTAGGGGAACGCGGGAGGAGGAGAAATCTGGGGGGGGGCTGAGGGGGCAGAAGAAGGATAAAACCAAACAAAAAGAACCCCAGCAACCAAAAAGCCAAAACAAAATCCCAAACCCCAAAACTTAAAACTAAATCAGTATTCCCCAGCTGCGTTTCTACACCAGCTTTAGTCTCCTTTATTGCCTTTCTCCTTGTTCATCTTTTTCATTTTCATTCTTCTGTTCTGAAACCAGATTTTGACCTGTCTCTCTGTGAGATTTAAAATCCTAGCTACTTCATAACGGCGATCTCGGGTGAGGTACATGTTAAAGAGAAATTCCTTTTCCAGTTCCAGAGTTTGATACTTTGTGTAGGGACAACGCTTTTTCCTCGTTGAACGAGCATGGATCCAGTTTGCTGCAGGGTTATCTGGAAGAAGGGAGGTATATAGGGGACGGGGTGGGGGGATGGAGGGGAGAGAAAGGTCGTTAAATTAATTTAACGAAGGATGGACTGTTTTCACAACTTTGGAGGAATTATCATAAAAGCTTTAATGCCCCAGTCTGTTTACTGTACAAATGATGTCTTGATGGTAGGTGGTTATGTGGAGTCTTTTATGGGTGCTTGTTGCTGCTTGCGCTGGGGTAGGCGTCTAGACGTTTTTATAGGTTAGTAAAACTATCAGTTTTGCACATTCGAGCCTTACAGGTTTCGGCAATAAATCAAAGGGGCAATTTCTTCCTTTCTTTCTTTCTCTTCCTCTCTTTCTGCCCCTCTCTCTGCCTCTCTCCCTCTCTCTCTCTCCCCCCCCC
>NW_009952974.1:13586490-13587826 GCF_000747805.2 Chaetura pelagica | reverse complement strand
TGTAGGGATGGTAAATCCCGGTCATTGCCGCAGACGGCTGAGGGTGAACCGTGGACCAGGAGGTGGAGAACACGGTGGATTTTGGTGCAAAGCTACAGGAGGAAAAATCTGAACTCTCTGCAACACCTGATGGCCTGGAGGTCGCACTGTGACCTCCCTGGACGAATCTACTCCCGTAAACTTCTTCGCTTTCATGGCCTATGAGAGAATCGACATAATAGTTACTTATCGTGCCACTAGACGACATTTTAGGCTCCCCTCTTAGTCATATAAAAGGTTACACTGTTAACTGTATATGATACCCTCCCGGAGAACAATCGTAGTATTTTGCAGACTGCAACCCTCAACCATTGGTTGCGGAGCCCACGTGATCATATTTACCAATACTGCGAGTAAATCAATCCGCTAAACTGGAGCTGCTGTGATTAAAAAAAAAAAAATCATCATCAACAACGGCCCCGCACAGCGCTCCGCGCCGGCTGCGCGCCCGGGCAGTGCCGGGGCTGCCCTCCCGCCCTGCCTGCCCTGCCTGCCCGCTTGCCCGCCCTGCCTGCCCTGCCCTACCCTGCCCGCCTGCCTGCCCTGCTTGCCCGTCTGCCCTGCACGCCTTCGCTGCCCGTCTGCCCTGCCTGCCCTGCCTGCCCTCCCTTCCCTGCCTGCCCTGCCTGCCTGGGGCGCGGCGGGCGTGGCCCCACTGGCAGCCCACGGCCGAGGCGGGAGCGGGCTATTTCTTCACCTCCTTTGAGTGATTTCTGCCATTCATTTCTTAATCAATGAGAGGCAGGGTGTTTAAATAAATCCAACAGCCTTGGCTTGCTAATCACACTCCAAGCTGCTGAGGAAACCCTCTGGGAAAGGGGGATTCTTGCCTGTAAAAACAAACCATCGCAAGCTGGGACTGTAACGACTTCTCATAAAACAGGAAAATGTTACAGTAAAAGCACATTGCGGTACTTCCATATTTCAGAGCATGTGCGGATATTATTATTCGTCCCCACCCCCACCCGGACAGAAAGTTTCCATGGAAAGGATACACTTTTAAAAGAGATGCCCATTGTGTTGTTTTAAAACAGGTGGAAGACCTCTGTAATGATTTTATGCCTTTCAATAAAAATTTTATGAGGTGTATTTGATTATAGATTAATGTGTCCCTAATAAAATGGACGGATGGAAACAGCAAAGTCTGTGTCTCCGAGCACAACGGACGTGTGGCCGAACACATGCTCCTGTCTCTGCTAAACTTTGGGGCTACACAGCTCCAACACAGCCCCCCTTATGGTGCCCGGCACGGCCCGGGAGGGGACGCGGGCAGCTCCGCGGCCGCGGGCAGAGCCGC
>NW_009952974.1:13584266-13586300 GCF_000747805.2 Chaetura pelagica | reverse complement strand
TCTTCCGAGCGAGGGACTGCGGCTGTGTCGGGATCTGGAGGAAACGCACAGAGTTAGTGGGGAGCCCGCAGTGCGGCCCGCCGAGGGCACGAACGACAGCACTGAGAAAACACTTCCTACTCGCGGGTCGGTATGAGGAAGGGACTGAAATTCCTGTTTATTTAATGATTTATTACTCTCTTAGGTTGTTTTCTTCCCTTCTTAAATCTTTTTTGTTGTTGTTGTTGTTTATACTTATTTAATTTTCTTTTCCTTACCCTCTCGCTTTAGCGTTTTCCTTTAAATTTCCGTATTTCTCTTAGATTGTTACTTAGATGTAAGGTTTGTGGTATGGGGAAGAATTGCTCCTCACTTCACATAGATATAAACTGATAAAGCAGACAGATTAGAATGACCCTCCTTTTTTATATACGTTCAACACTTGGTATGGAGCCAGCTAATTACTTCCCACTGCTGAAACATCTTTGGTGACCTAGCGAGTATCTTTAAAGGAAAATAAAAGACGGTTTAAATGCATGCAATATTCAAAGAACTTGGTGTTTCGGGTTGGGTTTTTTTTTGGTGGTCGTGGTTTGTTGTGGGTTTTTCTGAGCACAGTTTTGTTGTTTGTTTTCGAAACGAGAGCAAGCTCCCGCAGCTTCAAAATGGTGATGCTTCGGTTTGAGGAAAACATACCTCTGCCCTGCGAGAGCACATGAGAAAGCATTGGCTCAAGTTAAATAACAGCGACGTGACAGCAAAATACAACGCCATCAGCTACAATATGAGCAGAATCAGTGTCACCGACTCAGACAACATTGGCACTATCTTGAGTTTAATTTCTTGATTTAGAAACCGCTTAGGGGAGGAACGGGTGTTGATTGCGAGCAACCTGGTTTCCCAGCGCAAAGAGTAGCCACGCTGTTTTTCAGTACTGTTTGAAGGTGAAAGTATGCCCGAGTATTTGCACTTCAGATTGGAGTCATGTTCATTTGCAGTCCTGGTCCGTATTTCTGCTCGCACAGGCAGTCACCCGCTCTCTCTCACACACACGCCCTTCCTCAGCTTCCAGAGCAGAGCCCTGCTAATAACATTTTCCAGCTATGTACAGAAAGGGTTAAGAGTCGTGAACTTCATTATCTGGACGTATGCTACTAAAATGGAATTGTGAGAAATGAAACGATCTCTGAACAAAAAGAAATGGTACAGGGTGACCAAAGCAGGACTGAAGAGGCTGGTGTACTTTTGTAAGTACGCTTGGGAACATATCTGCTCAAAAAAAGCCAACCTTTTCAGACGTTTGAGGGAATATTTCCCCATCCACCATCTTCTGAAAGCTTGTGAGTTGACCAAGAACCGAACTCCTTAACATTTACTTATACCCAGCTTTGCATTCGGTACTACTATTTTTTAAGTGATTAAAGATAAGAAATAAAAGTCTACACATTGTAAGAACACAGTAAGAACACATATTTTTAAAATCAACATACGAACGTCAGATAAAATGACACACATATTGCTGACAGCTTGTAGTAGAAAGATTTTTATCACTTACCATTTATGAGTTGATTGGATGAGGATGTCCAGTTTAGGTCATAATATTTTACTAGTTTTTTTTTATTTTTTTGTTCATTCTCTCAGTTGTTTTGGGGTGTTGGTTTTGGCTGGTTTTCTGTTTGTGGGTTTGGTTTTTTTGGGTCTTTGTTTTGTTTTGTTTTGCATTCAGTTTGTCAGACTGTGAACATCACACAACATTTTATCAATTCATCATTTGTTTACAGGCACAACTATAAATGAATCATGTTTACATCATTTCCCGCCTCAGTCTCCACCCCACCCCTAAAAAAAAAAAAGAAGGGGGGAAAAAAACATGAGAGGGGTGAAAAGAAAGAAAGAAAACCAGGCAGACACACAGAAAGACCAGAAAATAGCAAAGAAGGTACATCGGTCCAGAAAGCTGCTGATAGTGGAAGACAAAGGGACCAATCTGCACCCCTACTTTAAACATTTGTAGAAAACCAAAAGAATCAGAGTAGTTTACAGAGTTTATTGCAT
>NW_009952974.1:13580873-13584203 GCF_000747805.2 Chaetura pelagica | reverse complement strand
TGCACCACAAGAAAATGTCTACAATGGAGAAGAAGGAAGTATTCCATTTTACGAAGGACAATCTCTAAGTTCATTTGCAAGGATAGTTACATTATAATGTGCTTCTCTTTCCCCCCGCCCCCAAAGTTTTTCCCCCCTTTTTCTTAAAGTATTGAATGTACTCAAAACGTTATGGCCCGTGTAACAGCCCCACATAAATACCATTTTGTTAGTAAAAACATGAAAAAGTCACATTGCTTGGATGTTCGACAGTTCCAATAAGTTAAGACCAAATGATAATATTCAATAATAGTTACCCTGCATTACGATGAGAACAAAAATAAATTACACGTGCTAGGTTTTATATATACTCATCATAGTAATACATATTCACTTGCAGCGCTAAAAGAAGGACGAAGAGTCACATTCTATCAGAAAAACAAAACAAAACAAAACAAAACTGGAAAATGCCGGGTTTTGCCAGAGTCTCTCCTGCCTTTAGCAAGTGTCGGTGCTGTGCCCGTTCCTCACTGGTGCCCCCCCCCGGGGTTAGGGTTTAAGAGAAGGTCAGATTAGCGGTCAGTTCCCGGATTCGGTTCTCCCTGCTCATCTTCTTGAGCTTCATTCTGCGGTTTTGAAACCAAATCTTGACCTGCCTGTCAGTGAGGTTTACGCTCTTACTGATCTCTAGACGGCGCTCTCGAGTGAGATACATATTGAATAAGAACTCTTTCTCTAATTCCAGTGTTTGGTGTTTAGTATAAGGACACCTCTTCTTTCTGCCACTCTTTGCAGTTAGCCAATTGCTTGTTGGAGTATCAGACTTGATTTCCTCTATCAAAATCAAAGAAGAAGAAAAAAAAAATAAAAAATATCTCAGGCTGTTAGAGTGTACCCTTGGCCATGACCCCTCCTCTGCAGTGTCTGCCAGATATGGTGGATGTGGGCATGAAACACAGCTCGGGTGAGGTGTGGGCACAGAGAGGGGACCCACTGCCAGGCTGGGCTCCCCCATCCCCACCACTTGATTTCCTCTATCAAAATCAAAGAAGAAGAAAAAAAAAATAAAAAATATCTCAGGCTGTTAGAGTGTACCCTTGGCCATGACCCCTCCTCTGCAGTGTCTGCCAGATATGGTGGATGTGGGCATGAAACACAGCTCGGGTGAGGTGTGGGCACAGAGAGGGGACCCACTGCCAGGCTGGGCTCCCCCATCCCCGCCACAAGTCCCCTGCCTTGCGGCCGCCCCGTCTTCCTGCCCCTTCCAGAAATGGGGTCTCGAGTTTTCAGCTGGCGTTTAGCATTTCAACAATGTTTAACCTGCCATCAGCCCCATGGCTACATTTTTACGGGTCTAGCCTCGCCATGTCCGCCTCGGGCTCTCAGGACACTTGCTACGAAAATACCCCGATTACAAAATTCCCTCGCACTATATATTGAAGCATCCCCCCCCTCCCCCCCCCCATCAGCTGAATTACACCAGCACACCTAGGACTAGACATAGACGTTTTCCCAGCCAAAGAAATACAGAAGGAATTAACACCCTCTGCCTCGTATTTTTTTCGTTTTCTTTTAGATTTTTTTTTTCTCCCCCACCAGAAAGAAATTTGCCTGGCATCAGCCTAGATTTGGGCTGTTAAATAGAATTCATTTAAAGAGAATCTCCATGCACACGTAAGGTAAAAATCGACCTAGAGGTTGCAAAGCACATTTTGATAGGAGACAATTTCCCGTTTTGAGATTCTTCAACACATGTCGCTCGAAAGGAAGGCTTTAGTGCCCTTTTAAAGGGAAAATAAAACCAGATTATCACCACCTATATCTTTCACACGCATTTCAAAATACTGCTGCACTTTTGGAGACCAACCCAAGGTTATATAAAGCACCACATTTAAATATTTCACCTTTGGACCAGGCAGATAGCGGGCTGCTGTTTTCATTGTGCATTTGTTCCAACTTTACCCAGCCTGGTAGCACCTATTCCTCACCTATTTTAATAGGACCGTAATTAACTTTAAATGCAAACAAACCGCAGTAAGGCCCAGTGGGGGAAAAAAAAAAAAAAAAAAAAAAAAAAAAAAAGGGAAAAAAAAAAAAAAAAAAAAAAAACATAAACCCCCCCCAGTGAAATATTACGAGAGAAAAGTTGAGCTGGTCGTATTTTACAACCTCCAGACCTGCTTTTTTAGAGGTATGGGTCTGCTTTTGGCTGCTGCAGCGCATTAAGGAGCACACGGCTACATTCCCCGCACCACAGAAGCGCTCTGCATGCACGGGAGAGGCAGATCTCTACAGCAAATCTTTGGACCCTTTTGTGCAGCATTTTTGCCTGCCAAAATCTTCAGAGACACAGCACCTGCAGCCCGATACTCCTTAGCATTAAATGTGATGGCTGTGATGCTCGTTAGTATATTCGAGCGTGCTTTATGGCGCTGGCGTGTTGGAGTTACACCACGGCACGGCTTAAACTCGGTAATACAGACCTTTACTCTCCTTCTCCTGGACTTCTGGGCTGGACACGGAGCCTTCGGGCAGGCAGCTCCGCTCGTCTGGCAACGTGGACTTGGGCTCGGGACTTTCCACTTCAGAGACTTTAGCGGTGCTGTCTTGGTTGTTCGGGTTTTCATTCATTTTCTTTTCCAGCTGAAGTTGAGCAGATATCTGCGGTTTGGAGCTGCCGCGAGGGTTTAACTGTAACATTACAGTTGAACTCGTTTCAGGGCTATTATTGTACTCTTGGGTTTTCCCAGTGGCGTAGGTCTGGCTCAGTCTAAAATATCCTGGGACGGGAACCTCGGGGTTCTCAATGGGGCATGATTCAGACACCAGCCTCTGGTAGGAAGGGACGTCTGCAGAAATGAGTTTGGATCTCTTATCGGAATACATGCAGCAATTGCTTTCTTCTTTAATATTTGTAGTGAAGGAACAAGTGGGGACCTGCTGTGTAACAGGTTGCTCTATTCGACAAGATCTGTTCGGGTCTGTCCAAGTGTCTACTTGAGGTATATACGGATGTACATTCATACCCATATTTTGGTGATTAACTTCTCTTTTAGCCAGAGACGGAAGGAGTCCACAGGTTTGCATCCCATACGTCCCAATGTCTGTGCTAGGTGGCATATACATGCTGGCGCTGTTGGAGTAGAAACTGTCACTCCTGCACGCACTGATGAGAGAATCTACTAAAAAAGTATTAGCGGCAGGAGAGCTGTTGGGAAAGGACATTTTGGGGCGGAATTTGAGGAAGAGAGATTGTGTCCTTTGTAGGCTGACATCTCTAGGAAAACATTCCCGTGTAATTGCGGATGCCTCCGCGCGACCACATGACAGCCGGGCCAATGGCAGAGCCCG
>NW_009952974.1:13569768-13579095 GCF_000747805.2 Chaetura pelagica | reverse complement strand
CCCGCCCCCCTTCCTTCCGCCCCACCGCGGAGCCTCCTCCGCGGGCGCGGAAACCCCCGGGCGGCACGGCAAGACGTGCCCGGCCGCCATGGCCTCTGTGAGAGCCCCGCTTCTGACAAGTGCGGGGACAAAAGGTTGCGGGATTTATTAATGCGTATTAAGGAGAATCAGGGGCGATCAATAAAAGCCTCATCTACATTCTTGGGCTACTTGGTAATTTTCTTGCTTCTGAAGCTTTTTCAAGAGTTATACCCTCTGTTGCCGCGCACGGGAAGATATTTTATTAACAAATCAATCGAGACTTTGTAAAGGAGAAGATTAATAGTTAAGATTTAGCATAATGGCGCTCGCGTTATGAATTATTGAAAATTATACTATTGATTTTTTCCCTCGCTGCTAACCAAGAAGGTCAATTTTTGTTTTAACACAAATCGTCAAATATTAAAAGCTAGACTTTTGTCATAACTCCAGATTTATGGGGCGGCTACATTCCTAAAATTATTTGACAATGTTCTCTCCCGACCGCCTGAGAAAAAAAGTGGGGTTTTCACTTGCCCTGGAAATTAAAAGCATCATAAAGATAAATTCTCTTTCTGTAGTATTGCTCATTAAAAAACATACAGAAACCTGTATCCTCACTGCAACTCTCCCAATAACTTTTTTTTTTCCTATTTTTCTCTTTCTCTCTCTTTCTTTTTTATTTTCCCCCCTAAGAAGAAAGACAAACGCATCTGTATTATCTAAAAAACAAATACCGAAGGCAACAGTAACTGTCTACATAGCAAATCAGACTTTTCCGTCCAAACATTTTGACCGTGTTTTACTGTTTTCCCCACACTTCGGATCCATATTTACGCCCAAAGATATTACATTTTAAACAGTGACGGTATGAAGTCTTTGTTATTACTCTTTTCCCTTTTTTTTTTTTTTTTTTTCTTTTTCCCTTCCCCTCTCTCCCCCACAGCTGTTCTCAAACTGGAGTATTTCTTATCTGGGACTAATGCTGTCAAGGACTCTCTTCCAGACAAAGTGAACTTGTTGATAATTCTTGATTCGGATTTATCCGCCTGTTTCTTTTGGGCCTTTCTGCCATCGAAACGCCCTTTCAGCTCCCCAAGAGCGGGCAGCACGTGAAAGGATTTTAAAAATCGAAACCCGTCTTTCGCACAGCTGAAGACATGCGTTTTCCACCAGCGTGGATTGGAATTTTCCCCTGTTTCCTGGCGTTTGAGTGTTTTGCACTTTACCGTACACTTTACCCGGCTGGAAACAATAACCCTATTTAAAATTTCGCTGTGGCAATGAGACAGACCTTTTAAAAGCTTACCGCAGCTGTTCAAATACAACATCATTGTCAGGTTAAGAGCCAGTGTCTTTTATAGCTGCAGCCTCCAGCTTCTGGCTCGCCGGAGAGTTTAAATATTACCTTCGCCAAAGTCTCTGCTCTGCAGAGCTCTCCGCGGCATCCCCGCGCCCCGCGCAGCCCCTGCCCGCTCCGGGCGCGCTGCAGCCCCGCCGGGCTCAGCCGAGGAGCGGGATGAAGCTGCGGCGAGATGTCTGTCTGGGATCATGATCAGAGCCATTGCTACGAGTCGCCTGCGCCGGGAGAGAAGCTGCGCGGAGCCCGCGACGCTCCCGCAGAGCGCGGCGTTTCCCCCCCTCGCTTTCTAGCAATTTCCTCCTCTTCAACAACAGCCCGGACAACCCACAGAGTTTAAAGAAACAAAATACTATTTTCCTGGACGCAGTTTAAGACTTGACTGTTAAATCTAATCAGGAATTTTATGCCCATCAAATGGCTCTTTCATAATCTTTATTTACACTTTCGGAAAAAGGGGGTCCCAGAAATATTCCAGCTGAAGTATTAGCCCAGAGGCTTGCAGCTGGTTTCGCCCAACAGTAAAGTTAAAACAATCAGCAAACGCTGAGCTGCTTTCCACGCCAGCCTCGCTGGTGCTAGAGGAGCTGACTTCTTGGCTCCTGATTAGACATGAGGGCTCTTTGATTTTTTAAATTGAAAATATTAATTTCTTGCATGTCACTACACGGAAAATCAGATGATGGTTGTGATGATGATTTAAATATCGTATTCAGAACTGGTGAACGGCTCCATACGACCCTTCGCTCACGATAAATCAAGAGCGTTTTAAAAAACGAGCCGCAATTTTTTATTGAAAATGAACAGTAAGAAAGTTTAAATTTGATGTAAATAGAAGTTGAATAAACATGCGTGAGCCGCTGGGGAACTGGGGACTTAGGCTCTGGGCATTTAATGTCACTCTTGTTTTAAATCATATTAAAATGGAATCAAGTAATTAACATTAATAAATAAATCAATATTGTGCAATAAATGAGATATACAATCTACATTAATATAAAGGTTTTGATCTCAGAGCCCCATATTTTTCCCAACGAGGGAGAAAAAAAGCCCCAACCAACCAATGGGTCCATACAGATGTAAATTACTGTTTGTAATAAAGCATAGGTGGACATTACAGTTTTCTCCTCTAGCAAATGTCAGGGCTAAAAACTTGAGGTTACCAGACGTGGCAACAAGGTTTAATTTTCACTGCCTTATCTCCCTGAACCTTATTAGTGCTGATATGATTATTTTTTTGTCTCGGCTGTGCTGAGGATTCTCATAGATGCAATTTGCTGTGTTTGTGTGTCATTATGGGAGGGGGATGGGAGAGAGGTACGATATTTTGCAGATGCCTTCAGTAACAAAGGTATTGCTGGAAATATTTAAAAAACAGGCTGGAACCCAGGAAGCTCTTTGTAAAATTCCTTTCATTTACTTGATTTCAACATTTTATTGAGGGTGCCTTTAAACGCGCGGGTTGTATAGTTTATGCCACGCTGTTATATTGCAGGGAGATTGAATAATAGTTTTTATTTAAGGAGGGGAAAAAAAAAAAATTGGCTACGATATTGTGTCCTTTCTTCTTTCAATAATGCAACTGTCACGTTGCCCAGATTTCTATGTGTCATATTTTCCTAGAAAGAGTCGGTGTCTGGACCGAGGGCTCAGATTCCCTGGATTTTTTTGACCGAGGGCGGGGGGAGGACGACGACGATGACACACGACGACGACATACTTAAGACATGCCTTTTCCTAAATATGACAGCTTATCAAATAAGCTAAATAGCACGCTGGCCGTTTCGTGAAAGATGTTATTTCTGAGTGTGGGGATGGCACAGGAGCCGTGGCTGGTAGTCCCAGCATCGCCCGAAGCCTCAGCCCTTCCTCTATTGTATTTCTATATTTGGGTGGACACAGAAGTGCAGATCTGGTAGGAAGGGATTTTAGCGTGTAGATGGGTCGCTGGTGCAGCCTTCAGCCTCGATGTATGGTCTGTACATTTAACTTTCGGCAGATTTCTGCCGCATTTATAGTTTAATTAGAAAATAAGCTAATGCCCTTTTCTTTCTCCATAAAGGATAAGCCCGAAGACACTTGGAAATAGGTTACAGCCTTTCCTGTCTAAACAAATCAGGGAAAGCGGAAGGGAAAAAAAAAAAAAAAAAAAAAAAAAAAAAAAAAAGGAGTTGGAGACTCTCACAGAATCATCACATTTACACGATGATTCAAAAAAGCAGAGAGCGGCGTTTCCACATCCCGGTGTATTTTTCTTAATTCACAACACATCCTGACTGGCTTTACTGGTTCGCACGCGGGGACATCGGCCTCACTGTCTCTGCGATGGGGCTGGGGAGCCTCGAATGGAGCCTGGTGGGTTCGGGGTGGCTGTGGACTCTCAGAAGGAGCACTTGCACGCCAAGAAAAAGAAACAAACACCAAAACTTCGCTAGAGGTTTCCCTCTCGAAATGAGTATCTCCACCGAGAGGCCAGGAGATTTTCCTTCGGGTCCATCTGCGCCTGCCAGGGCTACCTTGGGCGTTAGGGAACCTGAGGATTTCATACACTGCAGTGCCATTTCATTACCAACGGAAAGGCTATCTCTAGGAAAGTGTTAACAATGAACTTCTAAAAAACCCCACAAAACCAACCAGACAAAACAAAAGACGAACAACAACAAAAAAGAAAAACAGCCCCAAAACCCATCAGACAAAGTGCCAACAAATGCTTTCACGAGAGACGGGGCTTTAAAAAATATGGCTGAGCGAAGGTGAAATAGCTTTCGGTTAATTCTGCAAATAAGCAGAAAACAACGAAGCCCTTTATTTGCTCAGATTCTGTCCGAAAGTGCGCGCTGGAGGGAAAAAAATAAACCAGAAAACCAGAAAAACAGAGCACGCTTGGTTCCTGGAGAGCGGCCAGGAAATCCATGAGCTTCAGTTTAATTGTCTAATCTCTAGTTTCATTTTAACAGATCTCTATAGTACTTTTAAGAAGAGGGATTTTATTCAGCAATGCCTTGGCAAGGTGATGTTCGGATATTAAAAATATCTTCTTTTCGCTCTAGTCTTTCTTTTTGTCTTTAAAAAAATAAGCGCTCTCCGGATCTAACATTAATCTCGCCTTTAACTGAAATATATTTTTGAAATTATGCTTTCTGTACCTAGAAGTTTATTAAAGAAAAGCGTCGAATAGGGATAGAAGATAAGCTGTGGAAACGCATGGGTTTTATATTACTTTTGTACTACCCACGTTAAGGCTGTCCTTAAAGGAGAAAAGAGATTTTCGTTCCAGGGAACGAATTCTGAATATCAACTTTTTCTTTTCTTTCTTTTTTTTTTTTTTTTTCCCTTCTTTTTTTTTTCTTTATTTCTTAAAATTATGGGATTTTTTTAAAGCTCGTATACATTATAAAAGACTACCATCCCTCCTAAAAATTTCTTTTAAAGTGGCATATTTCTCCAACACGTCACGATGACGGGTTATTTGTTTAATAAATCTTTTTTATGCTTTATTTTCTCATTTGGAAGGCCCTGAAATCTTATCGTTACTTATATATTAGATATTTTATTAGCAGTGGAATGATTATTAGGGGGAAAACAGGCTGGAGGAGCAGGAGGCGGTGGCGTTAGGGGGCACGGGCGCGCCCTCCTGTGGCCGATGGCGGCAAGTACCGGGGAACCTCCGCCTTCCCTCCTCCGCTCCGCGCCCAGGCACGGGTTTCTTCCTTTCTTTTTAAATAGAAACTTAAAACTGCTATCGCTGAGCATTTATGCAAGATTAATGCTAGGGTGTTTCGGTTTCCGCGGCCCTCTTTTGTGGTGTCTTAGCGTTTTAAAGGCGTAATAAGCCGCTAAAATAGACTGTTAAAGCACTGCAGGGAACAGAAAATCAAACGACTCGTTCTCGCCCTGTGGATTAAGGCTCGGGAGAGACCCGAGAATTTTGCGATAAGGTCAGGAGAAACGCTTTGAGAAATTCCCCGCGGCTTTCCGCTTTTCTAATTAATGGGCTTTGTGGGAAAACGCACATCCGCGAAAAAGCTACATAGAAATACCATCTTTCTCCCCTACATTACAAAGAATTTCCTCCAGACACGCATTATTTTTTTTTTTTCTGAGAGAAAAAAGAAAAAAAACAAAAAGAAAGAAAGGGGGAGGGAAATAAAGAAAGAAAGGAGGAAAAAAAAAAAAAAAAAAAAGGAGAAGAAGAAGAGAGAGATTTGGAGCGAATTCCCGGGTGAGGAAGAGAAAAGGAGGGAAGAGAGGAGCCCGCCGAGCTCCGGCTGGCGGGAACCCGAGCGGGGCACGCTCCCCGCACGCCGCGGAGGGCTCACCTCGACCCAGCCGGGATTTTCTTTGCGATATGCTGCTTTTAGTAACACGGCCAGCTATGCGGTAATAAGTGTGTGTGGGGTTGTGAGTGTGTGTGTGAGAAAGAGAGAGGGAGGGAGAGAGTGGGTGGTGGTTGAAAATAACAGAGGAACCTTAAGGCGCCTAATTATTCAGAAAGGTTAAAGGTGATGACCTTGACATTTTGGAAGTTCAAAGACATACACTTATGTTTTTCTTGCTAAAGGGTTTAAAAATTATTTTTTTTTTAAGTCATGCCTCCTTCCGCTTCGATTTCTCGATTTTTTTGAATTCTCGGGCTTTTCCCGACTTCCTCGGGCACTTTTGCCTTCCCTGCGCGCGAGCGTGGCGAGAGCCGCTTCGTCCCATTCAAACCAGGCAAATTCTTTCCTCACTCCCCGCCTTTATTGCACATTGCGGAAATCTCTTTTTCACCCACCAGAAGGTGTATAATATAACCCAATTAAGCTGTTTAGAACCTCGGGTTTTATGGTGTTGTCTAGACAGTTCAAGGTTTTGTAAACAGCCCAGCCCGGTCACGCAAGATAAAGCGGCGCGGAGCTGAGCGGACTCTGCGCCGCATCCGGCCCCGCGCAGCTCCCGCCGCGCTCCCGGCCAGCGCGGCCCTCCGCTCGCCCTGCTGAGCGACCATATTTTAAAAAGCCATCCCTCTGCCTCCAAAGTTTGGGTTTTTTTTTTTTTAAATCTCACCGCTGGTGCCAATTGTTTATTGCTCCCCCTTGTCCGACCAGCTCTGAGCCCCCGGTCTTTCTGCCCTACCCTTCAGTAACGAGCAAACAGGCACTGGCGTTGGGATTGTGGGCTTATTGGGAGCCTGACCAGTTTTTTTTAAAAAGGGGGGGGAGGGGGGGCTTTTTTTCGTTGTTTATAGTAATGGTAGCCCCACCAGGCGTGGTGGGCTGCAGACAGCCATGTTGGCTCTGCCTCGCAGCGAGCAGGGAAGGCTGCGAGCACCTACGGAACGAGAGTTAGACATCTAAACTCTTATTTATTTTTAAAGCATTTAAAACAACCCGACCAGGCTTCCTCCTGTTATTGATAACTGACCTTGGCTTTAGCCCGAGAAAAACTAGGATCCTTCAGAGATGGAAATCCATACAGTGCACTGAATTTATAACCTTAACTTTTCTATAAACCATTTATTCACATGAAAAAGACAGTGGCCCATGCTTTTGGATGACAATAGAAACATATATATATATATATTTATATAGCGAACGTACATTTACCATCTCTTAAATAAGCTGCATTCACTTAAAGGGAGGAAAGTGTTACCCTAGCTCAAAAGCAACAACAGAGCCTCCCCGAACTCAATGAATTGTAAGCAAAAACTACCAGGCACACTGCAGGTCCATTGCTGGTACTGTGGTAGAGGGAAGGAAAAAAAAAAAAAAAAAAAAAGCACCTTTGGCAGAAACACTTGAGAGTGGGCAGTTGCATTTACCCTACTTTCCCCTTATCAGGAATCTGCTCCGCCAAGCCCCGAAATCTCCAGTGGCCATTCAGTGTGTGGAGTTGCACATGAAAATGAAATGTTGAGGTCCGCAGGGTGGATGTGTCGTGTAAACCCATTTACTTTCGCATTCGGATGGCAGGTCTGAGAGACAGATATTCTTTATTTTTCTTCTTTCTTCCTTTTCTCTTGCTCCCTCCTTTTTCTTTTTCTTTCTTTTCTTTTCTTTTTTTTTTTTTAAAGTATTGTTTTCCTTTCTTTTTCTTCTACATTTACTTATTTATTTCAAAACAAGGGATTCCCAGTGAAATATTGGAGTCGATCTCTGTTCAGTTTCTTTTCTTTCATCCTTCGATTCTGAAACCAGATTTTAACTTGCCGGTCGGTGAGGTTGAGCATTCTGGACAATTGCAGTCTTTTCTCTTTGTTTATGTATACATTGAAGAAAAACTCCCGTTCTAGTTCTCTTATCTGATACTTGGTATAGGGACACCTCTTTTTCCTTGATCGCTGGGGAATTGCTGAAGTTCAAGAGAGAAGAAACTGATTTATGCTGCTGCTACTAACATGCTCAGCTAGGAAGAGATCAGAGACTTTGACAATATCCCATTGCCTGGAAAGCAGCCCTCTAGCAGTTCCAAAAAATATTCCTGGGGCTTTTACTCTCTGGGTGACTTAACAAAAAAAAGTGCATATTTCCCAAATTCTCCTTTAAAGAGAGCACTTCAAGCAATACAGAGAGATATTTAAATGGGCTGGAAAAATTCCAAGTTTCTCAAACTCCTCTCACCACCACCACCACCACCTCCCCCCCGCCCCAAACAAACGAAGATCTTAAGCTCTAAACCGAAGGCAGCCCTCAGCACTACCTGTGAAATCTCCGCGTCTCCCCCCCGCCAAATCAACAATTTAATAACAATTAATATCCTCTTCCAAGAATACCTTAAGCCCACCTAAATTGGTTTCCTATCGTAAACACGCTTTACAACGGTAAAGGAAATCTTATAGGATATATAAAATCCTTTGGATGCTTATAAAATTGCACATAAAATGCGGCTTGACAAAGTGTTGGCCTTGTACTCTTGCCCCCAATTTACTACTGATACCTACCTGAACTGTTGCTCTTCTCTGCAACAGCCTCACCAGAAGGGGAATCGGCGCTGTTTGCTGGTGTCACTTTCTTCTCTTGGCTAGAAGGTGTTTTACTGCAAGTGCTGTTCTGGGCTTTCAAGTCTCCCTTGTCCGCGTCCCCCTCGCCCTCGGAGTGCTGTTGGTACGGGGGTCCGGGGGCTGTCTCGTAAAACTGGTCGAAGCCTTGCGGCAGGATGCCGTTCCTCCCCACCGAGCTGTAGAAGTTGGAGGCGGCGGGAGACGGTCCGTGGTGGCCGCAGACAGGGTCCGTTTTGAATAACATTTCCGCCCTCCTGTTCGCAGGCTGCAGAAAGTCTCTGTGCATCACCTCTTCAGCTGAGTAATAAGGAGCATAACTGCCCCTGTACTGCCATTTGCTGCGCTCTAATCCGTATTCCCTGAATGCTACTTCACGCACAGGTTGGACATGAGGTAAATTAGAAGAATAAGGAAAAGTCATTTGACAGGACGACGATTGCGACAAAAAAGAGGGTTTCGTCGAGAAATCTGAGGGTGAGACGTAATAAGCGCACCCTGGCAAATACATATTGGATGTGCCGTGATTGCAATCGTCAAATTCAGTCATGTCTTCCTTTTAGCGATTGCAAGCAACCAGGAGGCTTCAATGCATTGAACAAGATCCATCTATTGCACAAGAGGGTTTGGACAGGATCAACTAAGAAAAAATCCCCACCGTGTGCTGACGTGCAATTCATCTTGATTGATTCTAGTGGTAATTATGTCACGTGACGCGATGCAGAAATGTCCTTATATCTATATCAGCCCCTCGGAAAGGCTCCTAAGATCTCGCCAAAGAGCCCTCCCAGCACCGAGAGAGGAGGGCAGCGTTTGAACAAATACAGACGCTTTTTCTCCTCATCTTTTTACCACTCCATGAGAGATACACGTAGGTGGTGAAGCTGATCACCTGGGGCCGCGCCGCCCGGGCAGGCGCCTGCCCACCGCCCCAGCCCTGCGCGGAGCCCCGCGGCGCGCAGCTCCCCTCCCG
>NW_009952974.1:13564946-13569727 GCF_000747805.2 Chaetura pelagica | reverse complement strand
AAACGTGCTCGCTCCCGGTGAGAGGGAGCAGTGCCGGCTGCCCGCCGCTCAGGCAGATGACGAGCGGGTGATGGTTCACTCAAGAAAGCCAAGTCCCATTTACACTCTCGAGGGTAGGAGTGGATCTGCCCGCCCGGCTCCGGCAGTCCACAGCTGGCATCAAAACCGGTCAGGAAATTCAAAGCCCGAGTCCCGATCACCTCATTTTCCCTCGCTTATAAGCCCAGACACTGCGCGCTTGTGTCAGGGCGCTAGAGACAAACAGAAATGAGAAATACGCCAACAGAACATCTCTCCGTAGCCGGTTTTATGAAAGGGAGACACTTTCGGGCTCTTCCGGAAAGCAAAGGGCTAGGGCAGGAAGATAAGTCCACCAAGCACGGTTTCCTTGGGAAGTAGAGTAGCATACAAAGTGACCTCTGTTCCCGTGCCTCCAACTCCCACCAAAACGTTCATTTTCATTGGAAGGGAAAAAGCAGGGTTGGGAGCTGGCGACGCGCACAACACCCACCAGCCCCGCCACCACCCTGCCCTCGAGGGCTCATTTTTGCCAGTTTTCTTTTCCTCCTTGAAGTATGATTTTACATAGACCAGCACAAAACGGGTCACAAAGGCTGAAAAGAGAAGCGAATAAATAATACGAGCCAGCAACAGCCTTATGCTCAAGCAATTCCTCGTTCCAGAAACGTTTGCCAGCTCTCTATGGGAATGTCTTTTTTCCGTCATCGCACAGCATAGCTAGAGCAGCCCAGCCACATGCCGCTCTTCAAACAAACCCGAAATGTGGGCGAGCTCTCCACACCGAGGAGGGTCACCCCGAGCCACCCAGGCATCCCTCGGCGCCCCGGCCGGGCGGCAGGCCCCAGATCACATCCCAAAAGGCAGCATCCAAATCCCATAGTAAGCAGAGAGCCCAACAGGTAGGGAACCGGCCCCAAAAGAGCCTCAGGCAAGTGGGGGGAAGGCCCAGGGTCGCCCCTGCTCTGCAAGGCGGCCGCGCTCGCGGAGGGTCCGGGCAGGCGTAGGTTGCGCACCCTCCCTTCGCCGCTGCGGAGAGAGGCTGCGGAGGCAGGAGCCCTGCAGCACGGGCTGCGCCCCGCATCCTGATCCCCGCCCCGGAGCCGCCGCCAGCACCGGTACCGGCACGGCCCCTTCTGCATTCTCGGCCCCCCAGAGTAGGCGAGGGCTGCCCAAGGGTCTTTCACACCGCAGGTCAGCTTGTCTTTTGGAAAAAGCAAAAGACCAAAGCTAGGCAGATAAGGTGAAACTCGTTCTTTCATTCTTTTTTTTTTTTTTTTTGTTGGTTTTTTCCCCCTTTCTGCGTTTCTTTGTACAACATGGTGCATTTTTACCTTGGTGCCTCATTCTCAAACTACCTCAAACGCCACACATGGCTTCCAGCAAACAAACAGACTGTCCGAAGGTATCAGTTGAAATCAAGGCAGAATACCACTATTTCCTCCTGTTATCAATGAAATTTCGAGCCCCTTCGATTCTGCTGCAACACATGTGCAATCTCTTAAGAATTATGCCTGCGCAGTTAAAATGGCTCCTCTGTCACTTACCACCCTGAGCTTGCGGCAGAGCAGGGCAGGGATCCGTTTGGATTGTGCCCCCAAGATTCTGATCGCCTCTCTCAGCAGGAGAAATGGCTCTGAGAACGTATGTAGCTTAATTTTCTCTACTTTTAAAGCAACTAACTACGCCCTAGCCAGAATTCTTCACCTTCCTTTCGATGCAGCAAGACTAGCATCAATTAAATTTTGGCGCAGGAGCCAACCGGTTTCAACTAATTCAAGTTCAAAGACATGGCGACGATTTGTTAATACGAAAACAGCCTTTTAGGAAACACTCCCTTAAAAAGCGATATAATTAGGGGAATGTGAGGCCAGTATCGCAGCAGAGACCCCGCTGGAATAAGGCAGAGCTAGAGGTCCCCGCCTGCCAGAGAATTTTCACCCTGGGTTCGGTTTCCAGCCCAGCTTTGAGCATTACGTATCCACTCACCCACCTTTTTTTTCTTTCTTTTTTTTTTTTTTTTTCCTCATGCAGATTACAGAACATCGAAACAGAAACGCACATCATGTACACAGGCAAATACTTTACCGTTAGGCGTCTTGAAACATCTGCAACCGTTGCCTGGAACAACCAAGTATTCAGGTCCAAGTGACATTTCCAAAAGACCTCGGTGGAAATTAAGGAGACTTGCATAACATTCAGGTTTCAAAATATACCCAGTCCGGCTGGAGAAGATGCGGTGGTTTTGTGCCACCCAAGATAAGACACTAACTTGACCTTAACTTTGTTATGGCGCCCCTAGTATCTGGAGAACGTGAACAGACACTGTCTGGCAGCTCTCGTAAAAACCGACTGGAGAAGAGATTCTGAGTCATTTCATTTATTGCCACTACAGTTCTGCAAGAAAGCTTTTCCTCCCTGCCAAACTTTAATTATTTATGCTCTTTTAGGAAGCACAAAGGCATCCAGAGCCATTCCCAACAAGGCGAGTTGCGTTTGCAGCCTTATCAAACGAGGAGGAATGGAGAGCCCTTTCGGAAGGGCTTTATCACGTTTAGGCTGCGGTCGGAATGCAAAGATGTTTATGTTAGAGTAAATAAAGGGATGGATAGCCGCCTGCGTGCTGCGGGGGAAAGCGGGCGTGGGCTCAGCAAGCTGGTGCCCGTTGCTCCCCCCGGCCCCCCCTGCACCCCCAAATCCGGGGCCGGGGGTGAAATGCAGCTGGAAAGACACTGGAGATAATCCATCCGGAGGGCGTGGGGCACATCCACCTCACTAGGGTGCATCTCCCGCACGCCCACTAAGCATGCCGCACCCGTCTGTGCACACATGTGCCCACGGGGCTGGTGTGGCCCCAAATCCGGGGCCGGGGGTGAAATGCAGCTGGAAAGACACTGGAGATAATCCATCCGGAGGGCGTGGGGCACATCCACCTCACTAGGGTGCATCTCCCGCACGCCCACTAAGCATGCCGCACCCGTCTGTGCACACATGTGCCCACGGGGCGGGTGGCTGAAATCTGCAGTATGGGTACGCGTGAAAACATGCACCATTTTCTCCCGCCTGTGCCTCTATGGACAATATGCGCCCGCCAGTAAGTACGTCTGTGTGTGCGCACACGGTTACACACAACGGGTGCTGCTGAAATAAGAGCATCAATGTATATACAGACACATACAGACATACATAATACACATATTTGTGCATCATGTCTCAACTGAGATCCTGACTCTTCTGTTTCTCCTCCTTTCTTGGGCAATTTAGATTAGAAGCTTTATAATAAACCATCATCGTGGATCACACACGATTAATAAATGAATCCTGCTTTTTTAATCTTTTTACCCGAGGGTCCTCTTCGGATTTCACATCATCGGTGTAATAAAGGCTCTGGTTGTACTTGGGAGTGCTAGGACAGGGAAGGACAACGTCAAGGCTCAATTTCTCATGGACTGTAGCCGGCTGAATAGTATTCCAGGAGGGAATAAGAAAAGGGGCTTTATCTGTTTTTTGTTTTTTTCCTGGCTTGCATCATTGGGGTTGCTTCTAGGTTTTTTAATTAGGGCAATGCTAGCGAATGAAGACACTTCTATTGTCCGCAATGCGCCAGCTCTCAGCACAGGGGCTGAATGTCTCCAAGATTTGGAGGGACACGGGGATGGTGCCTTTTGCTGTAGGTGGCTAGGTGGACGTCCCCTGCCCGACGCTGCTTCTCCCCGCTTTTCCACTGGCAGTCACCCCGCAATCAGTGAGGTAGGTTTTTGTCTGCCTTGGGCAATGAGGTAAGAGTGGCCATTCTGGACGGAGAGAAATGCGCCTCCAAGTTGGTCTGCTTTTCCTTCTCCCTCCCGAAACATCACCCGAGCATTACCTTTGGGGCTCTCTGGAAAGCTTTCGGGAAGATGGCTGCACTTCTGCCCTCCTAGAAATCCGGTATTTACTTCCAAAATCGTCTGGACCACTGTGTTTTTACAAGCAGCACTTGCAAGCAAGTGAGTGGGTAGGAGCACAGTTCAAATATGCCTCTTTATGAAATTATGAGTTTATTTCCTCCAGGAAGGCAATAGCCCCATCTAAATAGGTAGCTGCTTTGTGCCGTTCCTCGTGCTTGCTTAGCTGTGTTGCCTACGTCCGGAGCAACCATATCTGAGCCTACTATATATACCAGAAAATACGCAGGCTCCGTCCGCGTAATTGTTATTACTGATGGGAGAGGCAACCCAAGGTTTCACGAGTGGAAACGCCTCTTCATTAGAAACATATCTAAATGGAAACTGCAGCCAAAAGGCATTTTAATCAGGACCTATAGTTCCGAGAGTTTTTATTCTTATTATTATTTTCTGAATAATCAGACCAAGGCAATCTGTGGCATTTCCCCTGGCTCTGCAGCTCTAGCCGGCCCGAGTGCTCTGGTGCTGGAGAAGCTGCCTGTTCCCGGCAAAGAAAGCTTGTCAACAAGATGCGGGGAAAATCAATTTTGTTCTCGTCCTGAAACAATAATCAAAGTGCTTGTGCAATGATCCCTGCCCCTCTGGTTGTGTTATCCTCTCAGGTTTAATATCTAGGCAAAAAACCGAAAGCGTTGTCCCCTTTTCCTCATAAAAACCTCTGCAGCAAAGGCCATAGAGTTAAAACAATAAAATCAAACAAAATCTCCGGCCTTTCCTCTCTTCTGCTCCAACAGCACCTCGGGGTGAGGGGGTGGCCCCGGCTTTCCCCAGCCCGGGCCCCTGCCCCGGCCCCCGCCCCAGCCCGCGGCCCCCGCA
>NW_009952974.1:13562883-13564869 GCF_000747805.2 Chaetura pelagica | reverse complement strand
GTGGCCAGGCAGAGCAGCGCAGGCAGAGCAGCGCAGGCAGAGCAGCGCAGGCAGAGCAGCGCAGGCAGAGCAGCGCAGGAAGGGCGCGCCCGTGCCCGCAGCGCTGCCACGCGCGTGTCGCCTCCCCACACGTCCCGAGTGGCTGGCGTCACCCTCTGCTTCCGAGGAACAGCTGAAATCTGCAGTATGGGTACGCGTGAAAACATGCACCATTTTCTCCCGCCTGTGCCTCTATGGACAATATGCGCCCGCCAGTAAGTACGTCTGTGTGTGCGCACACGGTTACACACAACGGGTGCTGCTGAAATAAGAGCATCAATGTATATACAGACACATACAGACATACATAATACACATATTTGTGCATCATGTCTCAACTGAGATCCTGACTCTTCTGTTTCTCCTCCTTTCTTGGGCAATTTAGATTAGAAGCTTTATAATAAACCATCATCGTGGATCACACACGATTAATAAATGAATCCTGCTTTTTTAATCTTTTTACCCGAGGGTCCTCTTCGGATTTCACATCATCGGTGTAATAAAGGCTCTGGTTGTACTTGGGAGTGCTAGGACAGGGAAGGACAACGTCAAGGCTCAATTTCTCATGGACTGTAGCCGGCTGAATAGTATTCCAGGAGGGAATAAGAAAAGGGGCTTTATCTGTTTTTTGTTTTTTTCCTGGCTTGCATCATTGGGGTTGCTTCTAGGTTTTTTAATTAGGGCAATGCTAGCGAATGAAGACACTTCTATTGTCCGCAATGCGCCAGCTCTCAGCACAGGGGCTGAATGTCTCCAAGATTTGGAGGGACACGGGGATGGTGCCTTTTGCTGTAGGTGGCTAGGTGGACGTCCCCTGCCCGACGCTGCTTCTCCCCGCTTTTCCACTGGCAGTCACCCCGCCATCAGTGAGGTAGGTTTTTGTCTGCCTTGGGCAATGAGGTAAGAGTGGCCATTCTGGACGGAGAGAAATGCGCCTCCAAGTTGGTCTGCTTTTCCTTCTCCCTCCCGAAACATCACCCGAGCATTACCTTTGGGGCTCTCTGGAAAGCTTTCGGGAAGATGGCTGCACTTCTGCCCTCCTAGAAATCCGGTATTTACTTCCAAAATCGTCTGGACCACTGTGTTTTTACAAGCAGCACTTGCAAGCAAGTGAGTGGGTAGGAGCACAGTTCAAATATGCCTCTTTATGAAATTATGAGTTTATTTCCTCCAGGAAGGCAATAGCCCCATCTAAATAGGTAGCTGCTTTGTGCCGTTCCTCGTGCTTGCTTAGCTGTGTTGCCTACGTCCGGAGCAACCATATCTGAGCCTACTATATATACCAGAAAATACGCAGGCTCCGTCCGCGTAATTGTTATTACTGATGGGAGAGGCAACCCAAGGTTTCACGAGTGGAAACGCCTCTTCATTAGAAACATATCTAAATGGAAACTGCAGCCAAAAGGCATTTTAATCAGGACCTATAGTTCCGAGAGTTTTTATTCTTATTATTATTTTCTGAATAATCAGACCAAGGCAATCTGTGGCATTTCCCCTGGCTCTGCAGCTCTAGCCGGCCCGAGTGCTCTGGTGCTGGAGAAGCTGCCTGTTCCCGGCAAAGAAAGCTTGTCAACAAGATGCGGGGAAAATCAATTTTGTTCTCGTCCTGAAACAATAATCAAAGTGCTTGTGCAATGATCCCTGCCCCTCTGGTTGTGTTATCCTCTCAGGTTTAATATCTAGGCAAAAAACCGAAAGCGTTGTCCCCTTTCCCTCATAAAAACCTCTGCGGCAAAGGCCATAGAGTTAAAACAATAAAATCAAACAAAATCTCCGGCCTTTCCTCTCTTCTGCTCCAACAGCACCTCGGGGTGAGGGGGTGGCCCCGGCTTTCCCCAGCCCGGGCCCCTGCCCCGGCCCCAGCCCCAGCCCGCGGCCTCGGCACCGCTCTCTCCCCGCCGTCTGTTTGTTCGGGGCAGCGCCTGGGCCAGGCCACAGTCAGCGGCA
>NW_009952974.1:13560845-13562662 GCF_000747805.2 Chaetura pelagica | reverse complement strand
GCCCTCTCCGCGGGGCTGCGGCCGCGTCTGCAGCTCCGAGCGGGGCTGGGAAGGAAAACAAAATAAAAGAAAAAAGGAAAGAAGAAGAAAGAAAACCGTTTATTTGTTAACCACTTTCCCCCGACGCTGCTCGAACAGGTTACTCGAAACCACAAAACAAGCCCGCGCCGCAGGCTCGCCCTGGTGTGCAGAGCAGCAGATGAAGGGAGCAGCCGGGAATCACATAGCTGATGTCTTTACTAGGCGTTATTCCTTTATTTTGCTGCAAAATGGTGTTTACATACAGATAAAAGAAATCGATTTTAGTTTAACACCGCTCGTTCTCCAGGGATTTTGAAAGAGAGGGTAAGAAGCAGGAGAAAGTTTATTTAAATGGAGAAAATAAGGTAAAAAGCTGATAATACAGGTTTCCATGCTGCTCCGGCTTGTCGTCCTCATTTTGGCTAAGAACTCTGCATTTGCCAATCTACACAGGGATCTTACACGCTTGGAGAGCTCGGTTTAAATGGTAAAAAACCACATTCCCGCGTTTCACTCGCGAATACGCTCTACTCTAGGGGTGAACACTCCGGGCACAAGTTCATGCAGGAACGGGCGGACACTGCTCTAGTACATAGAAAGTGCCTGCTCTCGCATGACTACTCTTTTCTTTTTCATCCGCCGGTTCTGAAACCAAATTTTAACTTGCTGGTCGCTTAAATTCAGTCTGTTAGATAGTTCTTTCCTCTTCTGTCTGTTAATAAACTCATTAAGGAGAAACTCGTTTTCCAATTCAGCGATTTGCTGTTTTGTGTAAGGTTTCCGTTTCTTTCTTGATCTCCCCTGGGTGGGGCACCAGGGCAAACCTACAACAAACAGGTCGATAATTTAGTGGATCAGGTCTGAGTATTAAAGAAAATATGGGAAAAAAAACAACCTCAAGATCACAGAGCTAAACTAGGTCGGCAAATCGGACAAAGCAGATCTGACAGCACAATTTCTCTCTACCTCGGAGTCGAATCAAGCGTCTATCGCTCCGAATATATTACGGGGGTTGGGGTGGAGGGGTGTTACAAAGCAATTACAAGCATCTCTTAGAAAGCAAGTATCGCTAGGTCGCCTCTAACTAAAGCGAGATATTTAAGGCATACCATCCTGCACTGAAGGTCTGAGGCATGACTGGACTGCTGCGGGCTGAACTGTCAGGTTCAAGTTGACGGAATTCTTGATGTCCTCCTTTAAGCTGGAAGTGCAGGAATTCACTTCAAACAGAGCAGCCGAGCCATGCAAACTTCTCTGCAGACTCGAGTGGTCATACTTTACTGGCTTTAAGTTGGCTGCGTGAGTAACAGTTGGGTCATTTGCAAAAGATTGCCTCTGCCTGCATCTCTCCTCTTGTTTGGAGCTCGCATCGTGGGCGTAATATTTATTGTTGTCTTCCAGGCACTCTTTGTTGCCGTTGGAGCTGATGTTGATTGGAACGGAGCCGGGGAGGTAAGGCTGCGCCGCGCCGCTGAACGCGTGGCTCTGCGGCTGGGCTGAGCAAGAACTCGAGCAAGTCCACGGGATCGAGCTCCGGGGGTAGGAAATGGTGGGCAGAGCCGCCAGTTGACTGCCATTAGCCCGCAAATTAGGAAAATAAAAGGAATCTGGAGATTGCAAATTCAAGAGAGAACCAACGTAGCCAGATCTGTAGAGACTGCGATCACACATTTCCAACAAAGGACTTCAGCTGTTCTTACAGCAGTATTTAGTTACAACAGGGAATAAGAGGAAAGCCTGAAACGATTGGACGAAACTTTGCAGACAGGTTCTTCAAAGCCGGTAATTTCAGCACC
>NW_009952974.1:13558381-13560555 GCF_000747805.2 Chaetura pelagica | reverse complement strand
CCCCCCCCTCCCCTTTAAAAAGCCTTATGATAACACTTAAATATGAAAATACAGAGCGCTCAAAGGGGAGGGGAAAACATAGTCTTTGCTGCTATAAAAGTGGCCCGGACTAGCTGGCAGAGCTTGCCTTCCAGGCGAAAAGATGAGGGAGACACAAACATCTGCAGAGCTACCGAGGGGGACGGTGTGGCCCAGGGTGCAGCCCCTGGCTCTGCGGTGCCCCCCGGCTGGTAACCACCCCCCCCTTCCCAGGGTCAGGCGACCTACTGCGGGAAGCTGCCCGGCCGAAAACTACATCTATGATAAAGAGGGTGATCTGCAGTCTTGGAATAATCTACGATGGCTCTTTCCCACCACAGGGAAGGAAATGTGACTGTTTAGGGCACACGTATCTATTTCTGCCCCTGTATAGACAAATGCAACTTGTGATTGTGTGTACCTAAAACACATATTTTGCCCGTTTTATATACATGTTTGTTTTGATTGCAAGCAACATGATTTGCATCTGCATATGTTTGCAATTAAAATCTCAATTGATCGGATATTACCAGGATCGTCATTCTGGCATACTAATGATTAGTATTCTCTTAGGTCCTCACGTCTTCTCTTTTTATCCCTTTTCCCTTTAATCCCTACTCGAAAGACAAGGCAAGTTTTGAAACAACGCTTCTAAAACTCGAGGTTTATTTTGGCTTTAAAATACAGTAAAACACCAAGAAAACGAGAATAAAGCAACAAAATCACAGTTTTACTTGAGCAAGTCGCCGAGATAAAAAAAAATAAATAAATGAATAAATAAGTAAGTAAGTACATAAATAAATAAATAAATGTGAGCGGCTGCAAGATAGAAAATGCCCGGGTCTGCTCTTCATCAGAGAGGATGTGAGTGCAGCGGTGGGCAGAGGAGACTCAGCCTGAGCTGTGTACTGCTATATCCCAAGCTGCATATGAGGAATTTTTCTCCCCTGAAATGAAAATTATCCTTTAGTGTTTTGGGGGAGGCTTATACTTATTTTTACATTTTTGAGAGATCGAACGGGAATCCCCATTACCCCATTATGGCTCCCATTTTCCCTGTAGCACCCGAGTGAGTACGAATAAAATATTTTTTGAGAACATCTTCACGGGAGGATGCTTGTTTCCTTTCTCAAAACCACGGATCTGGAGCCAGCGTACTGGCCTCGGAGGCAAGACGAGACTCCTTGTGCTGCACCCAAAGAGCTCCGCAATGGGCCAAGAGGTCGGTGGGCTCGGGGAAGAGCCCCCGCCAGACCCCAGCCGTAACCGAGCTCCCAGAGCCCTCCTGGCACCGTTGCCCACAGGAGGCTTTGGTGGCCCGTCCGTTGTCCGGACCGGGCGCCTCTCTCCTCGCTCTTTTCCAATAGGATCTCCCCTGGTCCGAGCGAGCTTAGCTTCAAGCAAAGCCTTAATGCCCGGACTTCGCCACTTTCATTACTTCGATTAAAAACTCGAGTCTACTTAACAGGTAGGGTTAATTTTTCCGTGTTATTGTCCTGTTAATCATAGGTTTAATTTGGGTTTAATTTCTACTCAGACGTCAGAAAGGCTACCCCTTTCGACATTTTTAAATGAAATTAATCTTTCTGTTTAATGGGAAATCGGGGTACATTCAGCAGTAATTTCATTGCCCTGCAAGAAATCTTTAAATGATTGCTCTCTCCTAGACCACACAGGACCACACAAGAACTGCTGGAGGATATTGCTGACCACTGCCTTTAATTTTTATTGTTTGAGTTATGTCTACCAATTGAATCTCCCTCTTATTAGCTTACTTGTTTTCTGGGTTTTTTGTTTGTTTGTTTGTTTTCTCCCTAGGAGGATGGGTAGTAGTTTCTTCTCATAATCGTCTTTTACGAAAAAGCTGACTCTGATTTTCGGTTCTGGCAAGACAGAAGAAACATTTTGTGTTCAAAGAGTGTATTTTTACTCTCAATAAACAGAAGGAATGGATGTGAGTTCCCAGTTACCGGAAAGAAAGGTGACACTTCAAACTAACTTTTATGGGGTTAGAGAAAACAGAGCTTTCAATTAATGCTCAACTCATCTGTAATTGCTAATTAATACAGCGGAAAAAAAATACGAGAAGCAAAATCTCAAGTAGCTGGAGACACTCACAGCTGCGGAAAGCAATGTTTATGCTTAAATCTGTAGGG
>NW_009952974.1:13555645-13558260 GCF_000747805.2 Chaetura pelagica | reverse complement strand
GGGCCCCCCCCCGCCTGTGTCTGTACAGGAAATATCACCGCTGAGGAACAGAGCGACCCGGAGGGCTGCTTTCACACGCTCCTTTCCGCTCTTTTTTTTTTTTCCCCCCTTTCTTCTTTTTTCTTTAGATTTTGTTTTTTAATAGGAAACCGGTTCGGCCTGAACATCAGAGCTGACCGCAGGTTCTAATTTCACCGGCATATTATTCCAGATTACAGCTGAAGGCTGCTCTGCGTGTGACCGAGCAGTCTCCCTCGCTCATTTATCACTGAGAAACGCGGCTCGCGGAGCTAGGTGAAGGCTTCCCCTGCCTATGCAGGGGATTGTCCAGGAGATGGCGGAATTGCCTCAGACATGGCCTGGAAATCGCGCTGCCTAACAGGAGCCAAGCTCCATGGCAGGTGCAGAGCAGGCGAGCCGGCAGGCCTGCAGTGGATCTTTGTGCCACTGAGCATCTGCAATGCACTTTAGCGAGGTACATATTAGTTATCTGCAATAATGCACCCTGTATTTCAGGCGAATAATGATGCCTTTTTCCCTAAGCACAGACGGCCTTGCCGGGCTCCAGCAGGGACTCTGTGGTGGCTGCAGCGCGGGTTTGCGCCCGAGGGCCGGAGCGCCGAGTTCCGGGATCCCGTCGGGTCCGTGAGTCCTGGGAAGATCCCAAGCTGTAGGCAAGGGAATTTGAATAACGCCCGTCATTGCCGCAGTTCCAGGCTCAGGAAACCGTTTTAAACTGCACTGGTAGGTGGATGGGCTGATGTGACCCGGCCCTCAGCCCTGGCCTCGCCTTCCTCCTGGCTGTAGCTGTTCGCTTCTTAATGTTTCTGCACGTTGTTACGAAATTAAAAGGCGACTTTTCTCCATCTGGTACCGATTTACCAGCCGATTCGTCTTTCTTCCTCCTGCCCTGGGAATGGATCTTTGGCTGTGGCAAACCTGCGTCTTCTGAGAGCCCGGAGCCCGACAAAGCCAAAGGTTAAGCCTGGAAGGAGGAAGGGAACAGCCTGCGACGGCTCCGCAGCCGGGAAACACGACAGCTCTGGCAGTGCCCGGCCTTTGGTCTGCGGGGGGCTTCGTTGTGGGGAAAAAATTCTCCAGAATTAACAGGACCGAAGTATGTGTGGTTGGGGGGGGTTTTTTGCCTTCATCAGCAGAGAGGGCTGTTCCAGGAGCTTAAAAGCTGTGTCTCACAAGTCTCCTCTTTTCCCAGCATCCTACAAAAACGCACTTTGCCACAAAATCTGAAATGCTCCAAAATGTATTTTTTTCGTCCGTGCGGGGAGAACAAAACCAAACCAAACCACCTAAAAAGCCACGAACGTGCAAGCGGAAGAGAAAGGGAGATGAAGAAGGCGGACAAGGCGTTAGATACTTCCTCGCTGGAGCCAGGCGGCTGCGGAGCCAACGGAGGGGCCGCCGCACCGGAGCGGTCACCCCTACCTCCGCGGAGCCCCGTCAGAACACAGCAAGGGCCGGGGACGGCTTAGAGGGGAACACAAAGGGGGTCTGGGCCGGATGCCACCGCCGGGCAACGGACAGGCACACCCGGGCTCCTGGGGGAGAGGAGAAAGGCAGATTCTCCCCTGCCTCACAGCCCGGGTATTTCTCGCCGGCACCATTTCGTTCTCAACAAAAAAAAAACAAAACCAACAAAAACAAACCCACAACAACCCCCCTCTCCTCCCAAAATACAACACTTCCCCAGCGCAAGGCCCTCTCGGATACCCCTTTCATTCCTTCAAGGTGCCTCGCATTGTATCTAACTCTCCTTCCCCAAGAACCGAGTCCCTAAAACCCGCTCTTGGAAAATACAAGGCAAGACCGGAGCCCGCTAAGGGCCCTGATAATAAGAGAAAAGAAGAAAGGCGATTTCCCCCCTCTGTTTATATATATATATATCGAAAAGAAATAGTTTTATTAAAGACGTTTCAGGAACAGTTTGCAACACTCTTAACAGCTTGGAAGTTCAGCTCATATTTCCAACGCAAAGTAAAAGCAGACTTTAAGACAAGAAAGGGAAAAAAATTTTTTATGGAGCAATAGTCTTACGGTATGTCTTACCCACATACACTGGTAATTAAAGTGTTTAGAGCAATAGTATATTATAATAAATAATACTAGTTCAGAACACACACGTTTTAATAATTAGACGAGGCACATTACCAGAGAGGATATCGCCTCTCTCCTAGCAGTTGACTAGCGTGTCTGATCACCCTGTGTATATCATAACATGCACAATAGGCTTAAAATAATAAAAATTCGACAAAACCTTAGCCTTTCGGCCTATATAAATTATGGCATCTTTTGAAATTCCTTATTTATTGCTTCTGTCATTAACACCCGTTTATTTTTGGAAATTAAAAGTTAGCGGTGAACTTCACTTCTCCGACCAGGAGAATTTTTTTAAGCGCCGTGGCGGGAGGAAGGAGAAGAATCCTGTGCTTGTCCGGACACACAGGCTAGAGTGGGCCTTTTACACGAGGTCTGCGCAGGTTTATACACACCTTTGTAGCGGCAGACTCTTCCCCGGCTGCAGGAGGAGCCGGCCCATCAGTCCCTCCGAAAGGGCGTCCCCGAGGGGCCCCGACCTGCGCGGCCCCGCAGACCCGCGG
>NW_009952974.1:13553352-13555566 GCF_000747805.2 Chaetura pelagica | reverse complement strand
AGCAAGCCGCAGGTAAAAAAAAAAAAAAAAAAAAAAAAAAAAAAAGAAAGAAAAAAAAAAAGGCAAAGAAAAGCAAAAAAAAAGCAAAACAGAAAAAGCAAAACAAAACCCCAAACAAACAAAAAACCCAAACCCCACAACCACAACCCCAAAAAACCTCAAAGCAAAACAAACAAATAATCCAAAACACCCCACCCCCCCAAACCTCAAAACCACAAACCTGCGGAAGCAGGGAGGGTAGTGGGACACGCCTGCGACTGCGCTTTGCGCCCAGCAGCAGCTCGGAGAGATTCTCTCCACTTCACAAAAAACCCCAAACAATTCCAAATGCGGCTGCAGACGTTACACCTCCACACAATTCACCATTCCCTTCGGGTGCCGGTGGGCTCGTTTTGCCAGCAGCCGGGTGCTGCCACGCGTCCGGGCTCCGGCTTCCCTGCATTTTCTGACTGATCTTATTTATTTATTTTTCACTTTGAAGTTTACCACACCAAATCGAAACTGACAATTTTTGGCATTGACTGTTGTTCAGAGAAAAATAAAATATTATAGAAACCCCTCCAAAGAATTAAGCATTTAAGAAAGTTATAACTGTTACCGTTCAACATATTTAAATTCGTTTATACTGGCCTAGAGGGAAGAACAGAAAATATAATTATTAATAATATTAATATTATTTTCAAGAAGAAACGGAACTGTAATTCAAGGTTTGTCAGCACTCCCTTCCACTGAGAGAAAAACGCTGACTTTCATGGAAAACAATTCCCGAAATTTCGCCACCGCTGGAAGGAGGGAAAAAAATTAAATATATTTTCAAGTCTTTCCAAAAGTCTTTAGCTGGTTGTAAATGGAGTTTATATATCCACCACTGTCCGCAACTAGTAGATCAGGATACATTGTCTTTCAGTTTGGAGACTATTTTCTTATCCTTCACCCTCCTGTTCTGAAACCAAATGGTAACTTGTCTCTCAGACAGGTTTGTGGCTGCGGATATCCTTCGCCTCTTGTCCTTGTTAATGAACTTGTTAATGGCATATTCATTCTCGAGTTCTTTAAGTTGCAGTTTTGTGTACGGCACACGCTTCTTCCTCCCACGTCGGTAGACACACATATCGGGCTGGTTTAGTGCAACGTCCCCTATTATAAAAGACATTATGTGAAAAATTAGAATTTTATTACAGGCGTTTAAAACTTAAGCGATACTGCTTGGGCACTAGTTTTCACGGGCAAATAAATAATGCCGGGTTGTTTACAGTTTATTATTATTTACACTGCCACATTATTTGCACGTTAGTAAAGCACCAAAAACCTTGATGAACTGTCATCACTTTCAGGCATGCATGGCTAGCGAGCGTGCAGGGCGGCGGGGGCATTGGCTGGGGGGCCGAGATCGGGTCGGTCCTGGCAGCACACAGACAGAAATCGCTTTGGTGTGTGTTTCCCTGGGTTTGTTTGCTTGTGGTTTGTGCCTGTGCCCTCACTGCTCTCAGGCTCTTAAGTGGTCTGGGGCCGGGTCAGTCGCCAGCGGGAGAGGCAGAGGAACGCAAGACTTCAAGCCGTTGTCCTGCAGACTGCAAACCCAGCTACCGAGGGGAAAAGGGGGAGAAGGAGCCCGAGGCCACCCCGGCGCCCACAGGACGGGCGTCCGGGGCCCTGTCCCTGGGTGGCGCGGGCTCTCCCGGGTCTGTCCCGCGGGGTGGAAAGCGGAGGGTGAGGTTTCCTCGGGGGTAACTGGAGGGGGAAGGAAAAAGGAAAATCCACCGCCCCCCCAACTCTCCGCTCTGTGCGTGTCTGTGCAGCGTGTCCACCTCGGCAGGCCGCCCCTGCAGCCCGGGGGGCGGGGGAGGGGACGGTCACGCGGAGGAGGCGCGAGTGGGGGGGTTCAGCTCAGACCATTTCTCTCCCTTTCGTACCTGGAAAGGACGATTTCCAAAAGTGTGAGCTCTGTGTCTGATCTTTGGCACAGTAAACCTGACTATTCCAGCCATTAGCCAGTGTCCAAGACTGATAGCCCTCCATTGATATGTATGTTTCGTGTCTCGGTTCCCCAGAGCCAAACGTTGAGACCATGTCTATGTACCCAGGAACGTGCTGGTAAGGGGTTGTATAGCCCTGGTAGAAGGACACTTCCTTCGCCCTGGAGGAGACTTCATTGGCAGGGACACTCGTGCTGGTCAGACTGGAGACGTCCATGTACTTTTCCACAGGAAAGCC
>NW_009952974.1:13549474-13552643 GCF_000747805.2 Chaetura pelagica | reverse complement strand
CCCCCTTCCTCCTGCTCGGGGCTTCAAAAGGGCCAGCGGAGGACCAAGGCTCCTTCGCTGGCCCTTTAGAAGCCCCGGGCAGGGGCCTTTCTTGTAGCCGCGGCCAGGGATCTGACCAGATCCCCAGAGAGACCTTCTCCAGCTCATTGTTGTGTCTGAGGCAGGGGGAAAAACCTGACACGCTCTTTGTATCCCATCCTCCCCACCTCCCTCCTTTCCGGCGGTGCATGGAGCAGAAGGGCTTTGTTATAGGGGAGAAGGTGTCCTCTGGCTCCACTGAACCCTGGAGCTGTAGGAGAACCCCTCTTAGCCCCCCACCCCGGATATTGCTACCATCCAGAAAAAGGCATCGGGTCTGTGCTCAGCTCAAGATGCTAAACCTGGCACTCCTTAGAGGTAGCTTTTTTTCCCCTTGCGGTGTCAGTTCATGCCGTGGTAAGGCAGCCTAGTTAAAAGGCAGCTTTTGCTTAATGCTGATGGCTGTTCTGGGGGTGCCTTCCCAAGACTGCGGCAAATCCTTCTGTCGTCTTCTCGACTCTCCCGCTGAGCTGGGATGGAAATTGCAGGGGCGCGAAGAACTGGAAATGGAACGTGCTCCGAAGACGAGTCTCAGGTCCAACCCCAGCCACAGCTCTAGCCCCAGCCGTATCCCCTACCCCTCTGGGCCGGCTCCTATCTCTCCGCGGTTGCTTATTGCAGACAACCCACTCTCGGGAGCGGAGGGCAACAAATTGCTGGGAAAGGCGGCAGCTCCGCCGGGAAAGGCAGGGGAACTCCGAGCCAGCTGAAAAGCTTATAGCTGGGGCCATGTTTACTCTCTCGGCGGAGGCTCAGACACAGGACAGAAGAGAGGAGGCGAAAGTCAGTGCTGACAGGATTTCAGGACTGGGGATGCCCTTGCTGAGCAGCCGCGGGTACGGAGGGGCCGAGCGGGTCCGTGGCAGGTCTAGCAGCAGCCGCCCGTCCCGCAGCCCTCGTTGTAGCCGGTCGAGTAATGGTTGGCAGCTTCTGGAAGCGGGGTGAGGAATGACAAACGAGTGCCAGTAATCACAGCAACAACCGGATGGCAAGCATGAGTTCACATTCATTAACTCTAACCATTTAATTGCTATTAATCTTTCATAATCAGCTAATAAGTGAGCCAGACGTGATTACGTGTTTTGCTCGGTTATAAGCCGAATCAGCATTTACTCTCAGGACATGAAACCCTATATAATTAGGACGCTTTGTAGAGGCAGAAGTTTCTCATCCTTTTATGTCGCTGCACGCAGCTTTCTATTGAAAACATTGAACACAGAAGTTCCGAAGAACAAGATACTTTATTTCTCCGAACATCTTTCCATTTGCATTCACGTTGTGCTTCCTCTTACAGTAAACGCGGTGAAATTTTCTCGTCACGATAGTTTTAAGTGAGACGGACGAAAGAAAGAAGCAACTAAGGCACAGGGTTTCGGAGCTTTCTGAGCTTCGTTACATCAGAGCAAACCACGGTTCAGCCGCAGAGATGCCCGCAGAGGACCTCAGCCCTGCCGAGACCTCTTCTCCAGAGAGACCTCCTCGGTGTCTCAGAAAATTGTGGGTTATGTCTGTTTTTTGACCAACTTCAATTCTATAACGAACCATTTTGTGGAGGGTGTAGAAAACAGCACTGCCTTGCACTGCAGGATATTATGCACACGAATAAAAGTAATGAGCTCATGAGCTAAGGTCGGATCCCAGAGAACATCCGCCCAGTTTACAACTGGCAAGACCCTCGCCCCCGGGGGCTGTGCAAGGCACGGTGCTGCGGCCCCCGCCCGGAGCAGCCAGTCACCTCCCCAGCCCGGGAGGACACTCCCCGTCGAGGTTTCGCCTCGCAGCAGGCAGGGCGACGGGCCGCGCTTGCCGGGCCTCTGCCTGCAGGACAGTCCTTGTCTTTCCCGGGCAGCATTTTCCACTGACAGCCATTACAAGAATCTGCATAAGTTAGATAGCACCACTGCAGAAAGTGACTGCTTTTTCCCTAGGGAAAAAAAAAAAAAAAAAAAGTGGTTTGGGCTTTTTTATTATTATTTTTTTCCTTTGGCCATGCAATTACATCTTTTCCTCAAATACATTTGCAATGATTTAACACTGCTAGAACTCATCTCAAGCTTTTAGCTTAGGCTTTTACTATCTGCTCTCTGTCCTCCACCTGATCTCACCTAGGAAAAACAATCCATTTTTGTTCATCACTTCCTTCGCCAGGATCTCCCAATAGTAACCGTGTGCTTAGGAAGTTGCTTCTGTTGTTAGTGTTTGCTGCAGGAGGGAAAAAAAACCGTCCATGATAAACGGAGAACGGTAACGAAGAGAAAAAACAATCGATTTATACTTCCCCCATGCTTTCCCCATGCCCAATACTTTCCGTTGTTACCTTTCAACTCGCGTGGATTTTAAATACCTAAACAGAACAGAAGAGCTTCCATTTCCCCCTACGCCTTATCAAACAAACAAACAGTTATCATAATGAAAAGGTCTTACTGCAACGCCGCAAAAATTGTTAAACTATTTTTTTCCTCCAGATCTGTGCTACAGCTTCTCAGCTCTTTATTTACTTCATCCTTAAAAAATCGATTTCGAGTCAGAGAGAGTTTTCTCGGGACTCCCTGCGCGGCCCCGGTGCAGCGCTCACGGGCGGGAGTTGAACTTGAGCTCTGGGGTCACGGGCTGGTGCTGGCTGCTCCTGCCTCCCACCTCCGCTCTGAAACAGCGCGGAGACCTGTGGGACCCTGACCTGGGACGAACTCGCTGACCTGCAGCAGTTGCGTTCTAGAATGAAGCATGGGCCGGGCAACTTTGCTACCGGAGAAACACTTTACAGTTGAAATCAAAACCTGTTCTTGTGCAAGACAGCCCGGAAGACTCATGCAATTATTAACCCCGCAAAGCGAGCGTCAGCGGGATCTCAGCCCGGGCAGCGGGATGGGCGCTGCAGGGTCCGCTTGACTCGGGGACTGTCTCGGGTGACACTCCACGGAGAATCGGGACCGAACACACAGGTAGACACCAAGAGAGTGGTCCTATGACTGTGTTACTGGGTGAGGAGGAGGGGAGAGTCAGGGCTGAGCGGGACAGGCGCTGCGGGGCTTGGAGCTGCGCGCCCCGCGGGCCCGGCCGGCGGCAGCGGGGCAGGGCGGGCAGCGCGCAG
>NW_009952974.1:13544481-13549409 GCF_000747805.2 Chaetura pelagica | reverse complement strand
CCCTGGGCCCCCCTTGGCAGCCAGCCCAGCTGGGGAGGAGGAAGCCGATATTCCTGTCCGTCCTCCCGAGCCCGCTCTGCGCGGTGAAAAGCCGAGCGAGAAGGGGTTTGGCTGATTTAATACGAACTTCATTTCAGTTAAGTTGCATGACCTCTTTTTCCTTGGTAAGGTTTAATAAACGAGCACTGAAATACTCTTTGATGTTTCGAGTAATAACTTTCAAGGTAAAAATGAAAAGACTTCTGGCCATATGCCTGAGCAGCTATTTAAACTTACACGAACAACTGAGTAAACAGCGTCTAACAAACCCCCGCATATTTCGACGGTCTCTGTAACTTCCTCCCCCTTTGCCCACTAATGTCACTGTAATGCCGGAGGTTCTTTAAACTGAGTTGTTGGTTTTGAAGAACTGTAAAAATATGTCGAAAGGATTTTAAGCTGCACTATTCTTTTTAGTTAAAAAAACCCAAACCACCAAAAATCCAAAACACCGACGCAATAAATGCTGGGAATATAAATATCCTGCAACTACTTTACTAGCGGGTTGACGATTTGGGGTGTATGGATTAAATGCGTGGGAGGGGATGGTTTTGTTATCTCATGTGCACTTAAGGGAGGATTATTAACGTCTTTTATTGTATGCTATTTCCCTTGCATATTAAGGTAGCTATATTTTAAGATGCATTATACGTAACCTAAGGTATGAGTATTATTTAAATGGTGAAAACTGTAACATAACGCCAATAAAGATAATTCACAGCCGCCCTTGGATGTAATTTATTTTTCTCACGTCGGGGCCTTTTATGTAGGTTTTTTTCATGCCCTCCGAATAACATAAAAAGCGTTCCTTCCTTTCTAGTGGTGAAGTAACACTTCTGGAGACCGAACTTGTGCAGGTTTTGGTTGTGTGCGCACACGAGTCCCTCGGAGTTGTATCTCGGCTTCGGTTTTCCACAGAGCATGGGAGATGCTCGCCCTGTTGCAACAGTTAAGAAAACAGACGAGGGCGCCAAACGACAGCAATAAACCCGACCGTGGGCTTCCGCCCCGCCTCCCGCCCAGCCGGGCCCTCGGGCTGCTGCGGAGCCGGGCGCGGCGAAAGAAGCGGGGGCTCCGGCCCCCTCGGCAGGGCCGCCTGCCCCCCGGACCGCCGAGCAGGGGCGTGGGCGGTGCCCGCTGCTGCGGGGCGGCCGGGGTCAGCAGGGGCTGAGCTGGGGTGCAGCAGCGGGGACACCCTCCGTCCCCGAGAGGGAAGGGAAAAGACCCCCCATGCCGTTCCCGGCTGGGCCCCGGGGGGATGGGCTGCAGGCTCCGCCGCCGCCCTGCGGGCTCAAGCTCCTCTCCGCTCTCCCCCCACATCGGCCCGTTCCGCCGCCACGCCCGCGGGCAGGGAAAAGTTTATATTTACTTTTGTCTGGTTTTGGGACTGTAAAACGCAGGACACTACACTGCAGTTTAAATTCACATTTCAAAGAGCTGACATAAAACGCTCACTAATGGAAGGCTGGATTTTGCAAACAACGGCTAGAATGTTTCCTAAATATTTGGTGGAATGTTTAGTGGGATTTTAACACGTTATTTAAAAAAAATCTGACAAATATCCCATTTTCGAATCATGCGCAAGAGCATAAGAACTTAGGATATGTGTGTGACTAACAGTAGCAGTAACAGCTCTCCTTGCAAAAAATCAAACACGCGGGCAACGTTGGGGTGTTTTTCGGGGCTATGAAACTCAGATTCCCAGGGTCTAAATACTAGATGGTGTGGGTGAAAAAAAATCACGGCGAGAATAAAGGGTGGGCATCTATCGAAGCGCACTCCAGAGATGCTAACGACAAAGGATTTATCTTCGTTTAAATGGTCGCCATCAGCGTCATTATTGCTAGCAAAGTTATAACTGAAGGGAGACTTTCCGACTGTCACGTCTGTCGAGGGCGGCCGCCCGTGTCCCCTGCAGCGCGGCCACGCTGCGCCCCGCGGCACTCGGCAAAGAGCGGAGGGATGAGCTAACAGGTAACTTCGGAGAGAAGGTGCTAGGTGTGTTGTCTCTGCTAGCTCGAACCCTGTAGGCAATAACCCTTCATCACTTATTTCTGTTATTGCTTTTTTAATTTAAAAATGCGTAAACTTTATTGGCGATGGGGAGGGAAGAAGCAGAGGGCTGGAAAGAAACCTGCCGCGAGGATGAAATAGCACGGTCGTGGAGTGTCTTAAATCACGAATGCATTTGATGTCCTTGGGTTATTTCCCCTCAGACATACCATACAACAGCTAGTACCGTCCCAGAGGGGAAAAATGCCAGGCTGGCTTCGTCGATCAGCAGGATTATAGAAAGTAAAAAAGATCGTACCTAAGGACTCAACGAAGAAAAAAAAATATTAGACTTATAATATATTTTATTAGAATAAATATGTTGAATTCCAGGCAACTGCTGTAAGCGCACTGGAATCGGAGTGTGCCCGTAGCAGGGGTCTTAAAAAGTTTGGGCATAAGGCTCGCGCGTGTGAGGGGGTGCGTGGGGGTGTCAGTGCAAATTCCGAAATAAAAGTACTAATGTGGTCTGGAAATGGGAGGGAAAATTAAAGAGAGATCAGCGACAGGGGGTTCTCGGTCCTCTGGTCCACTTCCAGCATTTCCTCGAGTTGTGATCTAAAATCCGCCTCAGAAATAATAATAAAGAAAAGCATTATCTAATATTTAACATGTAGTTCTGTCCGAGGACAAATGAGAAAGAAGCTGCATCATTAGGACCTAAAAGGCAACAAAACAAAAATCAGAGCATAATGATGCACCTAAATGAAGGGGGAAATGTTGCACAGCTCATTTTATTAATCAGACTGTCAATTCCACCCCAGAGGCCAAACCCCAGAGCAATTCAAGCAAGATCTGATCAAGCTAAGGACAAGAGCTTTACTCCTCACTTCTTGTCTTTCTTTCTTTCTACCTGGATATATTTGTCTGCTCTGAAGCCGCCTTCATTATCCACTGACAGGAGCTTGTATTTATTTGCTTATAAACCTGTTACAATAAATGATTATTCGAACAGCGTCATTCGTACCTTAATGACGAGCACCACTTTTTGATGAATGACATTTCGGGCTAGAAAGGATGTATGGGTCATTTTGACCAGTCATTCCCTGGCTTTGGCATCCTACAATTTTTACGCCTCCCTCAAAAAGAGATAATAATATTTAGGGACACTTGTCGGGCTGAATGTGAATTAGCCCCTGCTGCAGCTCATCATTAGTACAGGACCAGCCCTGCAACTTTGACATTTTTTATAAAGCTGAGATGATGGAAAGAATAAGAAAAGAGATGATCCTGATGGAGAGAGGACTGCACAGCCCTACAGCTGGCAAAAGGCTCTCGAATTTGTCAGACTCAGCTGGAAATGCGGTGCTGGAGGCCCTTGAAAATTCTCCGCACAGTGGTCGCCTCAGCCCGAGACTGACTGCCGCCTCCCTGCACAGCTCTATAGGGGACATCTCCGCCAAAGGCAAATTTGAAATAGACACTTTATTTAATCTTCAGCACCCGAACAGTGAAAACACCGTCTCCTCCGAAATCCCGCCGTCGGAAAGCAGGAAGAAAATCAGCCTTTATTCCGAAGTTGCTCAAGAGGCAGATATGAACAGTGATGTGGAGGTGGGCTGCTCCGCACTCCGCTCCCCAGCCAGCCTGACTTCCTCCCAGCTGAAGGAAAACAGTAACAAAGGTAACTCTTCCTTTATCATCTCCATCTAAGTCCCGCACTTTGCCAATCGGCTTTGAAAACCAAAGCAAACCCACCGCCACCGCCGAAGTTGCTCGCCTCTGTACCGGCGCTCTCTCTTCTGCGAAGACAGAGCTCCAGGCTGTAAAATATTATTGCAATTACTGCTCTATCCCGATAGCCGAGACACACTGCCCGAGCAGCTCCTGTGCTGGTGCGTGAACGTGTGCGTGTGCATGCCCAAATCCACTGGTATGTAGATACATATCCAGAATATATGTGGGCACAAATATCCACCCACCTATATTTAAGGAAAGATTTCTCCTTATTTTTCGTCGTGCCCTTGGAGCTCTCGGCGTCTCTCGAGCTGTGTATGTGGGTATATGCATACATAGATGAAATCAGAGAGAAAGGAATGGGAGGAAACTGCCCGTATTTGTCTCTGTGTGTCCTTCTGTGTGTATATGCAACGTGCCGTCTGTGCCCACCTCGGGGTAATTGGGCATTGTTCACTTTTCCTCTGCCTGTAACAGGGGGTTTGAAACAGCCTCCTCTCCTTCCCCGTGCTTTGCGGTCCATGGTGATGGACGGTGGTTGTTATTATTGCTGTAATTGGGGAGGGGGAGCCAGGTGAGAGGTGGATTTCCTGGGGGCCACAGTGCATGCCTTTTTTGTCAAACGTTCGAGAGAAAGGAAGGGATCCTCGACGTAACGCCGGAGGAAAAAAAAAAAAAAATTACTTTTATGGCCGCTCTTATTTCGTACATCTCAAACGAAATAAGAACCGCAGTGGAAGGCGAAACGCTAGCGCCGAACCTGGGCTATTGGCAGGCTGGGGGAGCCGAGCCCCGGCCCCTGCCCTCGCCTGCTCTCCCCGGGGCTCGGCTGCCCGGCAGTCACCCAACCAGCCCCAACTACTGAGAATAACGTGGTTATGAAGTACTAAAAAACCCACAAACGCAAACCAACCAAACAAAAAAACAACCAAACAAAAAACCAAAACCAACCCCAAACACAGCAACCGAAACCAAAGCAAAACAACAAACCCAACCCCCCAAAATCCCACTTTATCGATTCTGTTAGCAGCAGCGATTTGTACGGCTGACAGCTGGCTCTAAGGACGGGCGCGCAGGGCCCGGCCGGGCGGGCTGCCCCGCCACCCGGCCTCAGCTCCGTTGTTCTCGCCCCGCAGGCTACGCCGAGGGCAGCCCGGCGC